>NW_021703774.1:110248454-110557941 GCF_005190385.1 Monodon monoceros
AAAAAAATTAAAATATATTTTTATTAGTGGCATTTTACTATATTCCAATCCTTTGATTGTTAGTTATCATATATATTATGTTAATAAGTTAAAACTTAATTCCCTGACAGTGGTAAAGGATAGATAATACTATTAAAAAAAAAAGGAAAGAAAAAAAATAAAAAAAAAATAAAAATAAAAAAAAGGAAAGAAACATTTTCAGAAATAATAGCTAGTTAGTATTGAATGTCTAACTTTTCTTCTAGTGCATTAAGAGTAGAGACCTTTTTTTTTTAGCATTATTTTAACATTTTAAAAATAGAAAATGGAATTAACGTTCTTGTTCCATACTAACTGACTATTGAGGAAAAGTATTTTTTTCTATATTGAGGACTACAGAGACCTTTAATAGTTTGTTAGCAGGGAAAAAAAAAAAAAGTAAAGGTTAAGAAAAAAAAAATGTCTCAGCACTTGGAAAATTATCCTTACTACAATTTGTGGCATCTGAATTTGGTAGAATTTTTGTTCTCTTTCATGCCATAAGTTTTTCTTTTAACAGTTGGAAAATGAATTTAGCACTACATTGGGTGACTCCTTTGGTTGCTATTTAAAATATCCAAAGGGTAAATAAAATCTGAATCAGACTTACAATTCTGTGTGCTGCGTTTCAGTATAGGTAATAGCATAATTAGGGAAAGAGGAAGAAAGGAAGGGAGAAGAGACAGGGGAGTGAAGTGGAGAAAAAGCTGTAGAAACTTAGAAAAAAGGCCAAAGATAGCAAAGAGGGAAAGATGAGGAAGAAAACAAAGGAGAATGAAAATAAAAGGCAAAAGGAAGAGGCCTGGAAGTGGGACGGTGGATCCTTTGAGAAAATGTAAAATCACATACTTAGTGGGAGGGCAACTCGAAAGGCAGATACACAGCAATGGAATAAAAACATCTGTGATGAAGCCACTTGAAAATGTTTTGCTCTCCTAGTTTTAAAGCTGTAACCTGTTTAGGAAAGAGGATGCAATAACACTACAAACTGAATTTCATCAATAAATGGGTAATTATGGGCCAGATACATGACTAAGTTCTGTGAAGCAACTAAATATGCAACAAGAATAATGATGAATAGAAAAAAATAATTTGTATAAGCATTTGCTGTTTCTTTAAATATCATATTCTAGGTAAATTATTTTAAATCCATACGTATTGTAAATGTAACACTTTGAAGATAATCTCAGCAATAAATTCTAACAGTGCATTGATACTTAATTGCACAGATCCTTACATATTTATTGCTTTGTTTATGAGATTATTACACCTCATTTTTTTTAAATGAGAAACTTTGAAATTTGCATCTGTAATTTCTGATAATTTTAAAATTATTTGAATCCAAAGATTCAAGTACCTAAATGCTAAACATCAAAAACTCACCATGACCTTTATCTCACTATGGCCTCCATCCTTGATTCATCCCTTTGTCTTTACATTCTTTCTAAAGTCTTCATTTTAATTCCAAGTGTCTTAAAAATTCCAAATTCCCTTTAGTGTTTGATGCTATATCTAAAATGCTGAACTAGCATGTATGTTTAGGTCTTTGTTAAAAATAATTTACCAAAAAGCTAGGATACATAAAAATTTTTTAAAAATTGTTCTCCCTTTTCCACTTTCTCTTAAATGACTTTTTCAAATACTACAGGGAGGGGAAAAAAAAACAAAAATACATGGCTTCCTCCTTTATCATCTTCTAATAGGTAACACACCTTTGGGGTACATGGATAATATGCCCAATACTCAGCATTGCATGAACTGCCACATTTTATTCTTATAAGGAAAAAACTTTTAACTGTTGCCATTTTTCAGAGAGGCAGAAATCTACCAAGTGTCACACAGCACAGTGTTGAAGATAGAATAGAATTCAGGTCTGGCCAATTCCAAAGCCCACATTCTGGGACTTCCCTCGGTGGTCCAGTGGTTAAGACTCCATGCTTCCACTGCAGGGGGCATGGGTTTGATCCCTGATCAGGGAACTAGAATCCCACATGTCACGTGGTGTGGCCAAAAAATAAAAAAAAGAAAAACAGGAAAACCCCAAAACAACAACAACAACAAAAACAGAGCCCACATCCTTGTACATCCTGCCTTCTAGTTAGTTATCTACTTTCCACCTTCCATGTGTAGGCTTCTGCAAGTAAGGTTCTCTAGGGCAGGTACCAGGTTATACTCATCTGTGCTTTGATACAGTGACTGGCCCAGAGTAGCTTCAAATAAGTTTTGGAAAAGGATGAAGTCCAAGTTTCAACTTTATAATTAAATTATTCTTAAGCTTTGGAGAAAGTGACTGCTTCTCCTTTTTGGTTAGGTTTCTGATTACCTAAAACAGATCTGGATGTTCTGTGAATGGGGTTCTGGAAGGAAGGAAATTACAGTGTGATATACCTGATCATGTACTGGACCTCCAGACTTGCTGGTCCTACACCAGCAGTCCTCAATTTGTTGTTTAATGTTATTTATACAAACAAGATGTTCACTCTGAGTTTCTGCAGAGGAATCCCTTCTATTGTTAAACTAAGAAATCATCAAATCCTAGGGTGGTACATGCTTTAAAATTATGGGGCCTTTTTCCCCCCCCCCAGTTTTGGTTCTAAAACATATTAAGCAAACCTGGCTTGGTGGGACCAAAAGTGATAGAAAAGGAAAGCAAGGAGCATTCCAGAGATGGAGGTCCCAGATGAAAGCTTTGCTCTTACTTTATGAATGTTTGTTAAGCGGCATTTTCAAGTTTGTAGTCCATTTATTGCGATGTTTTTGCATACTCTCACCAGGTGTTTTTCAACGAAGCACTAAACTTCCCCTTGTAGACTCAAAGAGGATACCTTCAGGTAGGTTTACTGTAGAAGATTAAGACTGCATTAAGAACAAGTCTTAAATGTTCTGCTACCAATTAGCCCTCTAGTATTTCTGTAAGCCTTGAATTTTTGATGCGATCAATGACACCAGTGGAGCCATCTTCTGTGGAGTGGTTATTAAAGATATAAAAATCAATACAAAGATGATACCTGGAAATCTATATCACAAGATAATGAATCACCATGAGAGCCAACTAAGAATGTCAGCAAACCAAACAGAAGTTTTGTGCATAACAAAGTGTTTCATGCTGGTAGAATTTAAGCTAAATTTTGCATGAGACAGAAGTCTTCAGTCTACACTTATGATACATTTGCATGACAGGGTTTTAATAAGATGAAGACACAAGTCCAACTATGCAAAGGGTTTCTAGTGCATTTGAAAAAAAAAAGTAAAAGAGAAAAAATGGAGAGTGAAGATAGAGATGTTCACAACTGAGCAAATAATAGCATGATTTAACTTTAATGACAAAGTATCATCAAAACTTTCCCTGTCAGTAATCCTCATTCAATTTCTTTTAAATGAAATATTATTTGCCTGCACCTTAAGTCTGTTAAGTACTGATTGTTATTGGAGCTGTGTATTGCAGCTTCACAGAATAGTCCAAATTTAATTTGAACTGGGGATTGATTTCATTTCCTTCAAAGGAAGATTTTTTTTCCTTCCAAAATTGAGCTGGTGCATGACTTTGCAAGTTCATTTTGGTTTTCTCCTTGACCCAATTGTAAGTGACAGGAGAACATTTATGTATTTTGTCCTTAAGGGATATCACAATATTGCTAATGATGCCACAAATGACTAGGAGCTATACTTTGGCTTTAGAGATATGGATTCCCTATGATCCCATATCATTCACTGCCAGAAAAAGCAAAAATAAGCAGGCTTGCTACAGTCGTCAGTCGGCTACACCACTGTATATTTATTAGATATCGAGTTTTATGCCTGAGATTTCCCAATTTACAACTACATAAATAAAGTTTTATAGTCAGGGATTAGATGAGGGTGTGTTTTTGTATATGCTGGGTGGTGCAAAAGTCATAAATGTTTCTATTTCCTACTTTCTCTAGGCACATATATGAGTCTCTCCTTGGAACTCTTAAGTGGAAGCTGTTTTGGAGGGACATGCTCATAATCACTTCACATCAAGTCCTTAATGGCAAAGTCTGGCTCTTCATTAATCAGTAAACTTACTGATTTAGAGATAGATGTCTTTGTTTTTCTTGGAATTTTTTTCATCTACTTCTCATCCTGGTGCCAACACATTTTTTTTAGAAAATGAAACAATGATTAGTTTATTTTATTGAATACTAAGTTTGGTTTTCTCGGTGTTTTCATTACATGTTTCAAAGGTTGACTTAATCACCTGTGAGTTGTTATGAAGTCAGTCAGGGTGGAATTCCCAGAGATTTTTTTTCTCCCAACATATCACATAACAACAAGAGAGCTACACACACCTTGTGTAGTTTTAACAAGTCTTTGCAGTTTCGACTTAATTTGTTTCCCTCTACTTTATCCCCCAGGCTCCCAAAGCAAATGAACCATTCAGTAGCATAAAACAAGGGGAATTAGTTTAGACTTCAATAAAACACAGACCTCTAGCTGGCAGTATCTGCCCTGATGCAGTGTCTGCAGTTTAAAATATTGCGGTGTCTTGATTGTCCTGACACCTCACAATTGTCCTCTTGAACCCTCATTGCCTGGGGAACCTCAACACTCACAGCTGTTCAGTTCTCAGGCTCATCCTCAATGGTGCTGATATTTCATCTCCTTTATCTTTATCTGTAAAATCTACACTACAGATGCATGAATATACTTAGCAGTTTTCCAATAGTTCTAGACTCAGGGGTTACCTTGGATAGTCTCTTTTAAGTAGTATGAAAAAAAAAATTTGAGAGATGCTATTCTCATAGGCAAGAGGTTCATAGATAGCATTTGAGGAAACATATTTTTTTGTGGAAGAAAAGGTTTTTGCATCTCATCCAAGCTATGAAAACCTTTAGTCCTCATAAGTCAGTAGTCCTGTTTGCTTGGGGAATAGGTTTTGATGTCTTAAAAGATATTATTGATTCATTTACAAATAGCTAATGATGGTATGCTATGTGCTCAGTGCTGGGGATACATTTTGTATCAGGGAAACTGTGAGAAGGGTGTTTAGCAAGACTGTGAAGCTGTTCCTCCTGTGAGATCACGTTTTACAGTTTTGGGGGGAACAGTTGGTTAGTGTCTTTAAAAGTTTGGTTAGCGAACAAATTTAAACTGGGTAAGTGTCTAAACCTGTAGGAAATAATCAAACATTATTCTTAAAAGGTGAAAGAAATGAGATGTATAGCAATTATCTAAGAGCAAATCCTTCCTAATGGGCTAAATGATAAAAAGCTGACCCCAGAATTGGGCAGGTAAATCATATGGAGAAAGTTAAGGTTTCGGACAATGTATGTTTACCAGATAAAAACTGGTGGGGATTAAATAAACTGGGGGGATAAAAAGGGTCGATATCTAAAAAAGGGCAAGCTGAACAAGAAAATTCCACCTTCCATACAGTTAAGATGGGCTCTTACAAAGGGGAGAAAACCCACAGAGGGCATTTATAATACCAAGTGAACACAAATAGGTTTTAAAATCTATAATTTAATTTAGAAATCAAGAAGACAGATGTATTATTTTATAATGCCATGTCTTACATAATCTAGTATTAATGTATTTTTCTAGCTTCTATGAAATGAAAGAGTGGTTTTAATTAATAGGAAATTAACACAAGATGGAAGCCAAGAGAACAATTACCCAGGAGTTGCACATCAGACCATTATGGAGATTTATCTTTGCAAACAAGCCCAGAAATAGGAATACTTCTAAACTTTGATGAGTCAATGCTTCACCAGACCTCTTAATGGTCAACCTTCCTACCGGCTAGCTGACTCCTATGAATCAAGGGAATTGGGTGAATCCAAATCTTAGTGGTGGGTCTGGTTTCAGGAGAAACAAAGCAGGATAAAAATATAGTAAGGCAGGGAGAGTTTAAGTTATAACAAAACTCAATATGTTTAAAAAAAGAATAGAAAGAAATATAACAAAATGTTAACAATGCTTTTCTCAGGGTGTTGGCATAAACAATTACTTTTTTTTCTTCTTTGCATGTTTTGATATTTATAAATTTTCTACAATAGCATTTCTACTTTAACCAGAAAAAAACAGATCAATGAAAAGTATAATCTGACAGTTAAAATTACTATTATTATATACAGAAGCATACATTTTACCACTGGTAATGCCTTTGGCTATAGAGGAATGATGATTCACACAGAAAGATGTTTTATACCTAGTTAACTGGAAAAGCTTTGGGCAAAATCAGAACTACGGATCCTAGAAGCTGAAAACAGTGAAGATTTGATTGACATGAGGAAGAAAAGGTAAGATGAATGGAAGGTCTTCCAGACAGTGAGAACAGTCTCTTAGAGTGTGTGAGAACATGATGAATGTGAAAACAAGGCAAAGTGAGCCTTATATGAAAGTGAATAATAAATAAGAGATTAGGAAGTAAACTGGCCTTAAATCTGAAAGTAAGAGCAATGACAAAATTCTGTATTTTTGACATCAAAATTAAGAAACTCTGTTGGGAAATAAGTTTATGGAATGAGTAAAATGAACCTTAGAGTCAGAATGATTTCTACTTTGGGGGGCGGGGCTCTAAGTCATTAGCATTGGGTCTGTTTTATTAACACTATACTTTTCCTTTACTTCCAAGAAAAAGCACATTTAATGCTTTTACTCTTCATAATTCTCTTGCTTAGTGAAATATTCATTGATTTTTCTGAATCTGTAGCCCATCTGCTTGCAAAACACTCATTGACTTCATGGGACTAAATAATAAGTATTGGCTGATGTTAATGTACATACATGCAATAAAACTGTCAACTCAGTCATCTTCCTGGTATACCTGAGTATATAAGAAAACCATCATTAGTCAGGGAGGCAGCACTGTCTGAAAGGTGATGTACCTAATGGAAAGAGCATGGCCTTTGGCTTCAGAAAGTCAACAGTTCAAATCCTGGCCCTGTCACTTGTTACTTGTTAAATTTGATCAAATTAAAATTTTGAGCCTTATTTCCTTCTTTTAAGAATTTATTTATTTACTTTTGGCTGCGTTGGGTCTTCATTGCTGCACGTGGGCTTTCTCTAGTTGCGGTGAGTGGGGGCTACTCTTCATTGCAGTACGCGGGCTTCCCCTTGTGGTGGCTTCTTTTGTTGAGAAGCACGGGCTCTAGGTGTGCGGGCTTCTGTAGTTGTGGCACGCAGGCTCAGTAGTTGTGGCTCGTGGGCTCTAGAGCACAGGCTCAGTAGTTGTGGCGCATGGGCTTAGTTGCTCTGTGGCATGTGAGATCTTCCCGGACCAGGGCTTGAACCCGTGTACCCTGCATTGGCAGGCAGATTCTTAACCACTGCATCACCAGGGAAGCCTTGAGCCTTATTTCTTTGACTTTAAACTGGGAACAATACATTTTCCTAAAAAAAATTTTGTGAGGATTAAATGAAATATATGTAAGTTAAAGCATAAAGTGCCAGGCATACAACAAACTCTGAATAAATGGCAGCTATGATTAGCATTGTCTTCAGCTTGCTCATGGTTTACTTTCCCAGCACAATGCAACTTAAGAGTTACAAGAACAAGATCTAATTTTAGTTTTCTTTGAATGAGTCAAGCTTTGGATTATTAATACGAGAATTATCTCATTTTTTGCTTAGATAGCAAATGGTTAGTTTACAGAACTAGATATGAAATAGACTCATCTTTTACATTCTCAAATCTTTCTCTGTCCAGGTCAATGATACTAGCTTTCTCTTTCACGTTGGGGCTGGTCAGAAACCCAAAGAAAGCAGTTGATGAACCTCAGAGACGCTGGATTTCTATTTCAGATAGATGGGATTACTCAGTAAGCTTTATACCCATGACCAACATTTGGGTCTTAAAGGCTTGAACTTAGCTACAATAGCTGTAGTTCTCCCTGAGGGAGATGAATTCTTTCCATCCATTCTGGAATCTTCACTGCTGCAATCTGAGGGGAGAGCCTCATATTCCAGCTAAGCTTGGGATTTTTGTGGTAGGTCTATTTGCACTTTCACTGGGCATAGAAGAGTGAAAGACTTGTTTGCTGGCAGTTACCCAGCTTTCATGGTGAGTTAACCAGTCCCATAAACTCCTCCTTGGCTTTGCTTTTAGTGGTCAAACAGCTTATTACATAGACCCTAGATAATATAAATATAGGACCACTGGTTATTTAGCCCAGAGAAGCACTACATATCCAAGCTGTATTCATTATTAAAACCCTATCTTGGATCCCACCTCTTCCATCATATCTTCTACAAAATTCATAATTTATAATACTGAGATGAGTACATGCATGTACTTTTTTTTCTGATGTTAATATTTATTTTGTATGTGTTGATTTTACCTCTATAAATAAACTTCAGAGAGTAGGGGCCATACTTTACACCCTCTTTATACTTCGTTGTGAACAGTTTTGGACATATTATAGACCCCCAATAAAATAAGTTAAATGATTTTTTTTTTAAAGTTTTCCAAGGGCTTCCCTGGAGGTGCAGTGGTTGAGAATCTGCTTGCCAATGAAGAGGACACGGGTTCCAGCCCTGGCCTGGGAAGATCCCACATGCCGCGGAGCAACTGGGCCCGTGAGCCACAACTACTAAGCCTGCGCGTCTGGAGCCTGTGCTCTGCAACGAGAGGCCATGACAGTGAGAGGCCCGCGTACCACGATGAAGAGTGGCCCCCGCTCGCCGCAACTAGAGAAAGCCCTCGCACAGAAACGAAGACTCAACACAGCCAATAAATAAATAAATAAATTTATTAAAAAAAGAAAAAAAAAAGTTCTCCAAACATCTAGTTGGTGAGACTAAAAAGTAAATTTAGCGTATATTTTTCTGTGATTTTAAACTTTCCAGTGAACGTGAAAAGGTTCCATTTTAAATTAAATTTTCATTCTTGAAATGATGGGATCAGTGGGGTAGAGTAGGCAGGTAGGTGTATGAAAAGACTGACAGCAGAATGTAGATTTGATGCATGTTAAGATTTGCTAAATATTTTTGTTACTTGAAAGTTTTTCCTAAAAATCAGCCTTTATTTTTGAGTCTCCTTTATTTATTTCTTCAAATTATATATCAAAAATTTTACTCAGATACATGTTAATTGATCAACCTCACTCAGAACATTCAGATGCAGATTTGGGGCTAGAACTCAAAACTGGGATACCAGTGATGTGTTTTTAACAATGATACTTTCCTGAAATGCTGGTTACAGACATTATCCATTCATGTTTCTTACATTACCATAGCAATCAAGTTTATTTATAGCATAGAGACCCCAGAAAAATTATACTGGAATATTTTAACATAAAACAATTTAAAATTTCTAAACTATTACACTGAAGCAACTGTCTTAATAGCTAATATTATCCCTTCCAACTATTACTTGTCTTACTTTCAATATTATAATTATGATATTATTCAGGATTATATTAAGATCTACTATATTTACTAGATATATTTTGAAAACAGGAACATGAAAGAAATGCACTGAAATTTGAGTAAGAATCATTATGGGGACTTGTATCTATTTTATTTATTTTTAAATTTGAAGATCTAATTAGCTTTATTAGGCAATTCATGAATCGGGCAATATCCCATGTAGCAACTAGAAGGGCACCCCCTAGTGTCTATTGTTTTTATGAAAAATTTTCTCTTCCAATAAATAATCTACTGTTAATACCTATGCTTTAGAAGACACATCACTATGTCAACTTTGCCAAATTTTGCCTCTTTAAATGACTTTAACACTAAGTATCACTGTTGACTAAACATTGTAATAGTGTGGTTAATTAAAGCAAAATTCTAACTTCAGTTTAGGTCTTCTTATTAAAATTAATAGTCTCTAAATGGTTCAGCAGATAGCTTGCTTAAACCTTATAATAGCATTTTCTTCATTTGGGTTATTAAAGTAAAAATATAGCCATAATCAATGATAATATTAGTAACAAATAACTAAATTAAGTAAAATAAACCATATCCCTATATATTTTTATCTTTAAAGTTATCTTTGGAAATAGGATAGTGATCAATTACATTTTGGAGGTGAGAAAACTAGGTCAGACAGCAGTTAAGGGCCACTTTTGGATTGAACCCAGGTTTTTGAGGGTTCTATAAACCATGCACTGGTGGTGTTTTCTTTTCTCTAATCTGTTACTTTTGGTCATGAAAGGAAAGAAGGGGATGGTAGATTTGAGAAATTGCTTTTGGTAATGGAGGAGGGGGAAATCCAGTGACTTGTTCTGACCAACAAGCACTATGGTTATGCTTCTTAGAAGGATGGATGCGAGTGGAAACGGACTATTGGCAAATCTACTGGAGAGATGAAGTCATTAGCCATATGTAGGCTCATTAAGCTCTAATGGTGATCATAATCATCAGTGATTTGGAAGAATGGTGTCTCCATTCCCTTGAAAGGCTTTTTGTTTTGTAGGTTCCTTTTTATTCTGCTTCCTGAAACTCTATGCCAATTGATGTTTGCATGTTTCTGAAATGGCGATGAACCTTCTAATTGATTCTCCCACTACACGGTGCACTGAGCTGGCAGGCGCCCCGCTGTCAGGTCACTTTCACGTCACACCACCTAGGGCTGGCCAGGGAGCCATTCAAAGAGCAATGGGACGCCAATTATTCTCCTTCCTGGCATTTACATGAAAGGTATAATATATCTCCTTTAGGAGAAGGGCTGCTAAAAGGGAATTGGGAGTTTGGTTCCCTTAATAATTCCCATAACCACTGAGTTCCTGGACTAAAGGAAAATTGAGAAACTGAAACAAATAAAATAAGGAGGTAGAATAAAAGCATTTTAGTTAATCAGTAAACCTAGTGTTTAGTAGGTGTCACGCAATATTTTAAGTGCTTTACATCAACTCATTTGTTTATACTATGCCATAGCTTTTGGGAGTGAATACTGTTATTTTTCCCACTTTGTAGATGAGAAAATTGAAGACCACAGTGTCATAGCTAATAAATGGCAGAACCACAATTTGAGTTTAGGTTTGATCTAAAGCCTAGCTTTTTAGTCATTCTGCTATAGATGATAACAAAGATCCTCTTGAGTCTACCTTAGTATAGAATCGATAGCTTCTAGGTACATACAATTATTTAACAAGCAGCAAAGCAAATGATGGTTGTGATTCATAGAAACAGAAATATGAGGCCATCCTCTATAAATCCTTCTATCCCACACATCCTCATCTGACACCACCTATGGTAGAAACAGCCTTCATGGGATGTTTTGTACATCTTCCTACTTCTATAGAGGAATGCATCCTAATAATTTCAAGTTTCATTTATGAAAATGACAGATCTAATTGCTCTCCAGTTGACTATGTGACTTGTGATGTCCTGGCATACTCCAGGGTAGGAGTCTCCTAAAATCATAAGGATACTGTTGTATGAAATTGAGGTAGGTAGCCAGCCTTAAGCAATATACAACAAATAGCCTGCCTCTGAAGAGAGGGAACTCACAGATGTACTGTATTCATCCCTCAGCACTCCCCAGGATTATGAGTCTACCCTCTACTAAAAGATTACACAGGATCATAACTTAGAAACTCACCACAGAGTAATAAAGGATAACACATTTACACAATGCTGGAATTCACACTACAATTAAATCCATTATGTCTTATTTTGAAATTAATCATTTACCTTATGAATCTATGTAGGCTCCATACTCTTCAGAACTAGTTGTGAGGTTCAGAGTAAGTGGTCTGTGACCTAGAAGGAAGACAAACAAATTCACGGTTCAAATTCAGCATGAAAAGAACGTCAGTAGGATTGAAGAGGATCCACATGTGTGTTAAATACTGTTTTGAGTCGGATTCAAATTATAAAGACATTTACCAGTTTGGAGGTTCAGAGAAGATAGAATTTAGATAACACAGAATATCAGTGTCTGTGCCCCTGTGCTTTAAATATCAGTTTAGACAAAAAAGTTAAAGAGTCTAAAATGATTCCTGGAACTGAACAGTGTAACTGAACCCAGGAGAGAGTAGCAGCCTGCCACCCACCTGGGGAAACGGGTTAATAAAAAGATCAATTGCACTCTTATCTTGTTAGTCATTAGACAGCCCATTGATACCACCTGCTTACTTTAAAAGTACAGGACCGCCACTGCAAAGCTGCCACATCACTTCGGAACCCGCTTTCTTTCTGCTCTAGTGATAGGAGGGAGAAGGCCAAACTCTGACCCTTAGAAGCTAAGCATGTGTTCCTCTGTTCAACGCAGATGTGATGGCACATCAGAAAGCAAGTCTTTTCCCAGGGGAAGGGATAGTGCGTGGTTTCCTCTTCGACAAATATACCAGAATATGAGGAGTTTGTAAAGTTAATACTATTGTGAACTCAAGAAACATTTTTAATGTTAAAAATAAAATGGCAAAAAAAAAAAAAAAGGCTCAGAGGATTTTCTTTCTTCTTCTGTCTTGAGGTAATTATATCTCTCAGATCTGAACTGGCTATATATTTAAAATACACAGATTATACAAATTTTTACTTGCTTTAATGGTCTGGGAGAACCACTGCCTGTTTTTCAGTTGTCAATATTCTTTTCCAAAAGCATAAGGAAAGGTTTACCTGTTTTACTTTAGTATCAGTTGCCAGTGATTAATGGTTCAAAAGAAACATTATACATTTCCTAAAGCAAAATAAGCACCTGCTTACCATGGTGGACAGGGAAGAAACTTTTTTTTTTTTTTCAGTTGGTAATAGGATCTTTTCCCCCAGCAGTTATTGTCTGGTTCTCTTAGCTTCTGCAAACTCCAGCTATAAATGGGCCTCCCAACTTTTTTTTTTTTACCCCCGATACTACACTTAGCTAGGCATCAGATGTGCGATGGGAGGAATCCAGACCATCTAACCTTTGTAATGCTTAAGGGTTTGTCTTGCCAATTTTTAAAATTCCTGGTTAACTAATAGACATGAGATTAACATAGAAATGGTGGACATTTGATTTTGTGAAATTCTGTGAAAGACGGATATTTTCATCTGTAATAAAAAAAAATTTCTTAGGATGGATTAACATTGGCTATCAAACTATGCCATCTTAAGAGGACAAAGGTAACTGAGTAACTGTTAATATTTGTAGTAATGAACATAGCTATTGGACTAATAATGAGATCTCTACTTTTCTGACAGACATTTATATTTGAAAATGCAGGGTTTGAGGAATTTTCAATATTTTCTTGAGAGTTCAGGTACATGGTAAAAGTTTCAATGAACATCAAATATGACAATTTAGATGTTATAGAAATACAAATGAGTTCCTGTATGTGTCTTTTACAAACAGAACATACACATTAACTTTGTGAATAAACCTAATAAGGTCAGCATTAACCAAGTGTAGTCAAATGTACAAAAGAAGTCATTTTTGCTAAAGTTCGAGAATGCCTTATCAGAATGTGACTTGATAGTCACCTTTGAATACTTTTTCTTACTGTTGAATAAAAATTCCTCTCCTCTTTGAAGAGAGTTACTCTTAGAGGAATATCTTCAAATTTTGAAGTCAGTTTCTCTGGTGAAATTTCCAAGTTCAAAATAATAGCATCTAAATAAACAAGTCAGATGTTCGAGTAACTCATTCCTTATGCAGTGGTGGTATTGTCACCAGCAAAGCTCACTGGGGTCCCCGGGAAAAATATGATGGGATCTTCTTGATAAGGTCTAACCTCTCCTTTGGGCTTAGTCTAGTTTCACTTGCCTGTAGGGGGCCTTGCACAGAGGCCTTGCACCAAACACGTCGGATTAGAGTTCCCAGAGCAGAACTGCAGTGCGCAGCTCAGCGGTCCTCCCGCAGAAGCGCCAAGCACAACACTGTAACTGAAGATGGCGGCGGCAGGCCGTGCGCAGAGACGCTGCGCCTGACCCTGCCCTCTGGAGCCTGAGAAACACAGCTCCGCCTGCCCCGCCCGTCCTGCCAGAGCTCCGCCCCCTCCCGAGGATAGACCCGTATACAGCAGCCCGGCCCACGGCCTGTTAGAAAGAGTGTGTATCTAGAGCAGTAAATTCGCGCCTCTCCAATTTTTGATCAAAGCTAAAGCTTTCTTTGCTTCCAAACCGAACTCAGTCTTGGTCTATTGGCAGGAGCGACACCAGGCAGGAGGACTCTTGTTGGCCCTGACTGGATAGGGTGGGTAACAGTATCAGTATTAAGAAATGAAAGGTCAGAGGGCTTCCCTGGTGGTGCAGTGGTTGAGAGTCCGCCTGACGACGCAGGGGAACGGGGGTTGGTGCCTCGGTCCGGGAGGATCCCACATGCCGTGGAGCGGCTGGGCCCGTGAGCCATGGCCGCTGGGCCTATGCGTCCGGAGCCTGTGCTCTGCAACGGGAGGGGCCCCAACAGTGAGAGGCCTGCGTAGCGCAAAAAAAACAAAACAAAACAAAACAAAAAAACTCTCACGGAGATGAGAGTAAGTAGCTGGAAATGTAACATTAAAAATTAGGGGAGATACTAGAGCTAGAGATTTGGGTGTCCTTCCAATGGATGAGATAATTAAAGCTGTGGGATTGTCTATAATCATCAAAGGTAAGGGAGGAGGCGAGTCTCCATAGAAGTGGGCATCTAGGGAAGTGACAGAATTAGGGGAACTGTAGCTAGAGTTAAAGCAAGTAGGAATAATATCAAACAGTTAAATACTGATGACTTTGTGATCAACACTGTTCTAAGCACTTTGCAGCGGGTAACTTACTTCATTTTCACAACCCCTAGGAAGTAGATTTTGTTATTAACCCTACTTCATAAAGAACGGAATTAGAGAGAGGTTGGTAAGGGCACACAGCTCATAGGTGGTAAAGATTCAAATCTAGAGAGCTTAGTCTCAGAGTCCCCTTCCTTAAACACTGTCCTGTAGCACCTCTCAGGTAGAATGAGTGATTTTGAAAAGAGGGTTGCTCTTATTAAAACAGAAACCCTACCGATTAAATTTAAGTGGTTAGGTTAGCAAAGAGGACATCTATAGGCATAGGGCCAAACTTGAGAATGATAGCAACATGCAGGTGAAAGGGGGTTTTGGTACTAAACAAATGACTACATGCAAAATAATGTTGTTACACTTTTGACAAGTGATTGGAAGGAAAGTTACAGAATTCAGTGGGAGTCTACAGCAAGGGGTCCTAACCTATTTTATGCGAGGTATGGGGGTTGCTCTCAGGGAAGTCTACCTTGAGAAAGGGACATTTAAACTGAGACCTAAATCTGGGGTAGGAGTTAGCAGCACAAAGAAGGAAAAGGAAGGCACTCCAAATTCAAGGGCGCTTCAGCAGGAGGAACTTACAGGATTCCAGGAGTAAAGAAATTCAGGGCAAAGATAAGAAAAAAGAGGCCTTAAAGATTTTGAACTTTATCCTAAGAGTAATGGGAAGATATTGAAAGGTATTAAGCAGGAGAGAGATAAATTAAGGCACAGAGAGTTCAAGTAAACTGCCCAGTATCACAGCTACTAGTTGACTGAGCCAAAAAGAAATCCAACTCATCCCAGTCCCAAGGTTCTTCCTCTCTCAAAACTATATCACTGTCCAGACTGGGCTGCAAAATGTTTATCAACCAGCTCTCTGGGGAAAATTGATGATTTGCAGCATTTTCTGATGTAAATGGTATAAATACCATTGCCGATTTCCAACTACTAACAGCAAGTTATGGAAGCAGAGTTGGGGAGGAATGCTCCATATCATACCATTTTATGGTATTTCTAAACATTCAGAGACAATAGACCAAAATATCCTCAAGAACACAAAAAAATAATACAATGTACTACAATAATTAGGAAGTGATGAGTTCTGTGCATTTATTACCTTTGTTTTTAATATAATGTATTTAATTCAAAATTTATACAATTAATTATTAATAGTGGCTTTCTGGGGAGACAAACAGCTTGCCAAATACCTGAAAATTTAATAATAAGATCTCCTGACCAGGTACAAGCTGATGCCAGCACACCACAGTTACCACCTCGAAGAGCCATTTGAGCCATTTCTTGGTATATTTTTTTTATTTTCCTGCTTTTGTTTTGGGAGATGATTCCCGGCATCTTAGATAAAAGCTCACTTATGTCTTTGCACTTATCTCATTGTGTGGATCATTGTGCATATCCAGTGAAAATAATTTTTTTTTTTTTTTCCCAAACAGGCCAAGAGTAGAGGGAGAGTTTAGCTCCTGGGAGGCAGGGCTGTGCAATATCCTTCAAGGGGACACCTGGTGACAAATAGCAAACATTTCTGGCTGACCCCTCACCTTTGCTTCCAAATAGTTAGGAGAGGAAGTTTCTGATTTCAAATTCAAATTTATAACTGTTAAACTGAAGCTAAACTTACAGTCTCTGTATCTATTACCATTCAGTCCTGTTATTGTCGTGCAGCCCCCTCTTTAGGAAAACCATTGGGCCCTAAAATAAAATGTTCAGAAACATGTAGATGAAAAGCTCTCAGACTTTGGCAGTGTTACTTGAGTTGCTCTGGCCTCAGAAGGGACAATCATAATATTTTTCTGACTGTCTTCTCTTGATTTATAATTTGAATCTCCATAAATGATAATAGAGAGGGCAATTATCAAAGAGATGGAAAGGGCAATTATCATTAAATTGAAAACACATCACACATTCAACAGGATGAATGACGGAGCTAAAAACAGATTTTGTGGATCTTGCAACTGTTCCAAAAGAACTTAATGGAAGCAACCTCATCTCTCCCCACCTCCTCCAATTAACCAGATGACTTTGGGTATATTTTCCTTTTTTTTCCTTGGATGTTAGCACAAGGCCTGTTAATCTAATCTGCCTGAATACTGACACTACTTATGATATGTAAATTTATGAGACTAAACCAGTTGCTGTTTGCCTAGTGTGAAAAAAAGTTTTTCTTTTTTTGTAAAAACAGTAGAGAAAAATTAGTTCTCTTGTTTGGACATTTGTGATTCCAGGAGACTGCAGATACCCGTCTCATCTGTTCTTAACCCTTGCAATGAATTTTTTAAAGTGAGGCAACATGGTATTTTCATTCATGAGGTTAAATAATAGACTGGACATTGAAATTCCCATAAAGGGCTTTGGTTTGGTTGGATAAATTGAACACATTATGATCCAATCTCTAGGCATTAGTTATCACTCCTACTTCTACAAATATAGAAGTAACAGGTAAATGTTTATGATCCTTTCATGGAGAATTCTTACCATTTGGATTTACTATTTTAAGGAGTGAAATTATAGACATTCTTTGGAAGGGATAAGATGTGAAAGGAGAAAAAGAATTACTTTTATCAGCACATCTGAATCATAAAAATAACTGACATGAATGTCAATATCTGTCTATATGAAGCTTTATATAATCTGATCAAATCATATTCTGATAGGAAGCACAAAGGGTTTCCCCCTTTTACATTAAGTGCGGTCCACAGAGCAGATAAGCTCTTTGTAATATACCGATCATGAAGAAACTAAATATGGAGTGATGGAAATGCTCCGATGAATTTAATTTATATTTATTTCAACTGGCTTCTGCTTTCCCCATGCTGGTTCTTGACAGAGCCAATCACCTACCATTGGTTAATTCTTAATCAGATTAGGTTTGTTTACTTGAGAACAAAGAGCCATGAGATGATCCCAGCACAAGTGGCTATACTCTTAGTAACAGTTCAGACATTATGGTAATAGACAAAAATGTAAGGAAACACAGTTCAAAAGAAAGAAGGAAACAACACTAATATTTACTAAACACCTATTATTTGTCAGATACATTAAATACATGTAACTTTAATGTTGCCACTGTCTGACATCAAACCTGTTAGTGAGTCTGGTATTCATATGTCCTCCCCAGCCCAAAGACAAATGAATTTAGTTTTACTATGCTATACTCTGTGACTTCCACAAATACATTCTCCTTCACGCTGGAGCCCCGAGCTGTGTCTGCCATGTGCCCATTCTGGTGCTTTGTTGCTTGGAGAACAGAATATATGCTGTACTGTCTAGCTGCCAGCAATATACAACATTAGTGCTGAATATTTTCCTTTTAAAGACATATGATTCTCTATTGCATCATTCTTTTCTCTAGCTTTCATCTTCCACATGTCCTAGAGCAGTCTTTCAATGTAAGAAATATTTGACAACTCCTAAACAAGAAAACAGACAAAATTTCTGTCCAATTTACCCAGTATGAATTTATATAAGTATGTGTGTGTGTAAGTATATGTGTGTGTACCTATAAACTGCCCATCTTGAATTGATTACACATACAAATATCTGTTTTGAGGAAGTAAATTCGTATGTTTATCATAATTCATCTTGGTCAATAAATTTATTTTGAAATACTAAGAGCTCTATAAAACAAGGTGAAATGTTTTTTCTTTAAAATTCCCCAAAGTTCTGAGTGCTCTGAATTTGTTGAACTCTCAGCAATCATCAACTGTTGATTAAGTAATTCACTTTTGGGTATCCTCAAGGAGGGGGTTGGAGCTGGGGAAATTCCCCTTGAATTCTAGGAAGTGGTTCTTTGGACATGATGTTTACTTCCTTTGATGTCACAATTTCTCTTGATAAATGTAAACACTTATTTTTAACATGGTTGTTAAAACTTATTCAATATTCTGTTTCAGTTCCTGTGCCCAATACTGGTGGAGTAGAAAGGTCAATTTATGGATCAATATGCTCACAGTTTGAATGTTGAGTTAGTAGAAAGTGAACTTCATATTATTTTAATATTTTTAATGTGCTTGAAACATAAGAAGTGTTTTTGAAAAATAAAAATCGCAAAGCTATCCACTCTAGTATAAAGTATAACAAAATTCATGTCAATAAAGTTTCTGTATCATTATTATTTTGGGGGATTGGTAACTTTTTCTCAATTATACCTAGTCTTTTTGTTGAAACGCTTTGTCAGCTATATATAATTTTCACAGAAATCCCATGAGGTATGCCTGATTTTACAACTCAGAGAAGTTAAAAAACTTTTCATGTCAGGCAGCAAGCAAACAGCAGAGTGGGGAGTTAGAGCCAGAGCTCTCAGGTTCTAAGGCCTGCGGATGGAAAAATGCAGTTTTCTAATTGTGCCAATTGTGGACAGCTATTCTAGAGCCAAAGTTGTCCTTGTTTGTGTATTTTGTACTTCCTAGGACAGTTTTAGTTAAAAACTGCTACAGATAAGAGATGATATTGATCTCAATTTTTAAAACTAAATCAGAATGTCAAACTCTGCTCATAATCCTTCCCCAGCCCCAAGTGAACTCCCGTTTGTCACAACCAAACACCTTAAATGTTTGTTTCCTCCAATTGTATATCCACTAGGCGTTCATTCACTTTTCATTCTTTCACTCAACAAATATTTATGGTACCTTCATTATATACCAGACATTTTTCTAGGCCCTGAAAAAACATGAAGTCCCTATGGTTTTGAAGTTTATACTTGGATGGGAGAGAGAGAAAATAAGCACATACATGCAAACATAATTACAAGTAAGGTCAAATAATGATATATGCAATGAAGAAAAATAAAATGGGATAGGACTTAGAAAATAATAATAACTAACTTTTATTGAAAACTGTCAGACACTGGTCTAAGCACATTACGTGGATTAATTCATTTAATACTCACAAAACTCTAATTCATTTAATTCTCACAATTAATTGGTAGATATTGTATTTGTGGTGGATTGGAGATGGAAGCAAATTATTAACTATTCCTCGAACTGAGAGGTGGACTTGAAGTCCTCTCCCTTTGAATCTGATCTGGCCTTAGTGACTTGCTTGATGAATAGAAAGAGGCAGAAGAGACAATATCCTGGGTCTGAGCCTAGCTTTTAAGTTGACTGGCAACTTCTGCCTTGTTCTCTCAGAGCCCTGCTCTGCCATGTAAGAAGTCAGACTAAGGCTTCCATGCTGTGACAAAGCCCAAGCCGCAAGGAGAGGTCAGGTGTAAATTGAGACCCATGAGAGTTCCCAGCCTGCGATCAGCATGGGAATGAAACAGCCCCTGAATCCTTCAAATGACTCCAGTTGCTATCTGATTGCACCAGGATGACAATCCCCAAGTGAGAACCACCTAATGGAGCCTAGTCCATCCATGGAAAAGTGAGATATAATAATAAATAGTTGTTTTGAACTACCGAGTTTTGGGGTGCTTTGTTATGCAGCAATGAATAATTGGAACAATTATAATCTTCCTTTTATAGAAGAGTAACCAAGGGAAAGAAGTGTTAAGCAATTTTTGGGCCAAATGGTAGAATCTGAATTCAAACCCAGGCAGACTGACCCCCAAGCACCATTTAAAATTCTACCCTTCACAGCCCTACCCTTAGACTGAGATCTGCATTCCCAGGGTACCCCGATGAAATTTGGTAGTTGCCCATTAGTTGACATTTCATTTTCTCCACTGAACCACAGTGGTTAAAACTCAGGGCACACTGCCATTGGAATATGATTGCCCAGCTGGTGTGCTTGTGCAAAGGAACTTTGTGGTGTCCTTTGCCCCAGAAGTATTATGTCGTCTATGACCTTTTGTGGATTGGAATCTTAAGAAAATATAAGGAGGATATGGAGAAGATTGACCTTGTGCTAATCTATAATCCTTTCATTGTGTTGTAAAATTATGAGAATTATTCAAGTAAAAATAAGAAATTGCATGGTATTTTGATTAAAGAAAAGGAGCATGAGGTAATTTGGTTAAATTAAAGGGCAAATAATGGTCACCAAATCAAATTTCTTGGCATACAAATATGTCACATCCCTTGTCCAATACACAGAACTGATATTTGGATGGGAAAGGAATAAACGGATGTCTGTAGCACGATAGCATTAACCAGCTAGTCGCTGAGCCAGATGTTCCTTCCTCAGCAAGGAAGGACAGATAAAAGTACAATGTGCCAAGCAAGTCCACACTACAAGTTTCCAAAGACGTTTTTCCTTAGGGTATTTACAGTTTAGTTTAGCTGTTTCCATTCTGAAGACTTTGTATACACAACAATAGAACAGCTCTTAATAGCTCAAAGGAAAGAACTTTATAGATGCTGCTGCAAATGTTCCCCCCCTCAAGTGTTCCAGGGGAAACTCCTGGTACTCTTGAAACTTTCCTGTCAGACTATGACACAATCCAGTGCCTTTTCCAAGCAGGAAATATGATGTTCCAAAGACAACTTGACTTCCTGTTTGAAAATGGGGGTGGGAGGGTGAGGTGAGGGGACAAAACAGTCACGGTCTAAGTATACTTGATTCATAGACCCACTCACAAATACAAACAAGTTAATTTTGTTAAGAACACATGCTAACATTTCACTTCAGACAAAATCCCAATCATTTATTCTCCTCTGGAGTACTTCTTATGCATCCTTGAGTTTTTAGAAGTTCAAGTGCTGCATAAAAAATCAACATAATTACAGAAAGCAGTCCTCAAACAAGAATATCCTGTTTTGTTTCCTGCATACTCACTGGGGTGGCTCATCTGAATCCTTGACAACATCCAACTCCAAGAAGAAAACATCAAGACTGCTTACTGATCTTGATTTTTACATACAGCTCGTCAGCAGTAGGGCTGCTGTAAGCCAATGTGTAAACCGACAATCACCCTATTGTTTACTTTCCCGTCAGAAAAGCGATGCTGCTCTTCTTTACCATGTATGGTCTCTATAATCCTAACAGTCATGTTCACTCAGTAGTAAGCCCAAATATATGTTTCCCAGAGGAGTTTAAAATACATGAGATAGATTAGCATCTCTGTGGCTTGATGCAATCTATGACAGATTCAACAGTAATAAACATCTTCGAGTGTGGTCAGTATTAAATTATTTGCTGAAGACCAATTTTGTTCCTGAGGTAGAAAAGAAATTAGCAATAACTTTTGGGTAGTAAATACACTGGCTGAGAGAATATTACAACAGTCCTGAACCTCTTGCCGTCTCGGCATTTCATTCTGTGTTAAGAGAGGAAAAAAGCCCAATTGTGTGCTGATGAATTAGAAAACTTCATGGACATTCAAGAAATACACATGCCACTACAAATTAACCATTAACAACGCAAGGTATTCATCCTTTCTGTCAGATTCTGTGGGAAGTATGCCTTATTAGCACTGAAGCCCAAAGAAGTAATATATCAGTCCACATTCACTTATCCTAAAAAAAAAAAAAAAAAGGCAATCTCAGTTCTGGAAAAATAGTGTTTTTCTTCCCATCCCAATATCATTCCTAAAGCTGAAAATCACCAAATGAAACCCCATTTCTTCTCGGCTTCCACTTTGCCTCTGTGTTTACCATGGGATGCGGTTTTGCATTTTAAATCAGTTCCATCATAACCCTTAAAGTGATCACAAGGCTGCTAATTCTTGGTCTCCAGTTTCCAGCCCTCCCCGACTTTGCAACTTTGAATTTGAATAGGACCAGAAGCCTCTCTGGGGGCCACATTTGTGGCCCTTGAGAAGCAGCCTCTCTACTGCTTTCAGCTGGGTTCCTGGCATGTTTCATGGGGATTTGTGGTGAGTGGCAGCTCTGGAGTCACTTTTCATTCTGTCAGGTTGTGGTTAGGCTTAGTGTAGTTTCTTTGTTATACTGGCCACTACTAGTCAATTCCCTTGAAAATATCTGGTTTTCTCTTTTTCCCTTAAAGAAAAAAAAAAAAAAAAAAGGCAGCTCCAGACTCCCTACATTTTCCCCCAAACAGAAACACATAACAAACACGATATCCCTTGGAAATTCTAGGGGGAGACCGAGAAGGGGGAGAGGACCAGATCGTTCTCAACATCCCAATTTAATTTTGATGTCAGACTATAAAAGATCTTGGGAGGGCCCAACTTCCCGTACCTGTTCTGCGGGGAATGCTGTTTTATTAAAGAATCAGGGACACATTTTACTACCACTTTTTCATGTTAAAACAAAATAAAATCAACCAAACATATAAAATGCGGACTTTTGGAGCACAGTGTTTCTTTTCCTTTCCGAATAAACCTGGGAAATAAGAAGTAAGTACCAAAACTAGTAAAACAAATCAAACAAATGCTTAGAAGCGGGTTAAGATGGGGTTCTCCACAGACAAAGGGGGGTTGGCACTTTCAGCACATATCCTCTTAAGCCAGGACTGAACCACTTTATATTTCATGAATTAGTTTGGGGGGAAAAAAAGAGAACAACATAAGGGGGCCAACGTCTTATATTGCCAAGTTACGCTACTAAAAAAAAAAAATCCCAACTAACATTGAAATCTGAAATCATGTTAACATCAGTAGGGGGTAGGAGGAAGGAGGAAAGCCATAATCTTAGAATACAAGACAGGTTTTTCAAGAATGAAGAACTGGCAACTTGTACACCGACATGCCACAAAGGCCTTCAGAAACAGCCAGTTCCTGAAACAGGCCAAACCCCTTCCCACTGTACTGCCTTCACACCAACCGTTCCTCTGATTGGAAGTCTATTCCCTGGGACACTGGCAGAGCTCTCCACTCAGATCCAACCATGAGGCGCAGGGTTTCTCTAACCACAGGGTTGAAAGCCCCTTTCCTAGACCCCATGCTGGCAAACCCTCTCTTTTCCCACTTGCATTCCTCTCCATTCCCATTCCTCTCCATTCCCTTACCGGGCTGTAATTTCTGTCCAGTACTCCTTACTACCTGACTATACATTATTTGTTTGCTTGCTATTTATCTTCCCCATTAAAATATAAAATCTATGAGGTCATGGGTTTCATATCCTTTGTTCACTTCTTTTTCTCCACTACCCCAAACATTGCCTGGTACATGTGAGGTACTCAATACAGGTTTGCTCCATTTGTATTTGTGTGTAATTGCATAGTCCTTATTTTTTTCATTTTATTGTGGACAAGGAAAAACGTCCACAGTGCCTGCGCTGTTTGGTATACGGAAACCACTGTTTTAAGAAAGAGACTGAAGAATCCCTCAGGCATAGATCAGGGCACAACCTAAAGAAGAAGACATTTGGTGCAGGCATTCTTTACTGCGTCCGATTTTGAATAGCAGGAGTGAGAGTTCCGTTTCTTAGGACTGGCAACAAACTGATAACAGGCTGAGTTCTGGCCAGACTACGTACTGATTTAAGAATAAGGAATATTTCTAATAACACAGACTTAGGCTGCATTTGTACCCTCTTCCTCCCTCCCGAAATTACTGTTATGTAGATTAGGTATGGCTCCTTAGTACCTCTTAAATTGTGCATGCATTTTTTTAAAAAACAAGAGAATGTTTACCTACTATAAGAGTGCAAATACCTATTAGATTAAAAAAAAAAAGAAAGTAAAGAAGCAGCAGCCTTCAGGTGAAAGCACAATTAACTATAATCTCTCACAATTATTCACTGCGAAGTAGTGGAACCGAGAAGTTAGGTCGCAGACAGATCTTAAAGCTGTTTTTTTTTTTTTTTTTTTTTTTTTTTTGCGGTACTCGGGCCTCTCACTGTTGTGGCGGAGCACAGGCTCCGGACGCGCAGGCTCAGCGGCCGTGGCTCACGGGCCTAGCCGCTCCGCGGCATGTGGGATCTTCCCGGACCGGGCACGAGCCCGCGTCCCCTGCATCAGCAGGCGGACTCTCAACCACTGTGCCACCAGGGAAGCCCCTTACACCTGGTTTTGAAATGCATTATGGATAGTTCACAAATACAGATAGTAGGTTTCAAAAGTGTATGTTCCAAATTTTTGTGCCATTTGTGGTCCTGGGTAGGTGGCTCAGATTTTTTTCTGAAAAATATCTCTTAGAGGCATGTGCTGCTCATTTTGGCACAGATTCTTTTCCTCTTAAAAAATAGAGAATGGGCTTCCCTGGTGGCGCAGTGGTTAAGAGTCCGTCTGCAAATGCAGGGGACATGGGTTCGTGCCCCGGTCCGGGAAGATCCCACATGCCATGGAGCGGCTGGGCCCGTGAGCCATGGCCGCTGAGCCTGCGCGTCCGGAGCCTGTGCTCTGCAATGGGAGAGGCCACAACAGTGAGAGGCCCACTTACCGCAAAAAAAAAAGAAAATAGAGAATGAGCCCAAATGTACCTAATGCAAGTTTGCACAGACTTTTCTTTTTTGTTTTTTAATTTGGGTCCGATATCTGCTCTAGCTGCAACACTTCTGAGTAGGAGTAACAGGTAGTAATAAGACGGTATACAAATACGTGAGATCTGGCAGTTGGTGAAGAAAATGACAGTTTAGAGTACTTGTGTGTGTTTGTGTGATGTACATATATGGTAGGGTCCATGTATATTGGTTATTATAATGATGATGAAATTAATGGAAACTGTAAAAATGTAGATCACTTGAAGTTCCCTTCGTTTTCTCTTTCTGTCTTTCTCTCTCCCTCTGTCATTCTTTTATGCTACAGAATGGAATGGAGCTGGGGGAATCTAGAAAGCCTCTGCTGGTTAATCCATCATACTTTGACAACTGAATTCCCAGAAACAGAGTATTAGACTTTCACACAAAGTGACGTTTTGACTGGAATCTTTCAAGGTCGAGCCTGTGAGGTTCGGAGAGGAGGACCACCCCATGGTGGGTCCTCAACTAATGGTAGCTTCTAGGGTAGTTTCTATTTATTGCCCTCATTAAGAAACCAAGGATTTCAATTTCCGACCAGCCAGTTCTACCATCTCAATACTATCTCAACCGTTATGTCAGAGAATGTTTCGTAAGAAATAAAGACTGACAGCCGTCGTGTAGACTTTTACACTG
Source organism: Monodon monoceros (assembly GCF_005190385.1). Lineage (NCBI taxonomy): Eukaryota > Metazoa > Chordata > Mammalia > Artiodactyla > Monodontidae > Monodon > Monodon monoceros. The sequence goes on from NW_021703774.1 coordinate 110,274,052, forward strand.
AAGGGGCAGAATAAAAATGTTAAGTGGTTTTAAAAAAATCAGGAAAATGAGATTTTGGGGCCATCACCCAGCCGATAAACTTGTCTTATTTTAGATTGTACATCATAAAGATTAAAAATAAAACCTAAGCTTAACTACATTGATATTTGAAATAAGAACATTCATTTACTTTTCAAAACTGCCCCAGCACAATGACAGAGGCAGTTATTTTTGGTAAAAGTGGATTGTGGACAGAGTAGCTGGCAAAAATGCTTGTAAGTATTCATGTTAGGACAAAAACCTTCCTGGCACTGAGAAATCTCAATTGGTTTTTCAGCTGCACTGTGGTTTATTGTGTGCTTTAAATCAGCTCTAAGACTACACTACATACCATTGTGTCTGTTAGAAAATCATTATGGTGCAATTAAAAGCAATGTTGTTTCACAGACAAACATGGAATTTTCCTCCGTGTCTGATGGCTGCGCACTACCTTTGTGCCTCTTGTGATTTGTACACTTGTGATGGTCAAGAGATACAGCTGTCGGGAAAACACTCAACAGATGGCAGTTGCGAGGTGATGCTTCATCCTTTTTTGGATGCTCTCTGAAACCTGAGCGCGGGACTTCCTTAAATGCTGGTGTGCAACTGACTGTTTTGAAGAAACATGGGTCTGGAATGTTCAGTGACAAAATTCATCTTGCCCCAAGAATGAAGGGAAATTGAAATGTCCTTATGATATGAAATGTGCAATATAATAGTAAAATGTATTGTCCTTGGAAACTTTTTAACTATTCCAATTAAGAACGGCTATGACGAGAGCCTGAAGCATTGGTAGATAGATAGATCTCTTTCTTCAGGAGAAGAGTGAGGCAAGATCAATCAGTTCTTTCATTTTTGTAAAGCTCTTTAAATATTGGCTTTATATATTTTTAAAAAAGAGCAATTTAACCTTGGCTTCAGTAATGACATGACTTGTTGAATGACATAGTCGCAGATGCAATTAATCTAAGTGGTTTAAGAATTAATTAAGTGGTTTCTTCTTACATTTTAGGTAGCATTTTAACATGAAGCACTTAAGCTTCTATCTTTATTACTTATACAATACGTATGAGTGTATAACATTATTATGAGAATAAGAAAATAAGAGGAAGTTGATCGACAAAGATACAGAACTATGTGCCGCACAATGCTTGTAATTGTGCTAGATCGTTCAGTATTCAGAATCTGAGTTACTGATTCTGTATGACTGACATGTTTCTTCCTCTCAAGTTTATACAAACCCTTTCAGGTTCTAGAGTCTTATTTCTGCCCAGTGAACATTCTGAGTTATCTGGATGTATACATTTTAACACGATGACAAGACAGTGTTGGATAATAGGCATATGTTCTGCTTCTGTGTTCTAGAGAGTATTCTGAGCATACCTGCCGGCCGGCTCAATCCCCCCTCCAATGCTGCTAAATAATATCTGGCTATCTTTAGTTTGACCTGAATATGAGTATAGGCCTATAAAATCTCAAAAGCAGCCAACATGGGGATAACCATGTCCTATAGCATTAAGCTTAATTTTGTCAAAATTGTTGTCTTTTCTTTTTGTGTTACAAAATCATGTCCAGCAGTTCACAAAGATTTATATTTCTTCTCAAACATGACACTCTGACATTTTCTGTTTGTCTATTCATGTCCCAGAAGAGGTAACCACATGCTATATATGTTTTCTGTTAATATATTTGCAAGTTGGTCTTGCTGGTTGGTCTCAGAAAGATTTCTAGTGGATAAAACATGTGGAATGAAAAGCTGTAAAAAGAAGTCTTTTTAGTAAATGCATAGCAGGTCAGGGAACAGGGGCAGAGGTTGTAGGAAACATGATAAACTACATAGTATAGCTTTGAAACACATTGTATGTGTTTTGCAACAAAAACAACATTTCACTTATTCTAAAACTTTAATATATGCCAGGTATTATCATAAGTATTTTACATCTTTTATTTTATTCTCACACATATGTGAAATCGGCGTTATTATTCCCATTATACTAATGAGAAAACTGTGGCACAGAGCTGATAAATAATTTGCATAAGGTTCTGCAATAAGATGGTCTTTCAGGTCCTTATAATTTCTTACAAGAGTATACTTGTTTCTTCCCTAAACAAAATACAATTCTGTGCACGTAAGATATTCCATGATATTCCTACTGGATGTAGGTGCTAATTAATAAAGCAATGAAAAAATAGATCTATTTTTATAATAAAATGTATCTATATAGCTTTTAATACGGTTTCTATAAAAAAGTTTGATGGATATAAAAATGTGTGTTCTTTTGAAGGATTTAGACTTTTTTTTTCTTTGGCCACATCACACTACTTGCGGGATCTTAGCTCCCCAACCAGGGACTAAACTCTGGCCAGCACAGTGAAAGCGTCGAGTCCTAACCACTAGATCACCAGGGAATGCCCAGATATTTTTATAAGTTGAGTATTGGTAATTTTCCCTCAAAATTTAATTTGTTTTCTGATTGATATAAAGACAATTTCATGACATCCTTCGATAGAAATTAAAATATAGTCCTTCCTTTCATCTGTTGAGTGAAATAAGTCTGTAAGTAAGATTACTGTACTAAGTAAATTTTAGAGACCCTCTTTCTATTGTCTGTAGAAGGTAATATGTTCCCAGTTGAACCAAGTGTGGGAATGACCTGACAGGACACATTTTCAAAATAAGTGTACCATAAAAATGATCGGTAGAACATATTCTATGCAATTAAACTTTATGTTTTCTCCCCAGATTTTGAAAGTAGCAACCTCTGTTGTCTTACACCAAAGATAGATGTCTAATTGTATACCTAAAAGTGAATCCTAGATTTTCATTTGTCTTTTATTCCAGTACTATATAATCAGGGGAGGGGAAAAATATGTTAGTTGAGATGCTCTACCGTTACCTCCAGTATCTTGCCACAATACTGGCTTCTAGTGTGACACTGGAATGAAAGCTCAAATACTTATGTGGACAAGACAAACCCACAGTGGAGCAAAGCGCCACGAAAGCACATGCAGCAATGAAGACAAAGAAAGACCATTGTCTTATAGTAACTGTTTAAAGTTGTGAATATATTACTATGAATCTAAGTCATGATGAGAGTGGGATATTACAGTTATAATTGCTATTTGAGATTCTTCTCCTGCCTACTTCAAATAGATAAGAAGAGTCTAATTTTTTCAACAGTTCTGAAGCCTTATTTTATGGTATCCGTTATTGTACAATTTTAGATTTGAACCAGTATGAGCTTTATCTCTAGTTATGATGTTCACATCCCCATAAGTAAGAGGAGAATCAATAGTAAAAGGAAACCAGCAAATTGTAGTCTTTGCAATAAATCTAAGGTATTAGGCGGGCATAATTTAAACAGCTGTTTTTCTTTTCCTGAAGAATAAACACATAATAGGAGGAAAAATGAGGCTCTAAAGGGATTACACATTCCTAAATATTTTATAGCTGGGTTAAATGCAATGTTGTGCTTTAGTTCCACCACTGAATATTTGCTGATGATCATTTACTCACCAACTGAAAACCCAAAAGATGTTATTTGAGGTTTTTGGTGTGGTTTCAGCTTCAGATCTTCTGTCAGGGTTTCACTGTGTGATTGGAAAGAGCAACTCTTTGCATGTAAGAATACAGATGCGTGTGATTTAAGCAGGGAAACGTACCATCGTGTTTTGACTCAGCTGATACTTAATGATTTACCATTTAGTGTAGTTCATCTTTCATAACCCTGAGTTCAAACAGAAGCACCTGCTATTAGGGATGCAATAGTACTGAACTTCCCACCAATGACCTAGGAGAGCTTTTTTGTAGTTTTAGATACTGGACCCACCTGGCCTTTCCCTTAACCACGACAACTGAAGGAGAGAAACAGTTTACTTCCCATCAGTGGAGACCTGGACAGAATGTATAATTATGCCAGATAAAGATTTTCAAATCAAAACTCCTTGGGTTAACATCACTCTGCTGCACTGGAAGACAAAACAATGCACTTTGTCTCATTGCCAAAACAACAATGAGAAAACTCAGAAAGCATATGAAAAATCATGCTGAGCTGAAATCAGTTATAAGGGTAGGTGTGTCCCTGGTTTCAAACTTGGAAGATAAACTCATTTTCTTATAATTTCAATTTGCTTTTATTAGTGTGGAAGCTTTTTGGTAAGGCATCTGAAAAGGCCTCCTCTCCCTGATTTTACAAAATATCTAGGTAGGTAGAGATATAGATATTTAGATAGGTGGATGGATTGTTAGATAGAAAGATGATAGATAGATAGATAAAGTATTTTTTAAAAAAAGCCTTTCAAAAAACTAAAGCATAAGAAATAGACATCTAATGAGATTGAAGCCTTTTGGAAGAAGATCCAATATGCTGATGAGAATTATGGTATTAATATTATCAAATAGAATGGTTTAAATACATTTTTTCTCTCCAAAGCATTGTTTAATTTAATAATCTGTTTTCACTTTGGCATCATTGGTAAGCAGTTGAAAAAGCAGATTACAGGCTAGGGAGCTTCTCTTTTCTGTCTTTTTCCCCGCCTTGTTTGGGTAAAATTCAAACATCTGTAAATTAGGATTTACAAGGAAGGAAGAGGATTATAAACTTTCATTACAATTACAGGTTCACCAGACAACAACTGTTGTCTAGTTATAACTGTATCTAATCCCTTGACTGCTTACAGTAGAGAAAGAATATTTTTCTTTTCCAACAATATTCATAAAAGATAGTGAAGGCAATTAGACCTTCACTGTGAGATGTTTTCACTGTGAGAAACATCCTTCAATGGTGTCCCCTCTGATGGAATTTCATGGACTCAGACTACTGTATGGGTCCCTTCTATCTCACTGAAGAATTTTTTGCTTATAAGTGAGAGTCAGGTCTTTCCTCTAGAGGTTTTCCTATTTAAAGTTTTTTGTTTTTTTTCTTTTTTTAAGCTTTGCCCATGGTTCAAGAGCATTTGTATTTACCTCTATGCATTATTTGAAAATACCGTCCTAGAGATATTTATGCATTTTCCAAAGTTTGATGATGCTTGTAATTTTGGGTTTGTCATTCAGCAAGTAAATACAGAATTTGCATAACATTTATAATTATGCCATTTAAAAAGATAAAAGAGATTTTCTGTATGAGGAAAAGGCTTTGCTGAAAAGGAAGCAGTCAAAAGTATAAAAGTGCGTTACGTTACACTTTACCATCATTGTTAAAGTTGTTGATAGAAAGTTCCTCTGTCCTCTTTTGAGGTGAGTTCCACTGCCTGATCTGCTACTGGTGCAGTGCATAGGATTCCTGGATTCTCAGGCTCATCATTATTTGTGGAGAAAACCTTTCAGTTGTTCATTTATTTGTAGCATTTAACAGACTCCATGTGAAGGAGTGGATACATTAATGTAGGGAATTGGGCCAAATTATCATGATTTCATTTAAAAAGGAACGATCAAAGTGTACATTTTATTTTCACTTGGAACTGTTTAGATAAGTTGCCACGAATTGGAAAGCAAGTGTAAATGTATCAGCCTCAACAAGTTAGAAAGTTTGATTTGGAATACTACCTAAATTCATCCTTTCAGCCTGAATACAGACAGGTATTTTATGAGATTTTTATTTCCCTATTTGCTCAATTCCAAGATTTATGAGAGTTCTAATTTGAACCATGGCAGAAATGCCACCACAGAAACAGTGGGGGGCTTTCTCCACAACATTTTATTATAATTGTTTCCAGGCCGCAGGGCATACTATCATGTGGAAGTATGTATTTTAAAATGGTGTTTCAAATTTATTTAGCCTTTTAAACTTTTAAAGTAAAAATCTATTCTTTTTTAGTTTGTTTTTAGAGGGGGAGTTATTCTGGTTCATTCTCTTTTGATTAGCCTTGGCATATTTCTTGGTTAGCTCTTGTTGGACACTGCATTTTCACAAACAGCCAGAATAGATTTCAGTGTTCAGTGAGCTAGATTATTCATGTTATATGAATGTGGTTAGAGCACTCAATGAAACTAAACATTTCACAATTGTCTATTATTATGAGCTGTTTCCAAGTGAGCTTCTTAAAATACTTTTTAAAGGGGAAAAATAAAAGTAAATGTGATATTGTCATACAAAGAAAGTCTCTAAATAATGCCACATTTGACTCGAGGTGGCTGTTAGGGTTAATATCAATGGAAATTTCCTAGTGTAGCTTAGGGACCATTGACTTATCTTAAAAAAAAAAAAAAATCACCAGATCACACAATGACAATATTCAAATTAGAAAAGGTTAAAAATGTATCAAATCTTTTTAAAGAAATGACCTATCAACCTTAGAAGTAAGAAAACTATGTCTGTAACTCAAATTATGAAATAACAAGCCAACATTTCTGTGAGAGAATGGTAGACTCTAACGCAACAAGTAGAGGCTAGTCACAGTTTTTCTATCTACCCTGTGACCTTAAATAATGTCACTGTTCACATCCCATGGCATGATACCATAATACTAAAGGTCTTGTAGAGAAAAATAATCCACTCAAAGAGGTTGAAGTAAGGTATTATTGATATAGGAAGGAAAATAGATTCACTTCTCTTACTTACACGATTCTAAATCACAGGAAAAAGTCATACTCGGACCTAATGGAATATTTTAAGGGAAAACTAGATAAAAATAATAATAATAATAAAATTAAAGAAAAGCACCAAGTGGAAACTTCTGAATAATTTTGTAAAATAATAGTCAAAGTTAATGACTAAAAATCCATGGCTTTCATCTTAAGGAATTACCATTTTAGAATCAAATAGTGGCAATTAAAGCATTTTTTTCTTATCATCAAAATGTGAGTTTTTAAAAAATCACATTTAACACTCCTCATTTATCCCTACACCTTTTAGAGGAACAACAACAACAAAAAATCCTACAATATTCCTCATGGTCACAACATGTAATGCACAACATGTAATGATAAAATGCAATTCAGGACAATTTAAATTGTATTTTATAGGAAAAAGAAATAAGGAAATAAAAGAAGATGTTTGTTATACCTAGAATAAAACATGGCATGAAAAGAAAAATCTCTTTAATTCTTAAGGCAGTGATCCTTAGTGCATGTTCTGAGAACCACCTCCCTGAGAATTACCTGTGAAGCTTGTTAGAAATGCTGCTGATTCCTGGGCTCTCTGCCAGATCTACTGAGCCTGAATCCAGGGAAATGAAATTCAGAACCTGTTTTACTACATACATAGTCACAGATGCATCTTTAGTGTGGACAACTTTCAGAATTACTCTCTTAAAGGCAAATCTTTAGCCTATATGATGACTTAGAATTACTGGCCAAATCAGAGTAAACCAGTGGGGTGAGATTAACTCTGAAACACATGGAATAAAGAGAAGTTAAATATTTTCTGTTGCATTCTTGGGATTGTAGATTATCTTCTACATGGTAGCTTTCATCCAATGTATATTAAATGAATAGATAAATGGAATTTCATCCATAACAGAGACAAATATCATTTAGATACAAAATATACATGTTAGAATAGGAGGTCACAATGAGGACTTTTCAAAGGAAACATTATTTTATCTACTATATGTATATGATACTTGGAACATAGAAGATAAATAATTTAAGTTACAGAGAAGGTAACAAGGAAGGGGCAAGCTTAAAGATAATCATAAACTCTTTAGCAAGTCCCTAATATAAGAGAGAGAGATGAATTTGCTAGCCATTACTTTTTTAAACTTTATATATATATATATATATATATATATATATATTTTTTTTTTTGCAGTATGAGGGCCTCTTACTGTTGTGGCCTCTCCCGTTGTGGAGCACAGGCTCCGGACGCGCAGGCCCAGCGGCCATGGCTCACGGGCCCAGCCGCTCCGCAGCACGTGGGATCTTCCCGGACCGGGGCACGAACCCGTGTCCCCTGCATCGGCACGCGGACTCTCAACCACTGCGCCACCAGGGAAGCCCCAAACTTTTGATATTTTTAAGTAGAACGATTGTTTAGGTTAAGCACATTACAGTTCTGTATTTAGGGATAAAATTATAACACTTAAAATCAAGAATATGAATGTTCTTACCCTTACATATTTGCTGAAGGTAAGATTACTTCCGTTTTAGCAACGAGAACAATGAGAAACTCATTTTTACATGTTTATGCATGTACTCACTCATTTGGCAAATATTTACTCATTGACCACTCTGTTTACAGTTAAATATAGGTATGGTATAGTTAAAATAAATATAGGTATAGGTATAGTTAAATATAGGTAAATAAGGTATGGTCCCTGACCATGGAAACTGATAATTCAAAATATTGAGAGAAATGGCCTAATTATATTACAAAGGGATAAGGGCAAATCTAGATCTATAAACACGTTGTGTCATATTTTGTGGATGATCAGTAGTATATCAGGGACTATATTTTTCTTTCATAAACCTCTCTCATGAGTCTGCATGGAGACCACATAATTTAACAGGTAAATACGTACTTGAAGGTGAAGGTCAAGGACTAGTTGCAGGAAAGATGCCTCCGTTGGTATTTCAGCGCAAGCCCAGAAGGAAGCATTTTCCTTTTAATCACAGATGGTTACCTACCAAAGTCAGATGCTCTGAGTTGGGTTATACTCATTGGGAGTATTTGTGAGCAAAAGGCATTAGCACTTACATCTAATTCTCTCTTTGATGAAGCAAACTGTCATAGGCTTAATAAACATGTACTCTATTGTTTATAGACCATCATTAAGAGCAGCGGTAATATTTCCCTTTCCCCTTCTATCTTTGTTAGGGACACCTCCTTCCCCATTATTGTTAAACTGGGTGTGTCTATATCCTGCTCCTTTTGTAATAATCTGTTTAACCTCTTTAATAGTTTTGTCTGTTTAATTAATGGACTAGCCCCTAACTACTGAGGCCACTTTTGTGTAATTTTAACAAAGAGATTATATAAACACACACACTGGTGTCTCTTAATTAGAAATATGATGGGTAGATGAAGGTATTTGGCAATAACCGAAATCAGCGAGTCATTAAAAATTCTTCCATGATACTACAAATTTGTTTGTAATAGCCTTCTAATTGCAGCATATAAACAAAGACAAATGTGGGTTAGACTATATATAAAAAGTATCCATCTTGTCTTTTCTGCTTAAGACAACTATAATTTCTACTGTTGGTACAGTTGAAATAAGGATAGAAAGCTATATCCCATGCCTTTGGCTGGCAAGCTTCTAATGTTCACGTGCCTTTTATGAAAGGTGGTCTTCCTTTATAAAATGTTTGTTGTCAGTTGGTAGCATTGTGTAGTCTAGGAGAAATCACAAGAGATGCAGGTGCCTTATGAATAACTAGATGGGAAACGGAAGATGATCAAACTTCCTCCTAGACTCTTTGAGTCAAGTAGGAATGACAAAAGATTTTCCTTTGAAATGGTGAGGAGAGTGAAACTGAATTTTAAAATGTCTTGTATACAAATGACGATGATGCCTTACATAAGCCTCTTTCTTAAAGACACAAAACCTGTTTTCTTGAGCTTATCCCGGCACCAAAATACAGCCAGAGTCTGCGATCAGACTCAGCAGCTGTTTAACAGTGCCAGAACTACTTATGAACTTCCAAAACTTTTCTTTCAAGCAAAATAATATCCTCCAAAATCACACTCTGAATTCATTCACCGCTGACTCAGAGGGAAGAGTGCCATCTATTGAATCCTGTCCTCTGTATTCACAGCACCTGATGGATCCTTCCCAGGCTCCCTTCTACCCACCTACCGGCACATCCTGTTTCCCTCAGAGAGCTGGATATAATAATGCTCTGAGGTGGTCTGAAGTTCACGTGTAAGTGTGCTCATATCACGCTCTATAATTTGAGGAAAACACATGAATTTTAATCAGTTTTTAAAACAACCAGGCCTCTCTTCTCATTTACTAGAATGGAAAAAATTCACTTTTATTACTTTAAAGATGCCAAACAGTGCCATTTTATTACTGTGGGAAGCTGGAAGTCATTTCTGAACTCTTTTGGCAAGAGTGCTATGTAGAGCATCCAATTCAGTCCTTTAAGTATCTTCTGAGAACCACCACACAATCTGTGATTTACTGTCTCCAGGAGTTAAAGGGACCCTTTCTACCCTGAAACTGAAGAAAGAAAGGTGAAATGTGTTTAAGAAGCATCCCATGGGATTTGCAAGAATATGAGACAGTACAGAGTGAGCCAGATCTAAAGAATATTTTGATAACCCACAAACACTTTCCAACTTGTAATTTTCAATTTGGTTTTTAAAAGTTGTGTTGGTAGCCTTTAAAAATTGTGTTTCGTATATTGATAGGTCTTCAGGCCACTTTCACAAACTTCTTACATTTTGTGGCTTAGAGGCTCCATTCCCTCCCCCGCCCCCTTGCTAAATAGGTTTGGTACACTTTTGCAGCAAACACAACATCATAGTTAAATATATGTATACTGTGTTAATTTTTATACACATATATACATAAATATATACACATATACATACTCCCATAATGTGCAGCACTTAAATTTTATAAACACGTATTTGACTAAGACAAATTAAAACAAGAGTCAAATGGAGAATTTGCATGTTTTCTATTTAACATACCAGAAGATGGCATGCCATTCAGTAGCAACCAACAACAATTTGAATTTACATATTCTTTAGCTGACTCAAATCTCTAGTATTTAGCACTATGTAAGCTGAGAGACTGCTATGGTTGTCAGTTAAAATATACTCACACATGTATATTTTGCTCCCAATTTTATTTTGTTTGGATATTTTGCCTGGCTAGTTTATATTGGAGGCAGAAACCCAGTAAGAGAGAAAAAAGATATTTAACCGCTAGTCAGAAAATATATTACACGTAGTGCCTGACAAATGGTGGGCTCTCTATAAATACATGATAAAATAATGAATGGATAAATTATACCACTGTGGAAAATAGTCTATTACATCACAAATGAGAAGCTGTCTGATAGTGTAAAAAAGTCTAGCATGTGATTTTTCTTGACAAAAATCAGTGAACTACTGACTTTAAGTAAAAGGCCAATCTTTACTTGCTTTTATATTTTTAAGCTTTGACTAGTAATTGTCTAATGCAACTCTCAAAGGAGTGGATAATTTTTCTCTGGTTATAAACAACCTAAAATCTTTTACGGCAAAACGTCTCTTCAGTAATTACATTCTTAACAGAGTATTATATTCATAAATGGTATCACAGAAGCATCCATGATGGTAGCATGCAGTTTCCATGTCTTTTTTTAGGTGAAATTAATATTTTCTTACAACGTTGTGGTTATTAATGAGGAAACCATTATTTTTCTTGTTCTGCCAGGTAGGTAAATATAATTTGATGTTTGGAATGGCATACTATTAAGGTATTGGGAATATTATGTGTTCTGTTCCTTGTTAGGACCAGGATGATATATCTGTTCTGAAGTAGAAGATTCACACTTGGCAGTAAGTTTAAGATTTCATGCTGCTTTCATTGCTAAATCTAGTAGGGGTAACAGAGGCCAAATCTTCAAGTAGCACCTGCCAGGCAAACGGTGGACGGAAAGGAGGGCTTCAGCTGGGGAGTGTAATACAGTGCCTCTATCCAAAGGTATCCAGGATATACAATTTAGAGGAGTAAAATCAAAGCTTTGATGTATATGTAACAAAAAAGTAGAGAAAATTTCCAAGAGCAAATTTATCACTAACTTGCGAGTCACCATCAATGTCTATTAAAGGGAAACAATAGAAGAAAGAATGGTATTTAAAGATAAAGTAGGAAAATGAGTCAGTTAAAAAAAGTATCTTTTTTTTTTTTTTTTTTTAATAAATATGTCCAAGAAGCTCTGTCCATTTAAAGCTAGCACATACACTGGACTGACTCATACATTTCCTATATGTATATGTCACTTAAATTCTTATATTTCCATCTTTCCACCCATCAACCAACCTTCATCCAGTCATCCATCTATACCAACAAAGTATTTACAAATAATTTTATTTTTTCATCCATTCATAAATCCAACCTGTTTTGGGTACCGGCTGCATGACAAGCAACATTACTAGTGATATAAAGACATAGAAAACAGAGTCCCTTCCCTCAAGGAGCTTAGAGTTCAGTTGAAGAGAAAGTTAAGTATATCAATACTACACATTGTGATAGATGCTAGGATAGCACTACCCAATGAGGATAGAAGGGCTTCTAAATCAGACTGGTGGGTCTGGGAAGGCTAACATTAAAGTTGAATTTTAAAAGACAAGTAAGAAAAATTAGGTAGATGATGAAGAGGAAAGGAATTTTAGATGAAAGGCATGATGTATGCAGAATGTGTCCTTAATAACTGGTATTCTTTTATGTTCACAATATAGTCATTTAACAAAATTCTATCCCTTTACACATAACAGGACACAATGACTCAATTAAAAATGACCTGGGAAGGCAATAGAGTTTAGTGATTACATGTACTGGCTCTAGAACCAGACTTCTAAATCCTGGCTCTTCTCCTTTATAGCAGATAACTTGGAGGAAATTACTCAACATCTCTCTGACTCAATTTTCCTTTATTCAAATTGGGGATAATATTATATCTCTTTTTTTTTTAATTAAAATTTTATAGCTTACTTTCCATGTACAGTTATTACAAAATATTGGCTATATTCCCCATGTTGTGCAATATATCTTTGAGCCTATCTTGCACCCAATGGTTTGTATCTCTCCCTCCCACATTCCTATATTGTCCCTCACCCCCACTGGTAACCACTAGTTTGTTCTCTATATCTGTGAGTTTGCTTCTTTTTTGTTATATTCACTAGTTTGTTGTATTTTTTAAGATTCACATATAAGTGATATCACACAGTATTTGTCTTTCTCTTTCTGACTTATTTCACTTAGCATAATGCCCTCCAGTCCATCCATGTTGCTGTAAATGGCCATTTTTTTTTTATGGCTCAGTAGTATTCCATTGTAGATACATACCACATCTTTACCCGCTCATTTTTTGATGGTCACTTAGGTTGCTTCCATATCTTGGCAATTGTAAATAATGCTGCTATAAACATTGGCATGTATGTATCTTTTCAGATTAATTTTTTTTTTTAATATATATACCCAGGAGTGGAATTGTTGGGTCATATGGTAGTTCTATTTTTAGGTTTTTGAGAAACCTCCATATTGTTTTCCACAGTGGTTGCACCAATTTACATTCCCACCAACAGTGTACAAGTATCCCCTTTTTTCTACATCATTGCCAACATTTGTTATTTGTGTTCTTTCTGAAGATAGCGAGAACAAATAATTTTAAAATTTGTTTGGAAACACAAAAGGTCCCAAATAGCCTAAACAATCTTGAGGAAGAAGAACAGAACTGGAGGAATCACAGTCCCTGACTTCAGACTATACTACAAAGCTACAGTAATCAAAACAGTATGGTACTGGCACAAAAATAGACACAGATCAATGGAACAGGATAGAGAGTTCAGAAATAAACCCACATACTTATGGTCAATTAATCTATGACTAAGGAGGCAAGAATGTACAATGGAGAAAAGACAGCCCCTTCAATAAGTGGTGCTGGGAAAACTGGACAGCTACATGTAAAAGAATGAAATTAGAACATTCTCTAACACCAATAAACAAACAGAACCTAATTAAACTTAGAAACTTTTGCACATCAAAGGAAACCACTGACAAAAGGAAAAGATAACCCCCTACTGAATGGGAGAAAATACTTGCAAATAATATTATATCTCATAGTGACTATTAAATTAATTTATACATGAAACAGTTATGTATATCTGGCATAAAATAATCTTTTAATATATGCTAGCTAGGATAATATTTTTTCCTTTGTTAAAATTTACTTATTGATAAGAATAGTGATGATGATAATAAACAGGTTTAAGGGATGTATAAGAGCTATCAGAAACTGAGATTTACTACATTCAGAAGCTAAAGAGATTTAACCTTTTTTGAAACTTAAAACTGCTTGTCACAAGATAGAGAAGTCACTAGTGCTTCAGTTAGATGTCCTGAGCTCAGATTTTGTTGCTGTTACCTTCCAACTCTGAAGTCTTGGTCATGTAGCTTAATGCATGTGCCTTGGTTTTTTATCACTCATGGTGCTACTGATGACACCAACATATCCATCACGGGTGTCTGGGAGGATTAAATGGGATGACATGTATAAATTTGTTCCATCATCCAAAAAAAACCCTTTAAAATGCTTAGAAAATATGTAATGACTAATCTAAGGATTGTGAAAAATATCTTTCCCAAAATACTTCCTACAGTTTGAGAGATAACATATAAATATTCTCATCTGCATTCATTACCTCTGGAAAACACTGTTGAATGTTATTGCTGACTCTGAACGGCTGCCTTTGTGTCTTTGCCAGAACTTGCTCTGGGTTGCAGCTATTCATAGAATGCCCTTGGATAATGTGATAGGTTGAATTCGAATTACTCCTCCAATCATTTTGGATGCAGTAATAATGCTAACTAGAATGGTCACCTGGAGAATAAACTAAGCAGGGCATTTTTAATAAAATCTTTCTTTTTTGTTGTTTTTTTTTTTACATTTATTTTATTATTTTATTTTTCGGCTGCATTGGATCTTTGTTGCTGTGCGCAGGCTTTTCTCTGGTTGTGGCGAGCGGGGGCCACTCTTCGTTACGGTGCACGGCCTTTTCGTTGCGGTGGCTTCTCTTGTTGTGGGGCATGGGCTCTAGGCGCAGGGGCTTCAGTAGTTGTGGCTCGCGGGCTCTAGAGCACAGGCTCAGCAGTTGTGGTGCATGGGCTCAGTTGCTCTGCGGCATGTAAGATCTTCCCAGACCAGGGCTCGAACCCGTGTCCCCTGCACTGGCAGGAAGATTCTCAACAAGCGCACCACCAGGGAAGCTCAAAATCTCTTTCCTTTTTTTTCTTTAGAATAACACAAAAGCAGATCATATAATGAATGCTATTTGAGTAAATAAGCATTAAACATGCTAACATGTTAATGAATTTCCTGTAGATAGATATTATAGGCTTTAAAATACCACTAATCTCAGGTGGAATACAAATACAAAACAGCTTTTTAAAAAATCATAAATTATAGGAAGACAGATATTGCACTAGATCTTTTCTGGAATTACTTTTAATTGCAAATATTGCTTTAACATTGAGAACCCAGCCTACCCAAGCATATACAGGTTAGCTTTAAATAAATTCAGCTTATACATCATGTTGCTAATACTATTAAGATCTTTGGTCTCACAAACATCTTTTCTGCTTTTTTCCACACATATCAATTACTTAATACTGTTACTTCTAAGGCCAGGGCACCTTAGTCTGCCTGAAGGAGTATGGAAGTTCCAGGCTACCATAGCTTCTATTTTATTAAATTTTTTCTTTCTTGCCTTCAACCTGATTTCTTCTCGGTCTGACCTAATTCCTTTGATGACTGGGGCTTGGAGGCCTGTGCTAATCTGCATCATGGATATGTGGAGGAAAAGTGAGACAAATGAAAGAAAAGTAAAGGAAGGAAAGATGGCACCTAGGCAAGAGTGCTCTTCAAAATCAAATAAGCATTTTGAAAGCAGGCCATTTTTGTTCTACCCCATCCTTTAAAGAGAACCCCAAATTCAATGCTTGGTCTCAAATACAAATCTCCCCTCCGCTCTAATTCTTTACTTTTTTTTTTTTAAGCTACCTAGTAAAACATTTTATGGCAAGGACAAAAAAGACAATGGCAGAATGCTAATTATTAGCATCATGTGATAAATCCAATGTAAGAAGAATATCTGTTTGTGAAAAAAATAAGTCATGTTCTAAAAGTCATAATGAAAGAATATATTTGTGCTGGCTTTGATGTAGAGATCCTGCAATAACCTAAGCTTTGTCACTAAGCTTTGGGACGTGCTGATGTTCAGAGCTTTTTAGACCTGTCCACTAACTTATTGTTCCTCTGAGTCTGTTCCCAGTTTTCTTCCCTTTGGGAAGCAGGTTCTTCTTACTGCTCAAATATGCATTCAACATCTTGTAGTCATTAATATCCCAGAGGCAGGGGGTAAAGGGGCAGCTTTTCAAAGTGTCTCTGCTCACTTGATTTTGGATTACTACTACAAATCCTGGAGAAGTGGGAAGGTGAAATTTATCCTTCCTCGGTAACAAATTACAGGTTTTCTTCTCTGAGATGTTAAGGAGTTGTGATTTTGTGTGGATTTACCAAAAAAGGGGTGTATTTGTCCATCTGTGATTTGATGAATGACGATTCACAAAGCCATCAGTACACCTGCTCCCATGAGAAGAGATATACTTTATCTAAAGCAAGAAAATGATCAGTAACAGTAATTGTTTTCAGCACAGTAGCATGCATTGGTTCAGGCATATTTTCACTTCACAGATGTTTAAAGTCACTCGGCACTCAGCCTTCAGACTTGTTATTCATTTGGCATCCAAATTCATGTTTCATAGCCATGCGGCTACCTAATGTGCCATAAATAGAAACAATCCTCTGAATTTCAGAGCTATACCCTGGGCCTGCCCTAACCTATGCAGCTGCCTAACCTACGCAACTCCTGTGTTTCAGGATATATTTGCAGATTCAAAATACTTATTTTGGTCAGTTGCGTAAAACCATTTATTCCTCAGATATCTAGACCTGCTAGTTAATATAAATCTGTGTTCTTTTGTATTTCTCTGCAGGGTGGTGGGTGTCTTCTTTATAATCTCCTTTTATTTGTACTTGTATTTGAATTGTGGATACACCAGTGAGCAGGAGAATGATCCTACCCTGGTACTTAGGAGAAAAGAAAAAGAACAGAGATTTGTAATCCAGATAATTCACAACCTGGAAAACTAACGGAGCCATGGTCCATAATGAATAGAATTTTAGAGAATATTAGTTTAAGTCATTAGGAATGATCACTTTGTGTGTGTGTGCACGTGTGTGTGCACGCATGTACACTATTGGTATATTTAAACACAAGCCCATGGAATCAGCATTTTTTATACTGATGAACATTTTTTGCATTTCAGTCTGAACATTGTTCCTGGCAGAGCTGGCAATGCCATTTCAAAATAGCATTAAGCCTCCCCATCATTTGTTACTTGATTCAAAGAAATAGAAAGTCATATAATGGTACAAGATGTTGCTACTTTATTTCATTGGCCCCTTCCACATAAACTAATGAATGTCTAAGGGCAGAAAATCCAGCTATAATTTAGGGCCTCAAACCATTCATTTTAGTTTTCCTTTAGCAGGGCTAGCTAAAACAATCTCATATTTAGTGGTTTATATTGTTCAA
This sequence comes from Monodon monoceros, assembly GCF_005190385.1. Lineage (NCBI taxonomy): Eukaryota > Metazoa > Chordata > Mammalia > Artiodactyla > Monodontidae > Monodon > Monodon monoceros. Next base: position 110,291,328 of record NW_021703774.1, read on the forward strand.
TTTTGAAATACATTATAGTTTGAGTATTGGGCAGGTAAGAGATTAATTTGCCTTTGTAAAATTGCACACCCTTGGGGGCAGTAGTATTTTATGCACAGGTAAACAGGAATTTTTTATCAGCAAATCTATGGAGCTGACATTTTTATGCATTCTACTTTTTTTTTAAAGCATGAGTTTAAGCCCATGAACGGTAGATTCCCAGTTTTAAATTGCTTGTTGAACTCATCTTTCTGTTTAATGTTTATGTGGGTCATAAACCAACATTAGGTGTAAACTTTACATATATTTATGTATATATATATATATATATATATATATATATATATATATATGTGCTTTCCTCAGAGACAAAAAAATTTATTATCAAGTTGAGTAAGTGAATAATTTTTTTCTACTTTAATACATATGACCCATTTCATAAAGGATGAAATATATATAAATATACATATATAAATTTATATATATTATAAATATATATATAAATATGTATCTTATTTTACTATAATAGTGAAATATATTTCACTATTGTGGTGAAATAAGAAGAAAACTATAAAAATGAGCATTGTCATCATACAGTGTATCTAGGACAGATTGCCTATTTTTTTGCTATATTTTTGCAAAAATCAAAAATTATGATGAATATTGATTACACTGGCTTTGTATAAGGTTTACTCTATCCAAATTCCTTTACAAACAATTTTATTTTTATAAAATTCTGATGAGCAGTATGTGGTGCTGAATTCCTCAAGCAAGCTACGCTGAACGCCTATGATAATGATCACAGCAATTACAAACACAATAGATGTACCTCGCCTCAAATGAGATCTGAAGTCCTGATAAAAAGAAGACTGGGCCTCTTCCTTTTTCCTGTGTGTGACTTGTGTAGCAGCTTCTTTATCTATAACTAACAGGTCAAAATGCAAAGAGGCGATTTTGTAATATAATATAAAGAGAAACAGAAACCAAACCTCTTGCATTTCTACTGCTATGCTCACCCTTTTCTCAGATAATCTTGGCAGCTTTGCCTCTCTCTAATTTTGCTAACATCTCATAGATATAAAACTGTGCACCCCCAACTCTCTGGCTCCTTCCCCTCCCATCTCTCTTCCTTCCCACTGTTTCATTACATTTTTTTATGTGCATACCATCAAGTCCTCTTGGACACATAATAAGATTTGTGCCAGACTATGTTTCTTGGCTTTAATGGTTAGTTAGCTTTCCAGAATACACATGCTGCTTTATACATGCTTTTATTACTGACATCATGAGAATGCATCTCTCCTATGTTTCCAATTGGGTGTTCACCCTTAAATAAAAACAATGAGATCAGGTTGTTTAAGAGAATCTTTGAAAAGCAGAATAAAAACAGCTGCTATCTGCTTGAATCATTTCATTTTCTTTCATGATCTGAATGATAATTATGTGTAGCAGTGGGCAGTCTCCAGCTCTCATTATATGCCATACATCAGAGCCTCTTTCAGGTTGGAATTGGGACTCTGTCCCCCAGTTCCAACAGGATCGTTTCAACCTCATTTCTAACAGGTGTTGGTATTTGCGGGAGGGGTAAGGGGAGGATAAAACACCTTTGCTTGTTCCAACTGAGCTCCAGATTCAGGAGGCTGCTTTTCATTGGCAATGTGGGTTTGAAAGTCACACCAGGTCCTTTCTGAAATCTCTCTCACCAGGAATGAATTACAAATATTTCCACATGTCAAACCAGTGTACAATAGGGTGGTCCTTATTAATCAAAGCTCTCTTAAACCAAGTACAGATGGTAGCAATGAACTTCTCTTCCATGAAGATTTCTTGAAAAGGGAAGAAAATACATCTCACAGAAGTGCACATTTCTTCACGTGACACCAGACGAGGAATAAGGAGCTTACACCAAATGTAACCAAAACCAAACCCAACAAAACAATAATAAATAAATAAAAATGTAAAAATCCCAGTGTTTGGATCTCAACAATCCAAACCAGAAGGTAGATTGAGCTGATTTCCATTTCACACAGCCCTCATCACAAGCCGTTTCTCAAGATTCCACGACATTTGCCTAGAGACTGACAAGCTTAAATTGGTCTTAACCTCTAGAGTCCCCTTTTCATATCACAGATGTTGCTGATTGGGGAGCAGAGTTTCTTTCCCCAAAGTCAGTGATTTTCAAGCTCTGGTGTCATCTGCCACGGAGAGTGTAACTCCTCTCAGACAACAATGTCATTTGTTATTTTTAATTAACAGAAAAATGTAGATAGGAATGGTTGAAATTGCATTGTATTCAAAACTTGAGAGTAAGGAGAGTCAGAGAAGCAATTCTATTTAAAGAACAGCCCAGAGGCTGGACCCATGGCTGCGTTTCTCTGACCGCAGCTGTATTATCTAAGCCTCTCGGGTAGCAAAAAACTGGGTTGGGGAATCTCCTGGGAACAAAGACTCCTTGGGATGTTCTGTATGACCAGGTGTTACTATTTAGGAAGAGTATATTTCAGATGTTTTAGCAAAATTGGCTCCACTTCTCCACTCAAGATTGGTGCTATTATGGTCCCGTGCAGTCCTTCAAGGTGAGGGATCAAAAGACACTAGGGTGTCACTCAGTTCACACCTCACATCTCAAAACAGTGTTAAACCTAAATTGTATTTGAAAGGTGAAAATTCTGTTGTGAAGCCCTTAACACAGAAGGTCTGTGATTTCCACTGATAAAAAAAAAATTCCATGATGTAAAAACTACCAGAGGCCTTTTCTCTCTAGCCTAAATCTTTTATACTGCAGCTGAGAGTGTATTTCCTTCTGGTCTGTGCTCTGTAAAAGTGAGCAATATTCAAAATTGTTTAACGTATGGGTAAAAATTTTTTAAAGTCTCATCTCAAACTTTTTCAAGATAATTACAGTAAAGATGGAAAATTTTTCTACTAATAGATTAAATGTGTTTATAACCTCAGATTAATTATAATCTTTTTCAAGATGACAAAAGTTTTATAGCATTTCATGAGGTAACAGTTGATTGGATTTTAAAAAGGAGTGAAATGAAAGTGTTATATATAGGGCTTCCCTGATGGCGCAGTGGTTGAGAGTCTGCCTGCCGATGCAGGGGACGCGAGTTCGTGCCCTGGTCCGGGAAGATCCTACAGGCCGCGGAGCGGCTGGGCCCATAAGCCAGGGCTGCTGAGCCTGCGCGTCCGGAACCTGTGCTCCGCAACGGGAGAGGCCACAACAGTGAGAGGCCCGCATACCGCAAAAAAAAAAAAAAAAAAAAGTGTTATGTATAAGAACAATTCCCTTACTGCCATAATCATGATTCCACAATGACTTTTTTGGTGAGGGGAGGAGACTACCCAACTGATTTTTTTTAACTTATTGGAAAGTTGCAAAAGGCCTTGTGAAAACAGCCTCTAGTATTATTTTGAGAATGTGAGATATTTTGTTAAAGGTATATATATTACTTTACTTCAATACCTTGTACTATATTTCCGTATCCCAAAGAGTGTACTGAATGTGTAGAAATAGATTTGAATCCAGGTCTTGTCTTATTCAAAATAGATCATCCAATTCTAAGTTGACACAAAATCATGGGCAAGGGCTTCCCTGGTGGCACAGTGGTTGAGAGTCCGCCTGCCGATGCAGGGGACACGGGTTCGTGCCCCGGTCCGGAAAGATCCCGCATGTCGCGGAGCAGCTGGGCCCGTGAGCCATGGCCGCTGTGCCTGCGCGTCCGGAGCCTGTGGTCTGCGATGGGAGAGGCCACAACCGTGAGAGGCCTGCGTACCGCAAAACAAAACAAAACAAAACAAAACATGGGCAAATGCCAAAAGAAGACCTCAGTCTTCCAATTTTCTTGTGGTGTTAAGTGATAATATCTCAGTGAATTTAGTTTTGACTGTGCATGCTCCCCATCACAGACTGGGCATTCCTTAGAAAATATCTGTATATGCTTTTAGGCTTGTTACTGAACCATCATAAAATTCAGTGCTATTTGTGTACTCTGTGGTATAATCTAACAAAGTAATGTCTATGCTGAGAAGACAGTGAATGATTTAGAACATGTATTGAAGTCTCAACACTATTGAAGAATGTCTGAAAATTGTCGTAGAATATTAACATGGACTTTTAGAATCTTTGCTAAAAGCCATGTTTACCTTCAATTCAGATATTACACAAGTCTATAAGTATTTTATAGTAATCTTGGTTTGTCTACTAGTCTATTAGAATAAAATTAAAATAGGAAGATGTCACATATCTGTCCATTAGAGGGAATTAGTGAGAGTGCCCATGAGTGAGAAGAGAGAGTAGAGAGAGGATGATATTTTAATGGAAGAGTCAGAGGAAGAAATGAAGGAAAAGGAAGAAGAGGTCTAATTCTCCATCTAGATAATAGTAGGTCCCAAAAGTTGCTGTAATTTGTCTAAAATCATAGATCTAGTAGGTGGTGGTAAAAGGGTTGATATTCTGTTGTCTGATTCTGGGGGCCATAAGCTTCACTGTGCTCTAGTGAGCTAACAGGACATGAGGTCTATCCATCAATTATTAACTACCAAATAAGATACTTTAATCAGATCTTCTGATTAAAAACCAAAGACCTGGACTTTCTCTATCTACAATCTCTGTCATCTTAGGAAGGAGCCATAGATAAGTTACCAAAATACAAAAAGACATAAACTTCAAACATATATGTAAACTTTTTTTTTTCTGGAAACATTTAATTTTAAGTCCATTTTTTCTTTTCAAGAGTACCACTTATTGAACTCCTTGATGATAACATCACTTTTGATATGAGAACAGGAGGTATTATCATTAAAGAAAAGTGTCATGCAAATTCCATTAGATTCTTTATTTTCTATTGCTATTATTCTGGAATTAATTGCTTGTTACCAAGAACATCTCTTCCCAGATTCCTCTGAACAGATGAGACCTGTTGTTTAGATTTTCCCTCAACTGAATGAACCTTCTTATCTTATACATGTCACAATTTTTATTACACATTTTAAAAAATGGTTGAAAAATGAGTGCCACCTAGAAATGTATTCAGCATAGAGTGGGATAGTTAGTAAATATTTTTCAAATGAATAAATGAAAGTCACTGGCCTTTGACAAGACTCTTTGGGGGTAGAGGTGATGAATAGATCATATAAAGACCGGTTGCATTCTGGGGACATGGTACAGTAGGCATGCTCTATGGACAACACCATTTCATGGAAAGATATGAAGAATAATACTGAGCAGCCTGAAGAAAATGGAGAAAACAAGAGTGACTTAAAAGAAAAAAAACTGAGTTATCATTTTGCTTCAAAGGGGGATAGGGAGTTTAAGAGGAAATATTTTACTTTTTACAGTAGTTTTTGTAGTTTCAGAGTCCCTTTCCGCAGTCTTATTAAAACAAGTTGGCTGTGGTTAGAACCTGTAGATTAGAACAATGTACACCAGAGGGTTGATGGCAGCAGTAATATCACCTTTATATGGTGGATTCTCTTGCTGTGTATCAAAGAATCATCACCCATTGACCCTTGAGTGCAGGAACTCGTATGTGATTAATCAAGGAAGCACTATCTTTGTTGAACTCTGGAGAAAAAATTCTGTACCCAGCAGGTGAATAACATATTAGGGAGCCTGGCAGGCAGAGTGGCATATTTCCTCCTGACCTCAATTTCCCAAAGACTCTGTGTAGTCTTGTTTGTGGATGACACACTCAATGGGAAAAGCACCAGGCTAAGAAAAACAGCGAGGATCCTACCATAACCCTATGGTATAGGGAGACAGTTGTCTTCTCATTTAGTTAAAAAAGGAGGCTAGATTTCACTGGCATTTGAGAAAGAAGAAGGATAGACTAATTTGATTACCTGTTTTGAAAAGAACTGTGTCATGTACTAAGTCTTTTGTTACGTGTTTGTATCTGTTTAGTTTACTACTATTGGAATTGCAAAAAAAAAAAAAAAATCTGTTCTTAATCCTTTAGAGAGAAAGCCTGGTTATTTTATTATTTCTTCTCTATGGTTGAATGAGTGGTTATTTTCGAGGGGGGGATGTTTATAGAGATTTAAGCATAATATATATTTGAGTTTATTTTAAATTTAAAAATTAAAACTGGGACAAAATTATGTGGGTTTTATTCCCCTAAACAGACAATCCATTAATACACAGTCAGTTTGAGCAGGTAGGTGAAAATGATGCTACTTAATTACTTCATGGACAACTAAGATGTTTCCTGAAGTTCGTTAAAAAAAAATTCTCAGAAATCACTCTCATAAAGACTCTCAAAATAAACAGGACAGTGGTATAAGCATAATAGGTGTTCAATTATTAATTGGCCGATTGATATATATCTATTAAAAGGGGTAGAATCGCTTTTTATTGTCCTTATGCATCCAGTGGGTACAGGCTTCTTCAATTTTAAACTTTGGCTGAGTGATTGTATAAGCATTTTAAGTGCTGGAGGCAGGTAACAGCATCGTCCTACCTCTTGAATCATATAGGCCTCCAATTGGTGTTTCTTCCTTACTGCTAAATTAAAACAGACGATAATTCTCAAGTAATTAAAAAAGTAGAAGCAACTTGCAGAATCCTCTTTTCTTACCAAAACTTAAGCTAGAATAAGATTTCATTTAGAGAGCAATAAGAACAGAGACTGGTTAGCTAACAGGGGCTCACCTATGAAATCATTGGTGCTTAGTTTATGAATGTTCTTAAATTTCAAGAGAATGTCTTCCATGAAATTCTACATATGTACAATGACTTTTCTGGGGCATGAAATTTTGTGTTGTATCTGAACTTTCAGCATATCCAGGTTTTTTTTTTTTTTGCGGGGGGTACGCGGGCTTCTCACTGTTGTGGCCTCTCCCGTTGCGGAGCACAGTCTCCAGACGCGCAGGCTCAGTGGCCATGGCTCACGGGCCCAGCCGCTCCGCGGCATGTGGGATCTTCCCAGACCGGGGCACGAACCCGTGTCCCCTGAATCGGCAGGTGGACTCTCAACCACTGCGCCACCACAGAAGCCCTGCATATCCAGGTTTTAATCACTGATCTCCTTCCCACCCCAAAATGATAAAGATAACTAAAACTATTTAAATATTACTTGCTGAGAATTTCTGATTCATTAAAAATGTAATTGTTAATAGCATTTTAACCAATTTATCTCCTCTGTAATGAGAGACTAGGGAACTAGTTATATATATATTTTTTTTCTTCCTCTTTTCCTCTGTAATGTTAGATCTCCACTGGAAAGAAAAGGACAACAGCTGGAACTTATAACTATTTGGAAACATCAACATTGTTGAAATTTACACTCCCATGTGCAAATGGTATCTATCAAAAAAATGTGTACAAACAATAAAAGAGGAAAGCAATGTTATCAAAGGAGCATGATTCAGTTGGATGGGGCACAAAAAGTTATACTTGTTCATTTTCAGAATAATATTATGAATCAATAAAATGAGATAGATTTGATTATAGCAAGATTTTGCAAAAGAGTTTCTAACTCAGGGATATGCATGGTCTATACTAGATGGCTGACTTTATGAAACATAAGTGGTTTTCCCCCACCACATTGTATAAGCAAGAGAGGCTGAACTATAACATGAAACTGTGCCACTTGGCACACTTTCCCAGTGGATTTCAAGATTGTAGTCTAACATGTATCTCCTGAATACTTGGGCCTGGTCTCTTACTAATATGCTTCCAGCAGAGGGGTTGCACCAAGTCTTCCACTGCTAATTTATATCCTGCTTATCTAAGAGAGATTGGTTAATCCAAGTATGGCACTTTGGGATTTGGGATTAGACTAATACTCCTCTAATATAGATAGCATTTTTTTTTCTTTTTTTGCGGTATGCGGGCCTCTCACTGTTGTGGCCTCTCCCGTTGTGGAGCACAGGCTCCGGTTGTGCAGGCTCGGCGGCCATGACTCACGGGCCTAGCCTCTCCGCGGCATGTGGGATCTTCCCGGACCAGGGCACGAACCCGTGTCCCCTGCATCGGCAGGTGGACTCTCAACCACTGCGCCACCAGGGAGGCCCTAGATAGATATTTTTATTTGTCTAGATTTTTCCTCCCTGGGGCTTTATCTGCCAAGCTAGCATCTTTGTTAGCATTAGCTTGCTCCTCCAGCATAATCTAGTAGACATTGGTAAAAATGGATGAGACTTTAGTATCCATAAAGACCCTAAGGCTGCAAAATATCATGGGAGGGTAGGTATAAAACTTAAATATCTCAAATGTCTTCAAAACCTCCTTCCTAAAATAAACTTTATTTTTATTCATTGCATCCAGGCAGGAAGTTTGTTTTTAAGTCCAGGGAATGTTTTTTTTTTGTCTAGGGGTGGGTTGTTGTGAAGGGCAAGATGTGTGTATTTTGTGCTTTAACACGTGGTTTAGAAATATCAGTACTCTCCAGATTTGAAAACAACCTCTAATTGTAGAGGTGTTGTGTAATGGTTGAAAGTATGCACAGTAGAATCAGACAGACCTGAATTCAAGGCTTGGCTCTGTATTTTGCAGGTATATGACTTTGTGAGTTACCTTCTCCCCTGCATCATGCTTCTCATGAATATATTGGAGATAATGAGTGCTATGGAAATTAAATAAGATGATATATGTAAAGTGATTAGTATAGTAAAGAAAGCACTTATCTCAGTAGTCAGAATTTAGTAAATGGTAGCCATTATTTATATTATTATTATGTTAGATGCATCCCCAAACTTCACTGACAACAGTAAAATACTTGTTTCTCGATAGTCTCTGTTTCTCCTTTCCAGAGAAAGTATCCAAACAGGCATCTTCTGGTCAGAGAGAAGTCACTAAATAGCATTCAGCATGGATAGAAAGTGAAGTATGTGGTGAAACTGTCAAGCGTTAGTCTGACTTTTCCATAGACAGACTTCTGCAAGGATAAACACTGATGCATTCAAAGGGCACATAAAGATAAATAAAGGAGCAGAGGACTTGATAGAGAAGTAAGAGTAGAAAGATAAATCCTCTTTTATTTTAGAAGAAAAGTTATGTGAGCCACAGATAGGAAATTATTGCAAAGTGCATGAAAACTGAAGCTTGTTTGCCAAATTCTCTGTTTTTTGTTGTTGCTTTTTTTTTCTTCTGCAGAAAACATTGAAGTTACTGAAAATGCCTGAAGAATGACTGCATACATTGGTAGAGAGAGCAGTGGCTCTAGTTCATCATTTTCAGTGTTTACATTAAAACAGCAAAATCACAGGGCAGCTCTTCTGTGATAGCACTTGCTACATTGTACTGCAATTTATGTTAACATGACTGTCTCTCACGAGTGCTACAAGCACAGGACCAGATCTTACTCATGTATCACCAATTCTGAGCACAGAATCAGTGCTCAGACAACCAGTTTGCTGCATTAATGAATCAATTTCGGTGAGTCCCAGATAAGGGCATTCATTTATCTCATTTGTTAACAAATTTGATTGCCTGTTGGATACTTCAAAACAGCATATGCTAAACTAAAGCTTAAAAAAAATTTCTAACTCAGTAGTTACCAAATGATGTTAACATGAGGATCTCCTTTAAGTGTCAAGAATTTTCATGAGCATTTGTACTCGAATTATCTCCTGATAGAGAAAATGCATGACCCAGCAGCTGCCAAAGCAGCTTCCACATCTATTCAAAACTGGTAGTGTAACGGCTGTTTGTGGCAGCATCTCTGTTATAGCAGAACAACTGAAGGCAGGTTACGAAAACATAATAAATGTCCACCCATAGTGGATTGGTTAAATAAATTATTCTACACTCACATAATGAAATACTTCACAATACTAAAAAAGAAGCTGGTCGATCAATATGTACTGATATAGAAAAATGTCCAAGCTATATTAAGAGAGAACATCAGATTGCACCATGGAACATAAAGTATAACTCCCTTTGTGTACAAAAAGCTACACAAAAAATCTATTGGGAAGAATGTGGAAAAATTCTGGAAAAATGTACAATACCTTGAAATGACTGTGATAGGAAGGGGGCATTTATTTTTTCACATTAACACCTATTGTATTGTTTGAATTTTCCCCAGACGAGCATGAATTATTTGTATTTTAAAAATCAAAATAGTGTATATATGTCAATCCCAATCTCCCAGTTCATACCACCTCCCCCTTTCCCCCCGTGGTATCCATACATTTATTTCTGCTTTGTAATTAAGGTTGTCTATACCAATTTTTCAGATTCCACATATATGTTTGTTTTTTTCTTTCTGACTTACTTCACTCTGTATGACTGTCTCTAGGATTGACATATATACAATGTTGATACTATGTATAAAATAGGTAACTAACTAGATAGAACCTACTGTATGGCACAGGGAACCCTACTCAATGCTCTGTAGTGACCTAAATGGGAAGGAAATCCCAAAAAGGGGGGATATATGAATACATATAGCTGATTCACTTTGCTGTACAGTAGAAACTAACACAACATTGTAAAGCAACTATACGCCAATAAAAATAAAAAAAATAAAAATAGCATGTCTTTATATGAATTATCTGTCTTTCTATTATATATATATATGCATACACACGTGTGTGCATGTGTGTTTGTGTGTGGTGTGTGTGTGATATTTTCCCCCCCTTTGCTTAACACCTATATGCTCTGCCAATGGCTGTTTGGTACATGCCTCCAGGTGAAAATCCTTTGCAATAATTCTGCAGTTCCCCCATCATTCTTTCATTACCATAATGAAAACCAGTCTTACAGTTTCATAAACCTTTTACTTTTTTTCAGAAAACAAACAAACCAGCAGGTTTTCAACTGTTTGCTAGCTGCACTATTCATTACGATCAGGAAACATTACAGGAATCCCACTATTAGAATGGATAAAAGAAGAAATCTTCTGATTGATTTCAGAATGAAGCCTCAAAACTCCACTCCTCCCTTGTTCTGTGACAGCCTAAAGTAGGAGTGAGGGGTAGAAGTGTGGAAGGGAAAAGCCACAGAACACTTAATGTTCCAGGGAGCCCAGTGCCACTACCTCAATCTGCGCTATTGGATCATTTGGTTGACTCAAGGTCAAACAAGCTACAGAAGTGAGATTAGAATTCAGTTTAGCAGACACGAAATTTTACGCATACAGTTTCTTTTTAACCTTATAGTAGCTCCATGTTGCAGAAAGTGCAGGAACCACGCTTTGCCTGCCTTCACACTCACTTTCCCTGACAACTTCCATCCAGTACCAGGCAGAGTGCCTTGTATTTATAGATAACCAAAAACTATGCAGTTAATTAGTGATTGAATTAAATTGAATAGGTTAGATGACTTTCCCAAGACGACTCAGCAGGTAAAATGACACGTGGGATCAATCCCTGAAACCCCATTCCCAATTCAGACCTCTTACTATTATACCCTAACCATACTTTGCTTAAGTCATTTGTCACAAGGCATTTAACTTTAAATTCTATGTAATTTTAAATTCCTTTGTAGGTTATTGTTGATTTTTTAATTTCCTTTAAATTTAAGAAAAATAATAAGCTATTAGACAATGTCCCCCTTCATCTGCATCCCTACACTAATATCTATCTCAGCTCATTGTCTATTTTCTTCATAGTTCTTATCACAACTCAGAATGGCTTTGTCTTTTTACTTACTTCTTTTGAGTATGATTCTCTGACTAGAATGCAATCTCTATTAGGAAAAAAACCTTGTCCCTGTTATTTATAGGGTCTCTATTTTCAATAATGGCTACATTATTGACTGTTGAATGGTTCAAAAAAGGTTACATTATTCAGAGAAGTCTTGCTGAAAACAACAACAAAAATTCATATTAAAAAGCTTTTCTTAAAAGCATCTAAGAGGCGATCTAAGGTAGTAAGATCTACAGAATAAAATTGCAGAAAAACTGGCATTCTAGAAAAGCAAGTACAGCGTAGAGTACTTAAGTTGCCTTTGACCAAAGGGTATTTTGTATTCCATCAAATTAGACCTATGGCTTTGGTAGACTTGTCAAAGGTCTCCAACTAAGGGAGTGTAAAAGGACATCATACTTAAATTAAGCTGGATCCCCAAAAGGTCCCAATCCTCAATGGACAAGTGAATCAATAGTAACTATGACTTTACCCTTCCATCTTGTGACATCACATCACAGAGCAGGTGAGAAAAGGAAGGAGGAAAACAACCTGTTTTAGAAAAGTTGTTGCTGATATTTTTTAGGGATTTGCAGCCTATACCATACACTACTTTGGGGGTACTGGGTTCTTCAATCTATGATCTTGATTTGTGATGGTTCTAGACAGTGCCACTAGGGGTCTGGCAGAAATTAACATGTACTCACCTGGAAGAAGGCACCTCCGTGCTAGATGTCAAGGAATCCCCATGACTAAGTATATGAGGAAACAAAGAACTATGAGTGAATACCAGGAGAAACATTATTCAGAAAGGATAAGTCTACAGACCTCAGATACTGGAATTATCTGTCAGAGAGACTGAAACTACTACTGCCGCAATTAAGCAATTAAAAGGCAAGTTTGAAAATAGCTGCAGAGAAGAAGAGCTATAAAAAGTGAAATAGTAGGTTTGAAAAAATGCCACTTGAAAATTTTTTCAGAACACTTCAAAAATCGAGATTAAAATCCAACAGACAGATTTAACAGGACATAAAACACCACTGATGTAGATCAGAAAAATTATTCAGAACAAAGCATAGAGAAATGAAGGAAAATACAGAGGAAAAGGTAAAGATATGTATCATAGAATGAATGATTTTAGTATATGTTAGATTCCCAGAGGGGAGTTGAGAGAGGATGAGACAGACATTACTTGGAGAGAAAAGAGCTGAGAAGTTTCCTCAATTGAATAAAGGTACTGATCCAAAGGCTTGAGACACCCCCTATTCCCAGGCAGGATAAATAAAGAAAGGCATACTACCTACATCACTGTGAAACTGCAGACTGCAAAAAACACAGTGCCTGGAATACAGCAGTTGGTTAACAAGTAACTTTGGATAAATGAACTAATTTGTACTTAACACTGAAGCCTTTGAGGTTAGATTGCCTTATTCAATCATATGACATAGGCTAGCTTACTTCAATTCTCCAAGCTTTAGGCTCCTCTTGTGTAAAAGAGGATAATAATAGTATTTACTTTATGATTGTAGAAAGGATTAAATAAGTACTTAAAGCATGTGACATAGTGCCTCACGTGGAAAACATGTAATAAATGTAATCTTCCTTAAAGTTGTTATAATACAAAAAACAAAGTAACTATTTGCATGATTTAGCATTTATAAAAGAAAATTTTCTTTATTTTCTAAGTTTGTCTCTACAACAGACACACTTTGCTGGTATAATCTTCTTGTCTGTGATTTTGAATTATTTTAGAAAAAATATTGGTGACTAAAATATTCTACAGTGTTTGACACAGACTCAAAAAATGAATAATGATAACAATTAACATTGGTATATTATTTTACAAGTTCAAAGTGCTTTAATATACACCATTTCACGACTGACTTTCAACACTATCAGCTTCTGAAGAATGAGTTATTTCCTGTGGAATCTTAAATCACAAGCAAAACTAGCTGAAGTTAATTCTAAAAATAAGGATCAACTTCCATTAAAGTCAGAACCCTATTAAAATCAATTCAAAAAAAGCCATGACTGTCTAATATTGTGACACATTGCCTAACCACTCCTCAAGATAATGATAGAACATTGGTCTCAGTGGTCCTCATGCAATATAGATTGAATATTGATGGACAGCAGAGTCGAAAAGACAATATCAAGGACAGTAGAGATGAGAGGAGATTTAACAGCGTGCAATTTAAAAGTGTGCTTCTACTCATGAGAGTGGTAGCAACAGCCACATTTCCATAATGACCATTGATTCAACAAACATTTATTTAGCACCAACTGTTTGCACCATATTGGTCAAGGGTTTTTTAAACCTAGTATATACACAGCACACCATTTATTTTAATGTGCTTTTATTAGTTCAGTATAAATTATTTTGTAAGACTTGGTGACCGAAAGCAAAATGTACTAGCACAAAGACAATGTAAACTTCTAGGTTATTGCAGAGAAAATCATGGCCAATAACAGTACATTCATTTGGTCTTTGCTGGGGACTTGTTATCATGTGGTTACCAAATAGGAGAGGAAAAAGAAATAACCTGAGGATATTTTGGTGTACAATATGAAAAACACTGTGAGAGAAGACATTATGGAGACTAGCAAATAGAAGCAATTCAGTTACCACCTTGCCACCCACCAAGGACTGCTTGTCACCTTTGAAATCAAGGCCAGAACAACTAAGCTAAATGAAATGGTTTCCTGCTTACTAGGTTTATTATATTAGGTCCCTTATAAAAGAGCCTGTGTCTGTTTTATTTCATTTAGATAGAAGAATAGTCAGACATGTCATTAGATTACCTTTGAATTTGACCTTGTACTTGTCATATTTTATGGTAAAGAATAGGACTTTTTTCAGGAAAAAAAAATAAAATTCTTTCAAGTCAGACATTGAAACCTAATAGATTGTACTATTTAAACAGAAAACAAATTAAGATCGCTCTGGAGCCGTTTTTTTTTTTTTTTTTGTAATTAGCCACAAGTTCCTAAAGGACATTAGATAATTATAGAAACATACTGAGCTATGTGGTCTCAGACTTCAAGTTAACACTTCTTTTCCTGGTTTCTGATGACCCTTCATTTTCTTTAGCAATAATTTTGGGGACCATTCCCTTTTGCTTCTGAGTAAATCTTTGTATTTACTTAGCAGCAGCTCTAGATTAGAAAAGTAGAATTATCTTCTTAGTTTTCTTCAACAGAACTGTCTTAACATAAATGTTGCAAGCCCTCTTTAGTTTTTATTTTAGTTATTAATTAAATATAGAACGTTTTTCATTATTAACACATTAACTCATTTTCTAGTTATCCTAATTAACAAACTTTCTCTAATACTACAGCAGGCATTCCAGTTTCATTGAATCACATCTAAGGATTTTTCCTTGCCACCCTTTCCAAAATAGTGTTTGATAGCCTTATGTATCAGGAAATATTTCTATGTGTTTTCTCTAAATCACTCTTGTGTTTATTCTTTCTCATTGACACTTCATCTTCCTTTTCCCTTTTATTTAATTTACTTATCAACCAACTGTTATGAATAGAGCAAATTTTCACCTTTCACAGATGTAGTACTACGACATCTTTTGAGCTCTCATTTCTATTTCAATTCAGGAAAATAAAGTCAGTTTAAAAACTATATTTTTATGTTAGGCTTATATTCACATGGCTTTATGATTTTCCAGTACTCACCCAAGCCCCCAAAGCTGTACCTCACTAAAGAAAAATAGTGGGTTTTAAATAAATTTATAAGACCATCACTTTTATATGGCCATATAATAAAAGAATATATGAAAATAGTATTGATAAAATTTAATACTGCTCTTCAGGTGTAGCAGAAGAACAAAGGGATGGAACACTATATCCCCCTTTTATATATTTATCACAAGATACCCAACTATAGGCAACATATGTAGAACTGACCACAACTTATTATCCTGTTGGACAACTGTAGAGATTATGGTAACAATTGGGTTATGATGTTTAAAATAAATAGGAAAAAGATAAAGTCATGTTTTTAATAAGCATTAGCAACTGATAGAGAAGATAATACATATCTGAAAATTATTTTAAAAACATCCTGTGCTTAAAGTGAGTGGATGTAATTAATAACTTGGCTGCTCCTTTTACCCTAATCTATTATGAGTTGTATTATGAAGTAGCCTTTCTAAGTCACATTTTCAAACATGTTAGTTATCATTGACACATGGTCACATAATATTCTAAATGTTCAGCAGGTATGTGGACTGAATTATGTCCCCCTCAAATTCATATGTTGAAGCCCTAATCCTCAATGTAACTGTATTTGGAGATAGGGCCTTTGAAGAAGTAATTAATGTTAAATGAAGTCGTAAAGGTGAGGTCTTACTCCATTAGGACTGGTGTCCTTATAAGAAGAGGAACAGGGGGCTTCCCTGGTGGCGCAGTGGTTGAGAGTCCGCCTGCCGATGCAGGGGACACGGGTTCGTGCCCCGGTCCAGGAAGATCACACGTGCCACGGAGCGGCTAGGCCCGTGAGCCATGGCCGCTGAGCCTGCGCATCCGGAGCCTGTGCTCTGCAACGGGAGAGGCCACAACAGTGAGAGGCCCGCGTAACACAAGAAAAAAAAAAAAAAGAAAAGAAGAGGAACAGGCACCAGAGATCTCTCTCTCCTACCACACAGAGGAAAAGCCATGTGAGGAAACAGCCATCTGCAAGCCAGGAAAAGATGTCTCTCCAGAAACCAACCCTACTGGTACTTTGATATTGGATTTTTAACTTTCAGAACTGTGAGAAAACAAATGTCTGTTGTTTAAGCCACCCAGTCTGTGGCATTTGTTATGACAACCCAAACAGGTTAATACAGAAGACATTCAAATATTTCAGATCACATATCAGTAAAATTAAAAAAAAACACATCATGTATAGGATTATAGTGACAGTGATGGAAACAGTACATTCTGATTTCACAACTGTTATAAACTTGTTATTATATACTACTCAAACCAAGAAATGATTCATTATTTAAAGATTAATTTAAAATGCAAAAAATGATTAAACAGTAGGAAGAGGCACAGAGTGAAAAGTAAAAGTCTCCTTTCTTACCTCTTCAAACCTCCCCACACATTCTAGCCAGGAAGCTAATTTTAAGAGTTTCTTAAATATCTTTCTGGTAATATTCTAGTCATACACACACACACACACACACACACACACACGCCTCTACCATTTTTATGCAAAAAAGATTGTACTATACTTCAGCAACCTATTTTTTTTTTTTTTGGCCACACTGCGCAGCATGTGGGATCTTAGTTCCCCGACTGGGATTGAACCCATGCCCCCTGCAGTGGAAGCATGGAGTCTTAACCACTGGACCACCAGGGAAGTCCCCAGCAACCTACTTTTAATCAGCTAAAAACATATTTCCCAACATATAGACCTTTCTCATTTTTAAGGGTCACGTAACATTCCACTGTATGAGTCTGAGTATACCCTAATTTATCTAACCAGTTCCCAACTGATAGGCATTTTGATAGTTTCTGTTTTCTGTGACAAACAAAGGTACAATGTATATTCTTGCATATATCTTTGCACATTTATAAAATAATTTTCATAGAAAAAAATCTTAGAAATAAAAATACTCAGTGAAAGAGTTTGTGCATTTTTGGTTTATTTTTAGTTTTGATAGACATTGTTATATTTCCCTTCAAAGATGTTGTACCAAAGTACCTTCTCACAACAGAGTTTGCAAAGAGTCTGATTTCCTACGCTTTGGTTAAGACTGGGTGATATAAAGCCTTTAGATTTTTATAGAGTATACCTTATAGTTGTTTTAATTTGCATTTTTTTAATTATCAGAGAAGTTGATCACCTCTGACAAACTCTTCTCTGGAGCACTTGTTGTTGTTAGATAATGAAGAACATATCACTTGTGGTTGTTCAAATAACTACACACACACACACACACACACACATTACCCCTCTCTCTTTATCTCTCTCTCCCATACTGCTATGGAACACTCAGAACCTCAAAACCTTTTTTTAGCAGCTGTGTCTTCACGTGAGATATTTCAATGGTACAGGATCAGGTCAATCACTTTGATCTACTACTGAAATCAAACCCTCTTGCACTGTTGGTGGGAATGTAAATTGATACAGCCACTATGGAGAACAGTATGAAGGTTCCTTTAAAAAGCTAAAACTAGAACTACCGTATGACCCAGCAATCCCACTATCCTGAGAAGACCATAATTTAATGACACATGCTCCCCCTTTTCATTGCTGCACTATTTACAATAGCCAGGACATGGAAGCAAACTAAGTATCCATCAGCAGACGAATGGATAAAGATGTGGTACATTTATACAATGGAATATTACTTAGCCATAAAAAGGAACTAAATTGGGTCATTTGTAGAGAAGTGGATGGACCTAGAGTCTGTCATACAGAGTGAAGTAAGTCAGAAAGAGAAAAACAAATATCGTACTTCAATGCATATATGTGGAATCTAGAAAAATGGTACAGAGAAACCTATTTGCAGGGCAGGAATAGAGATGCAGATGTAGAGAACAGACGTGTGGATGCAGGGGCCAAGGGGGCTGGAATGAATTGGGAGACTGGGATTGACATATATACATTACCATGTGTAAAACAGATAGCTAGTGGGAACCTGCTGTATAGCGCAGGGAGCTCAGCTCGGTGCTCTGTGGTGACCTAGATGGGTGGGATGGGTGGAGGGAGGCCCAAGAGGGAGGGGATATATGTACACATATAGCCGATTCACTTTGTTGTACAGCAAAAACTAACACAACATTGTAAAGCAACTATACCCCAATTAAAAAAAAATCAAATCAAATCAAACTAAAAGAAATATTAAGAGTTGAGTTTTCAGTTTAAAATAACTCCAGAGGAATAAGCTCTTTCTAAGTATCTAAGCTTTTCTTCAATATGGTTCAATAGAGACAGCTGGAGTGATGGATGGAAAGAGCAGATGTTGTGTGAATGAGAAAAATATTGGAAACTTGAGGACTTGTCTTCACTGCTGTATGCGCAAAGCTTAGGACAGTTCCTGATTTGTTTTACGTGCCCAAGACAGACAGGCTAAATGAATACATGAACAACTGTAAATGCTAAACATGTAAGTAAAGGAATTAAAAAGTTATCTTGAAGAAAGAATCCTGGAAAATTTCCTTGATAAATAGAAACATCCCTGAACATACATTAGTTAGGTTTCCTATGGAAACGTTCAAGTTTTGTAATCATCAGACTAACAGAATGGGATCTCCCAACACATTTAATAAAATTTTTCATATTTCCCATTACTCCCAGAAATTCTGGGATCTTAGGGTAAGAAGAGTTATATCAATCCAGTTGTTTCTTGATTTTTTTACCATTTATTTTTGGCAGATTTTCAGCTCAGACAATGGAATGATAGCCTTTAAATGAAATTTTATCTTTGATCAAAGTTATTTCCTGGTTTACCTCCTTTATTCACCTCTGCTTTTTTCCCAGTGCCTCATAATGTCTTTCAATCTTAAATAAAGTTGCTTTTTAAAGAGCAAATAATGTAGACAATGGCATGCAATTGAAAATAATTCACTTCTATCTCAGGCATGTGTGGGTCATCAGGCACACAATATGTCTAACAAGTGGTTCGCTCATAACAGCTACCCCTATTGTGTGTTAGTCTCTAACGGACATTCAGATTGTTATTATTTTAAGCTTAAATAGCAATAGAAGTCTTGATAATGATGGGATATTGAAAAATCACACACGCTGAGTCTGGGTAATTTTCAAATTTCAATCAGACAAAAGAAAACAAAACCTGCATTATAGCTATGAATGCTGATGTGATTTGGTGTGAGAACTGAGGGATTGATAACTGTTGGCGAACAGCAGAATAACTCCCCTGGGAAAATACCATATAATGATGACTATATAACTTATGCCATGGTATGCTGAGACTTATTTAGAACCTTAAAGCACAGAAGGGCTCAATTAGGCCAATACATGAGAAGAATAGCACAGAAGGGCTCAATTAGGCCAATACATGAGAAGAATATCTACAAAATTCTTTTATGTCAATAATTAGTGAAACACAGGAACAAATACTAAGGGAAAAAACCTAAACCACTATTGGACAAAGAAATCATGACCAATGAAGGTCATGACCTTCCTTAGCACAAATCAGGCCAGACAACTTAATTGTTGTTTTTTATAGGATTACCAAATTGGTGGATAAAGGGACGTAAGTGGGGTTATAAGAGCAGGACTGTAGGGAAATGTTTGATGCAACCATCATTATTTGTTTACATTATTGGGTTATAAGTCCATTGTTGGAGTGTTTTGAAAAATAATTTACCACAACCACATGAGGTTTAATCTCAGGAAAGGAAGCATTTTTCAGTATTATAAAATTTATTCATAGAGAATAGCAAATTGATATATTTAAAGGAAATGATATGTTTATGTCAAAAGTTTCTGAAAAGGAGTCAAAATTTCTGCAGACGTTCTTCATGAAAACACTAAAAGGAATAGAAGACTATTTCTGGGACATGATAAAGAGGCACTACTGTAAACCAAAAGCCTGTATTTAATGGTGAAACCTAGGAATAAGGTAAGGATCCTCATTACCATCATTAATTTTGTTTTTATTTGGGGATTTCTGATACGCAATATATCATGAAACAAAATATAAGGTCTAATTACTGGGCAGTTATAATCCCCCCAAAGTTATATAAAATAAAAGTTTATGCATATGACTTATAATTGTGTTTATTATAAAGCTAGAAATATAACTAAAAGAAGAAAGCCTAGTCAAAACATCAATAAAAGATATCAGTAACCCAAGGTATTTGTAAAATGAAATCTCTAAATCTTATATAAAGTTACAAATATAGCTGCAATCTATTTAAGTAAAATATATAAAGAAAATTAAGAACAGTATTGAGATCTTTAAGGATAAAGCATGATTCTGGAAGAGATGATTGAACCTCATTTATTAAATGTGTAATATAATTCCCACACTTATTTATATGTTCAGGTAAATGAAACAAAATAGGAGTTTTAGGGAAAGTTAAAACTTTTTTTTCTAACATAACACTCAATAGGAAAGAAGGCAAGATTCAAAGTAAATTTGAAACAACTATACCATCACCACCACCACCACTACAGGACACGTTGTAAACTTATCATAAGTAAATCCATGAATTTGGTATAAAAATAGATAGCTGAATCAAAAAGAATAAATAGCCCAGAAATAATTGTCATTATTTATAAAAATGTATAATAAAGGCAGTGTAAATCAGTACAATGGGGAAGAGGTGGCTTAGTCGAAAGGGGTATAGTTTAAAGACTTAGCCAATTGGAAAAGGCCATGTATTCCTCACCTTACATTTTATTCCAAACATTAAAATGAAAAAAGAAATACATTGTTAAGGTAGCAAAAATAGAAGTAAATAAAATAGAATTTTGGGGCTTCCCTGGTGGCGCAGTGGTTAAAAAATCTGCCTGCCAATGCAGGGGGCACTGGTTCAATCCCTGGTCTGGGAAGATCCCACGTGCTGTGGAGCAACTAAGCCCGTGCACCACAACTACTGAGCCTGTGCTCTAGAGTCCGTGAGCCACAACTACTGAGTCCGTGTGCCACAACTACTGAAGCCCACGAGCCACAACTACTGAGCCCGCACGTCACAACTACTGAAGCCTGCACGCCTAAAGCCAGTGCTCTGCAACAACAGAAGCCGCTGAAATGAGAAGCCCATGCACCACAATGAAGAGCAGTCCCTGCTCGCTGCAACTAGAAGAAAGCCTTCACACAGCAACGAAGACCCAACGCAGCCAAAAAAAAAAAGAAGTTTAAAATAGATTTTTGGATAGAAAATAAATATGAATTCACAATTAAAAGGTAATCATAAAAATTCAGTACATTTAGTTTTATAAACATAAAAATACTTATAAAGGATACCTCACTATATTTAATAAAGGGTTAATATCTTTGTTATTAAAAAAACTTACAAATTCATAAGTACTGGGCACAGAACACGAACAGACAATTCACCAAAGAGGAAATACAACTAGTAAACAAACATATGGGAAAATGTTCAACTCATTAGTAGTCAAAGAAATGCAAATTCAACTTAGACTGGTGAAAAAAAAGTTACAGTTTGTTATCGTAGCTCAGTCTTCTGAAAAAAGGAGGGAGTAGAAGCAGTTTGAGTCTTGGGATTTCTGTTTGTTAGGGAAGGTGTGAGATGTGAATTAGCAGGAGAAAACCATGTCACAGTGACCTGGGAGAAAGCTCTCCCCCAAGTTTTCCTGGGAACAAGTGGCTGGGTGGTAGTGGGGGTGTGTGAAAGGAGAGAAGCGTGGATGGAAGATTCTGGGAAAGATGATATTTTCTTTAGCTAAGTTGAAGTAAATTTTAATAAACAGGTAAGAGTGGTGTTAACAAATATGAAATACGGCATCATCTTTCAAAGATTACATCAGCAAAACACTGAAAAATTAAATAAAATATTGTAGTGGTGTGAACCTGGAATTTTACTACCTAAAATAACATTTATAATATTGCATTTAGGATGTTAACAAGCAGTTAGAGATGGTTAAAAGATTAGAGACTAATCTCAACCATTAAAATGCGTAAGGTTTAGTGAGTACTATGTTTTGAGCATTGCAGAAAGCACTTTACATGGATTCTTTAATTTAGTTCTCACAATGAGGTATATGTTGTTATTGTTCTTATTATTACCTCACTTTTACGTAAGGAAAAATTGAGTCTCAGGGAGGTTAAGAGACTTGTAAAGCTTACATTGCTAATATATATTGTAGGGAGCTACAATTTGGACCTGGACATTCTGATGACAAAATCTGCTCACAATGACTGCGTTATACATAACGTGAAACACCATGCCATGAGATTGTAAGCACATTATAATTTTGACTCTAAAAAGTGCACAAAAATTCAAAACATTAAAATGCTGAGAGGTGGCGTTAAGGTGGTGGGATAGCTAATTCATCATTTTTCTCTTTTTGAAGTTTTTAAAAAGTAGGGCATGACACTTTAAAGTAAGATATTTTTAAAATGAACTGTCAGGCAATTAAAAATATTTACAAATAACATCACAAATTTGTATCACAAACAGGAAGTGCTAATGATCAACATGGGCTTAGGATGATGGTGAGTGTCACAAAGTCCCCTTCAGGAATCTCAGAGGTAGTAAAAGACTCTGAGAATTTTCCAACCTAAACTGCTTCTGGGATAATACCTTTCCTGCTGTCTTAGTATAAGTACACACCAAACAGCATTCAGACAATATCAGGATATGACATGATTTTACTAAAATAGGTGCTAATATAAGATTTCACAACTTTTGATACTGACAAGAGCTAGAGCATGAGGAAAGTGCTGATGACAATAGCACCATTTACTGAGCATTTATGGCATGCCACACAACATACTGAATACTTTTCTTGCATGTCAGCTCTCAGAGTAAACTTACAATATTATTATTATCTCTGTTTCATATATTTGCTGATGATTGATTTTTTCCTGAAGGCGTTATTTATCTCTTGGCTCCAGTTCGTTGTTTTTGATAAATGTAAGAAGTCATGAATTTATCTTCTTGACCAAACACTGTGCTACGGGTGTTGGCAACCCCTGCCTGAATGCACTGTGCCTCCAAAAGTCACAGCTCATATTCAGTCTGGTTGGGTCTCATGAAGTGGCCAGCTAATTCCTGGGGTGTTCATCCTCTTCTGTCATGTAGGAGTAAAGTAAACCTCACACAAAATCACAAAGTATTGGGGGGTGGGTAATTGATAGGAGATAGTGAAAGGAGAGAATGAGAGAAGGAGGGGAGAAAGGTAGGGAGGGAAGGGAGGAAAGGAGATAGAGTGGGGGAAGGAAGGGAGGGAGGGAGGGAGGGAGGAAGAAAAGGTGTGACTCTTATTAACAAAGTTATAACATACAATTCCATGAAATCACTACAAGCTTAGTCAACCAAGTCAGGCATTTTGGGAACAGTATAGTGTTTGGTCTGCCTCCATGAAGCAGGCTGGAAAAAATCCCAGAATTTCAGGCCATGAGGCAGTTTTTTCTTGGTTGGCAGTATTCTGCTGTTCCCGTTCTCAGAGCTGAAAAAGTGTGAAAGTAAAATTTACCCCACAGGCAGCTGGGAAAATGCCTAATGGTTCTCTGGAATAGGTTAGCAATAACCTAGTGTGTCCAGCTTTGGACTTCACAGTTTTGAACTGAACAAAATGGAATTTCAAAACTTTGTAAACTGACTTCTGAAGGAAGGTTAAGGATATCTATATTATTCAGCCTAAGAAAAGGAAGAGAGAACAGGGCCAATGCCAGGAATGGCAGGGGTCAATCCACTGAAAAGTGAAAGCTGGTATTTACTGCTGTCTTGGTAATGATGTTGTTGTTGTAGCATTAAAAATTGAATTAATTTATTTTATTGAACACAGTGAGCATAGGACCTAATACGGGTCTCTTTGTTCTAATTATCAGAGTGTCAAAGGATGTATTTTCTTGCTTTTAAAAATAGCATCAAGGATAGCATTTTGAAAAAAAAAGATCATTAAGTCCAAGTGATGAAGCAGAGCTGAAGTTATCCCTGAGGCCACCATTACATTATAGCATGAATCTAGTGCAAGCCTTCACAGAAGGAGGGGTCCCAAAATTTCATTTACTAAGGGGTTGTTTTAAACAGTCAAGGAGTCCTCCAAGATAGGACACTTAGTAAATAATGTGAAACCATTTCAAGTACTGATATTCTTTTTTTTTTTTTTTTCGCTACGCGGGCCTCTCACTATTGTGGCCTCTCCCGTTGCGGAGCACAGGCTCCGGACGCGCAGGCTCAGCGGCCATGGCTCACGGGCCCAGCCGCTCAGCGGCATGTGGGATCCTCCTCGACTGGGGCACGAACCCGCGTGCCCTGCATCGGCAGGCGGACTCTCAACCACTGCGCCACCAGGGAAGCCCCCTGATATTCTTGCAACATTCCACTTTAATATTCTCTAATCTTAGAACCAGTGGTAGAATGTTAGAAGCACCTAAAGATGATCATATTTTCAATGTTTGTAAGCAGTGTCATGTTCTTTCCATTTGTATAAATTTCTGAAAACACAAATGTTCAGCTGATACTTGTTGCTACAGTTAGTTCATTTACAGCCTCTTCATTAATAAAATTCCTCTTCTTGTTTACACACACATATTATTATAGATGATCAGTTCTTGCTGCTGTTTGTTATCTCAAATACCTTTGAATAAAATTCAAAGCCCTTCATAATTTGGACCTGCTTAACCACTAGCTTCATCTTTTGGCCTTTCAATGGTAAAATCTGATCATTTATCTTCTAGCGAACACCTATTCATCCTTTAATTTTGAGCTTGAATGATCTCCTATATAAACACTTCTTTGATTCCCTGAGCAGACTTAAGTGATCGATGCTGCTGCTATTATATTTTGTATATACTTGTAAAGACAGATATCAGACTGAATCTGCTCACAGGCACTCACATCTCAACTGACTACAAGCCTCCTGAGGACAGAGATAATATCTTGTTATCTTTGTGGGCTGGGGACCTAGCATTATGTCTGGAACAAAAACTCTATGATAACTGACCTCCCATGGAAATCCTAAAGCAGACAGACCACGACTGGTGGGCACGGTCTTCCACCCACCCCTGCTCTCAAGTGAGGGCTGACTAGAAAAAGGAGTATTCTCCACTCAGGAAGGGGGAGGCAAATGATGGGTCTCTATGTCTTCAGTACTCTCTCATATCATTTTTCTGCCTAGGGACCAATGAAATTGGTGCCGACTAATCAGGAAACGCCTGCTGTGCTGGAATTCTCAATAAATCCCAGGATCCTAAATAGATATGGTAGTCAGTATGTATGTAAGCTAGAATGGGCCATTACTATCACAGCTGGGACCTGCGCATGTGTGAACTGCATGCCAGGATCCCCAGGATTGGAGTGGATTAGGTGGGCAGGTTTGTCTGAGTCATTTCATTAGTATCCCAGCATGGCAACTTTGCATTTTATGGGATTAAACATTTTTACCCTACTAACTGTGTTATGTTGGGGCTTTGTTGTGTGTTTTTTTTTTTGTTGTTGTTGTGTGTTTTAATAAGTGTTTTTGAATCAAGAACTGGAAAAAAGGATGGGATTAAGTACTCTGAATAGTTTCATTAATCTCAGTACCTTAAGGAATGGACCTATCATCCTACTTTTTCTGATACTATACTTTCTTTCTCCCTATGTATGTAGTATGTATATGTATATTATATATGTCTACTTATATGTATGACTATATATATTTGTATGTATATTCATGTATATTTAAAGGTGGTCATTGATGACTACTGCTGAATCTTTCTCATGCATGGTGTTACTGAATCTTAGGTTTATGTGATTAATCTTCAGGCCTACTACGTTTTCACATTATCAAATTTATTAAGTATAATCTTTGCTTCAGTTTATTGCTTCAGATTATCTGGATATAGCCAGATTCACATTCTGTCTCCTAAATCACTTGCTTTTTTTCCCCCCAGTTTTGAATCTTCTATGATTTTGATGGCCCACCCTCCATGTCACCATCCAAACTCTTGATGAAAACAAGCATTTGGGCTTCCCTGGTGGCACAGTGGTTGAGAGTCTGCCTGCCGAGGTAGGGGACACGGGTTCGTGCCCCGGTCCGGGAAGGTCCCACATGCTGAGGAGCAGCTGGGCCCGTGAGCCATGGCCGCTGAGCCTGTGCGTCCGGAGCCTGTGCTCCTCAACGGGAGAGGCCACAATAGTGAGAGGCCCGCGTACAGCAAAGAAACAAACAAAAAAAACCCCCAAGCATTTGAAGTTAAGTAATGAGGTACCACATCTATGCCACACCACTAGAAATCGTCTTCAAGGCTGACATCAGTATATTCACTAGGTCTTCATTAATTAATCTATCTAATCTTTTAGACATGTAACTTATCTTTTTCGATGCTGTGCATGAGAAGCAAGGCCTTTCTGTGGTCCCACATACCTTATGCCTATTGTAGTTCCCTGATGTACTTTCTAATGACATTGCTAAGAAAAAATGCTGCAGTTTGTTTGTTCTTCATGAACGCCTAGGATTCTCTTGATTGCTGCTTTCCTTTTTACATTTTCACAACCCAACTCTTTAAGAATATGTTTGGAATCTCGCCAAGGATTTCTGTGGAGCTCATTTGTCTATCACTGAGGAAACTGAAGATTGAAACACTGTTTGCCATTTCCAGTTATAGGTTTTCAGCTCTCTCTATGGTTTGCCTCCAGGCTCATCCTACTTAGGATTTTCAGAGGCCAGCATTTTGAGAAGTGGGATCAGGAGCTATTTATTCTCTCCTTCTTGAAAAACTAAACCAGGTACAATTATTTATTCATTTATTCAATGTTTTCAATATTTACTGAGCATTTTCTAAAAGGTTCTGTACAGAGGTAAGAGTCGGTTACTACCACTTAGGTATTTATCAGGTATTGGATATGACAGTGGTTCTCAAAGTTTGATCTCCTAATTAGCAGCATCAGTATCAAGTGGAAATTGTTAGAAAGGTAAATTTTGGGGGCTGCACCTCAGACTTACAGAGTCAGTAACTCTTGGAAGTTATGTTTCAGTAAGCCCCGTCCCCTTTTGTAATTATAGTGAGGCACATTAAAGTTTGATAACTATTGGAGTAAGACACATATGTAAGGAAATAACTATAGTGTTATATTATCCTTGCTGTCAACATACTTCTGGAGAATAGAGGAGTGACCAACCAAACTAATATGGAAGTACATCATAAATCTGTGTGCCTTAGTCATATGTACAGGTGGACAGGTATAGTTTGGTTTCACAGGTTCCCTGATGGCAAGAAAATATCTCTTTATGTGCTTGTTGATGTACATTATTTTAACAGAGGGCAAAATTTATTACTAAACCATCAGAAAATTTGTTACTGCTAAAATGTCTTTGAAATGAGATGGGGTAACAAACAACAAACCAATCAATCAATTAATTAATCAAAGAACCATAAGCATAGGAAGCCAAAAGCTGTCGTGGTAACATACTGAAATTTATGCAAAGTAAATCATAATCAGTGAGTCCAGCAACAGATAAGCTTTCCAGGTTGTACAGGTGCTTGTAAATGGAGGTGAGTAGGGTACAAATGAGAAAAGCACACTTGGCTGCACTGATACTCCTCTCTTGTATCTGCCCTCTTTGAGCTCCTTACATAAGGTGAGTCTTTGGCCTTGCCCAACACCTCTATATCTTACAGGGACATAGTTCTGAGCTCTATGATGCACTAGCATTCTTTGAATAGTTTAGGAAGACTTTTGCTCACTTTTTATTCTAAACAGAGTTTGACTTTATTCATCTTTATTCTCAAATGATTCATTAATTGAAGTATTGTTGTAATGGATTTTCAGTTTTGTTTTTTTTTTAATTGATTGATGCAGAGTGTATAAGGTCTTACTGACATTGCAGATTTAAGGATGACCTACCATTTCACATGAACAACGAACAGGTTATTTGTTTCACACTGGTGTGTTATCTAAGATCTTTATGCCACAGCTTACTACTGGGGGAAAAAAGAGACCTCAGTGTTCTAGGCCTCCTATGCTGACCCTTCTTCTCACATGACTGCCCTTTAGCTATACCTACACCAGATCTCCATTTCAGTACTTATTCCATTGTTCTTTGTTTATCTGTTTATATATGTGTAACCTCCATTAGAATTTGAGTATGCTGGGTTCTCTGTCCATTTCTATGTGTCCAGCAGTTAATACAATGCTTGAGAGATGATTTGTTCCATAAGTATTTAATGAATAAATGAATGAATGGTTGGATGATGTAGTGCATGATTTTTCTTG
This sequence comes from Monodon monoceros, assembly GCF_005190385.1. Lineage (NCBI taxonomy): Eukaryota > Metazoa > Chordata > Mammalia > Artiodactyla > Monodontidae > Monodon > Monodon monoceros. The sequence continues at coordinate 110,319,747 of NW_021703774.1, forward strand.
TTCAAAATCATGTCATACTTTCTGAAAAATAACCTCTATATTTCCTAGTAAGCAACTGCAGTAGAAACTATCACAGAAATTTAAGGCTATACCTTTATACCATATTTCAGGTTACTTCTTGCTTTTGATAGAACATTTCACTTATAAAGAACAAAAGTGATTAATTATGGAATACATATTCTATTCTGTGCTAAATGCTTTACATTTCATCTCTCACTTTATATTCAAAACAAACAAGTGTTTATAAGTGATAATATTGGTAGACATGTTTAATATATTTGATGGAAATATTAGTTTTGGAAATCTAGGTTTCATTCCACAAACTCATCCTTTCCATTTATACTTTTCCTTCCCCATTGTCCTACTCACCAACTTTTAATTGTCTTTCTCCAGCTCTAGATTATTTTTCTGCCTTATGTTATTTCAACCTAACTTGGTATATAAAAGTAGAATTTGAGGAAATAGCTACCCCAATTTATGCAGAATACTAAGGTTTTAGCCCCCATAGCTGTGGTCCAAACAAACATAAAAGGGAGAGGTGGCTGGTTTTAGTTTCCTTGTTTAATGGTTATGTGGGTGGTGGAGACCCTAAAGATGCTGCTTTTCCACTCAAGGCCAATATTAATGAAGTACAGAAAATGAAAACTTATTCTGCTTTTCAGTAACATCTGCTTCACTTGGCTACATATGGCCCAAATAGATCAATTTTTAAAAGCACTTTATTAGCATACTGAAAATTCCCATTAAACACTAGACTAGAGCTCACTAAGTCACGCACTATATTAAAAACTATCCTTATGAGACTTCATAGGATAGGCCTGATACATTTTTCTCATCTCTAATATCAATGATTCTATTATACTTAATATAACTCAATTCTTTTGGTATTTCCAAATGAAAATTTACTTCATAATGTCAATTTTTTTTTTAAAAGCACAAAGGGATAAAATCATATTTGATGAGGGATGAGATGATTTTAAGTGCTATAGGGTGTTCCTAAAAGAATTGGAAACATTCAAAATTTCTGAAGTACACTGCCCTTAGCATTCTAAGATAAATTTTAACTATCTTCAGAGCTTAATACCTGAAAATTTATTGAAGGGCAGAGCCTTCTGAGAATGAAACACACAAATATCTTTAGGATACCTATATTTAATTGTACAAATAATGTGAATATAATAATTTTCATGTGGAAACAATAGCAATTCTTTCAGTTTCTTTGATACACGATATGGTTTTAATGTATCACCCTGTTTAAATTTTTTTCTCAGATAAAGCAGACAAAAGCATTACATCAGATAAAATTAAGATTATTTTCTGTTAACAACAAGCATTGTGCAATTTTGTGAAAGGCAAAAAAAAAAAAAAATCCCTCCATCAATGATTTAATAATTTTGGATTTTATAAAGTTTTATATATTTCCTTTAAAATTCTGGGTCAATGCCAAAGTTCAATTTCTACTATATCAGTTGTATTCCATAAAAAAGGTAAAAATCAATTAAAGTCATATATTATAGAAAAGCATGTAAATGTATGGAAACATTATTAAGTTAAAGCGTTTTTTTGTTTTTTCTGGCAGTTCTCCTCCAAATTGTGTCCAAATCATTTTGTTTCACTGTAGAATAAAGGAAGCTGTGTGTTTTCTTTTTTTGGCAGGTGGAGGCACAACTAATACAGAGAGGAACTTCTTTGGTAGTGTATGGGATACTACAGAAACTGGCTAACTGATGACATCACCCTGTACGGAAGAAACTCTCAAGGCCATTCCACTGGCTCTGTAAATCAGTACAAGCTGCTGTCCAGTTTGCAATACCTTGGAACCAAAAAGCTTAGAGATAATAAAAAATTAATAAATAAAAAATATCCAATCCCAATACCAAAGGTAGTCCTAGTGCTTCCTATAAGATTATAAGTGCTACATGAAAATTAATCCTCAAGTTCAATGATGCCTTGTTTTATGTGACTAGTTTTTCTGCCATGGCTTTTCTGAGCCAAAGGGTTTTTTTCATGTCCATAGGAAATATAAATTGGTTTAGTCTAGCTTTCCTTTGCTCATAGAAAAAAAAGTATACATGCCCTTTCAAATGAGCCAATCACTTCAGAATAAGGTCATCCATTCAGATGAAGCAAGATTGCTTTTAGAAGCAGAACAATAGCCCTGTATAGAGAGGCATGCATATTGCCAGAAGTAGACTGTATCTGAACGCTTTGTGCAAAATCCTTTAACTCTAATTCAAACAAAAAACAACCCTGGTAATGTACATTGTGCCAAGTGGCTACTAGTCTCAGAAAACTAGTATGTGTGTGTGAGTGTGTGTGTGTGTGTGTGTACTTATACACACACATATATGTATTTTTAGGTATATGCAAATGTATAAGTATATATGTATATATATACAATATGTACACACACATTCTTTTTTGTCTCTGATATGTCTAATTTGACAGAAAAATAAACCTACCTTTCTATCACCATATTTTAGCTGTCATTTGTCAAAAATGCATGCAGTTAAACATATTGTAGCATCTGTTTAAAGGGGAAAATTTAGGAATTTTCCTTTGGTGAGTCCTCAGAGAGTATTGTTTCAAGGTGAAAAAATAGCCAAAATTGCAAATATATTAATGATAATTTTAATTCTGTTGCCAAATATTTTATTTATTGAATCCCCAAATATATACTTATGCATTCTCTCTCTCTCTCTTTCTGTCCCCATTTCTTTTTTTCTCTCTATGTATCACTATCTCTATCTGTCTGTCTCTCTTTCACAAACACACACACACTCTTACAATATTAATTTCCTTCTATTACTCCTTTTCACTTTATTCAGATCACAGGCCAATCATTTATTATATATCTATATATGTATATAAGTGTGTGTGTATATATATATATATATATATAGTGTAACAATGAAAATATAGTGTAATATATATATAGTGTAATAATGAAAATATATGAGTTGGATTTTCTCAGAGGGAGGAGGGCATTTGTCTTGCAGGATATTTTATGGTGATAGGGAAAATTTTGTAAAAGAGTTATGCCTGAAAGGGGTAGAAAAGTGAGAATGAGCTTCCCAAGATGGGCCTGTGATGTTCATGCATCAGGAAAGTATATTCAGTGGGGTAAAGGGATGCAAAATAATGGTTGGGGGGAAAGTGGAGGCACAGAGGTAGTGAACAGACTGCCAGCAGTTCAGTATACAGGAATGTAAAGTGTGAAGAAGAGACATTAAAAACAGACGTTGAAATCATTAGGGATCTAATGGTAAAGGTCTTTGTATGCCATTGATGTAATTTCGGCTTTATTTATACATGGCAGAGAGTCATTAAAAGATATTAAACAATGGGTTGACATCTCCAGATGTTCATTTAGATCAATCTCTCCAGCAGATGTACGGTGAATAGAAAGAAAGGGGGCAAGGAGAAATATTAATGCCCTAACTATGGAAGTGGGCAACTGAGGTGGACATAGCTAACCTTTTTGAGAGATATTAAGGACACAAAACTACTAAGACTTGGTAAATGATAAGATACGGGAAAGGAAAAACAAGCTAAAGATTATTATCTGGCTTGTTCAAGTATATGGGAATTGGTGACGCCAAGATAAGAGATATATGAGGAAAAACAAGGTTGGCAAGAAGGATCGCTAGACATTTGAATTTGACTGTAAGATAATCAGTTGACATCATATGGCCCTAGAACTCAGGAGAAAATTAATGGTAGGAGAATGTATAAGTCGTAAGCATGCAGAAGGTGGTTAAGATCATCTCAGGAAAACATGTAGCATAGAAAGAGAATAGAGCTTAAGATAAACCACTTGGGGGTGAAACAACACATAAAGGTAGATAGGAGAAGAGGAGAGCTAGAAATAATCAAAGAAATAGAAGGAAGAAGAGAGTCTTATAGAATGCAATGGGTAGGAGGCTTTGAAAAATGATAGATTTGAAAAGAAGTAACTAAAGTTCATTAGAGAGTCTAAAAATATACATAAAGCTCAACTTTAAACATTAAGGCATTTTATATTATATTTTAAAGGAAGGTTAGTTGAATCTACAGTCCAAGTGTGAAATTCAGGTTAATACAAAATATTTCTATGTTAAATCAGAGGCTAGAGAGTTTAAGAGACTGACAGAGAAATATCTTCTTGGTGTTTATTAAAGAGTATGTGATCCTGGGCTAGTGAAAAGCATAGTGACAGCAACAGTTAAGCAAGAAAACTAAGTAGAAAACCTAATATCTGTATAAAATAAGTGCTGCATTTAATTTTACAATCTTTTGTTTTATTACTCTCTGGCGACAGTGGTTTTGTAGGATTTCTGGTATGTTCCTATGAATATTTGTTCACTGAACCTGCTTCTTGAATAAATGTGATTTTAAAAAGAACAGATCCTGCAGAATTAGATTTACTCTTTCTTTGTCTGGAGCCATATTTATCATGTCCAGGTGAGTTCCCTAGTAAAGAGCTTATGAAGAGATGGGGATGTATGAGATTCCTTCTAACTGCATGACTTACTCTTAAACATTACTGTAGTAATCAGTTCATTTGTTTTCCAAAAGTGGGGAAACACAGGAAGTTTATGATTACTAAAAGAGCCAGTCTCTAAAGATTTTCATAAGAAAGGTGTGAGAATACCTGTTGAGAAGCAACATAGGACCACTATTCAGAAGAGAAGGAAATTCACTGGAGTAGTAGAGAATGGAAAGAAACTATGCTGTGACAAAGCGCGAGAGAGGCATGGACATATATACACTACCAAACGTAAGGTAGACAGCTAGTGGGAAGCAGCCGCATAGCACAGGGAGATCAGCTCGGTGCTTTGTGACCACCTGGAGGGGTGGGATAGGGAGGGTGGGAGGGAGGGAGACGCAAGAGGGAAGAGATATGGGAACATATGTATATGTATAACTGATTCACTTTGTTATAAAGCAGAAACTAACACACCATTGTAAAGCAATTATACTCCAATAAAGATGTAAAAAAAAAAAAAGAAAGAAATTATGATTCTTCAAGAACCTGTGGGGAGTCACTTTCATATACATTAATAGACACAGTTAGCTTTTAAAACAATTCTTTGAGATAGTTTACCCCATTTGCCAATGAAGAAACCAAACCTTGGGAAAATCAGGCAATGTGTTGGAAATCAGACGGTAATCAGTTAATCAGTGATAGAAGTGTCATTCAAAGTTAAAGGACCCAACGTCAGTGGTATGATTTAAAATCAAACAGATTTCAAGTAAGGTTGAATAAGTGCAAAAATTGAATCAGGGCAGTAAAATGTAGATGTTGTAATCATGCTATAGATATTACGGTCATCAAATGAAGATTCTCCATTATTGTTCCCAACCAATATTACTAGATAATTCAGTGTCATAAAGAGATTTGTTTTATGTCACAGAGCTGGATTCTCTCACTTCCTTTGACTTTCTTTAGTCTTGATAGAAATAAACATAACAGAAGTGGAGATAACCACTGTGATGTAAAGAGGGAGGGTGGCATATATAACAAATTGTTTATATCCAGTTTGAAGGTAGTGTAAGTTATTTATTATATATGGAAGGAAGTGCAAATAAAAATAGTGTTCATAAATTCCATTAATTACTTTTCCTATACTTGTTAACAACTTTTCACCTGTCTACTTTCTATGTCACCAGTCTGCTTTGGTTGCCATCTTGGTTCAGTGTGACTCACTGTCTAAACCACCACTTTATCTTCCAATTCATGATTTGCTGCCTCCCTCTGGCTTGACCCTGTTTGACTGAGCTCACACAGATGGACTTTCTGTTGAAATTTTTTACCCCTCTTGGTAGAATGTTTCAGTGGGAAGCCCAGTTAGTCTTGGTCCAGTGTACTTCCACCTGAGCTCCAGCATCAGGTGGATCAGTTGCCAGGTAGAATGGAGAAAAAAATAGAAGCAGATAAATGCAGGGAATAATTGGTTATCTCAATCCAAGTCTTAGATGAGTCACAGATGTAAAATATTTATTACCAGCATTCTATTCTTCCTAACTCTTCAAAGATATTACTGGTTGTGAAGAATTCTGGTGACTGATTACAAAAGTACTGCTTAGAATTTTGCAGTTCTTACCAATTGTTTTACTCTTCCTTTTTTGTAATAAAGGTAATAAAAAATGCAATTTTAACCTTTTGAGAACTCAATTTTTTTTTTACCACTTTTCATGTTAAAAAGTATTGGCTCTGAACAGCAGAGTTAAACATCCATATCTGCCAGTTTATTGTCCTGCACTTGGATCCATCACATTAAAAATGATCAATTTTCTATCTTTAGCATGTTTTGTATCTTTATTCTTTTGTGTCTCCACTTAGAGAGTGAATAAGTTCAATTTTGGTTTCAGAGAAGACCCATGAAGAACAACACTTGGAAAATGGAAATAGGTCAAAATACAAATGATGGGCTTCCGCTCTAGTTTAAATAAAAGAAGGCATGATCCTGGACCAAGGCAAAACCATAAAAAAATAAAAAGAGAAAATTTCAAGTCTCATTCTTTCTTTGTCCTACAGTCTGGCTTTCTGTTGGTTTTTAGAGTGGTGAGAGGTAAGGGGAAGAGTGAGAGGGAAAAGAAAGCTGAAATAAATAGATGATTTAAAACAAAAACACAGCAGAAAAAAATAAAACAAAAACTTAGCAGAGATAATTGCTGAGGAATGACTTATGTCCTCTACAGATACAGAATGTAGAGATTATTCACCCTCATAAAGAAACAGAAGTCTGTCAATGACATTAAATGCTCTTAAGAAAGTCATTTGTAATGCAGTTTAATTGAAGTTTATAATTTCATATTAGAATAGGAATGCATAATAAGGAGATATTTATAGAGGAGTCTGAGGAAAATAACATGGTATAAGTATTTGTAGGCTTCCATTATTAAACTTTTATTTCCTCAGTACAATATACAGGCATTAATATATCTTCCAATATGTATTTCAAAAAATCTCTTAACTTGGAAAGTAAAAGTTACTTCTCTGAAATGGGGAAAATAAAATGCAATTCTTCTACAACATGGCTACTACACAGAGATAACATTTAAATGAGTTGTTAATTGGTTAGCAGTGTACCAGATGACTTTGTCATTTATTTCACCAAATGAACCAAAGGTTTAGGTCTAGGTTAACATAGCTTTGAGGTCTCTCTGGTGACTGCTCCTTAGTGAGAATTCTACCTCGTTGGTAGTCCTGCACTACACCCAGAGGGACGGTAATTCTGCATTAGAACACATTTTTTTTTTTAATTGTCAAACTTTATGGAAAATTTGTTATGTATAGACATCTCTAGAGACAAAAATTATTCAGCTAGATTATCATAGGATTGACTCATTAATAGCCTAATTTGAATAATGACCAAATTACCCTTTAGCATGCTTGACTGTAGCAAGGGGATTATTGAAATATCACAGAGAGCCTCTTTTTCTAAGATTAAATCAACGTTTCCTACTCTTGATATTTATGGCTGTCAGGAATACTACACATTATTAAATTTTGTCTTCTTATGTATTTTTTTCTTCATGTCAATAATTATATCCAAATACTTAAATGATTTAGGACATTTATTTTGCTTAATAAATCTTTACTGGGACTTCCCTGATGGTGCAGTGGTTAAGAATCTGTCTGCCAATGCAGGGGACACAGGTTCAATCCCTCGTCTGGGAAGATCCCACATGCCGTGGAGCAACGAAGCCCGTGCACCAAAACTATTGAGCCTGAGCTCTAGAGTCCGTGAGCCACAACTACTGAGCCCGCGTGTCACAACTACTGAAGCCCAGGCGCCTAGAGCCCGTGCTCTGCAACAAGAGAAGCCACCACAATGAGAAGCCCACGCACCGCAACAAAGAGCAGCCCCCGCTTGCCGCAACGGAAAAAGGCACACGCGCAGCAACAAAGATCCAATGCAGACAAAAATAAATAAATACATTTATTTTAAAAATATATAAAAAAAACTTTACCAATATATAAATACATACAGGAAGTATATACATGCTGATAAATGAAAGAAGAATTAATTACAATAAATACAATAAAGTAATATATATGTGTATTTGGAATAACCTAATAGGAAAAGTGGTGGGAAAGTCCTTTAGGTTGATAATCCCATAACATAACAGGGTTACAATGATTAAAAAGCAGGAAACAACCTATATATTTAAGATGTTAGGATAGGTTAAGTAAATTTGGTATATCCACTTAAAGGAATATTACTTGATAATTTGAGAAGAGATTTTTAGTAACATGGAAAAGGTTTTGTATTTAAATAAATTGTAAGGAGATGTAACAAAATATTAGCCATATGTGATTTTTTGAGTGATCAAAGGATACACATTTTTCTCTCTCTTTAGTTAAAAAATAGTATGGACAAATACAAGGAATATAAATTCTATGAGGGCAGGTACTTTTTAACCTCTACTGATCGCTATTCTATTCCCTGCAAAAAATGAAAAATATATTTTATATAATTTAAAATTAGTTTCCACTTAAAAAAATTTACAGCATAAATTTGGAGACCCTTATTTTCTGGGTTTGTGAAGAAGTTAGCATAATGATAAGAGGAAAATGTAATCTTATTTGATGGCTAAAGTTTGGTTGCATTCCTGATTCTAAGCTTCCTGATAGTCAAAAAAGCAAAATCAAAAAGGCAGCTGCAAAAGTTATAAGATTATTCTTGAACATAATGAAAATAATTATTTGGGAAAAGCAAGGATTTACTCAGTTCTTAGTTTTGAAAAATCTTCTCATGTGATACTTCTTAGAGAGAGGGGACACAAAGTGACGTAATGAAAAAAATCATGCTCAAAAACGTTTCCTATATTAAATGTCAAGGTAAGATTCCTATGGCATTTTACTATAGGAATACTTAACGAAAACCTAGGACACCATACCAAAGTACTCCGGAGAAAGCAATCCTGTGGAGGGCCGAAACAGTACCATTTAATGTTTAGCTTCTTGGGCTTCCTCAATCCAGACATAGTGTCTATTAAACCTTGAAGGAAGAATAGACTCTACATCATTAACTAAACATAAACCAGGAGGACCGTGGGCTTTCCAGGAATGGAGGGCAGCAGTAATAGGGAATTTGGTTCTGAAAAAAATCCCTGTGAACTCTACTAGAGCAGGGAATTATTGTAGGGGAGGCAGGAAAAAGTTCTAAAGCTAGGTAGAGGTCTTCATGGGGTTGTCTCTTAATAGGTGTCCTTTGAGGGCAGAAAAATCCTCAATTGCTTTGTGTTCATTCCAATGCCTTGCATGTAACAGGTGATTAATAAATGTTGATTCCATAAAAAATCAGGGAATAGAAAGTGTTTATACCTTTTGAACTTCTAAAGGAAGTTTCTATTTTACTCTCAGGTTCATGAAGTAGAAAATCAGATTGACAGGGCAGATTGCTCATTTTTCTTACTAAGAAAGTAGAAATTAATACTGATTTATTTATTCACTCAACAAACATTTATTGAGTGTCTCTAATGTACCAGTCTTTTTTGTGATACAGTGATTTATAACATAGAGTCTTTGTCCTTAGGGAGCACATAACCACAGACTTCTTCAAGGCTTTAGGCCACCCTGTGTAGAATCAACGAAGTCCTTGGCAAGAACTCTGATATGATTTGCAAATTTAAAGTACTGAAAATAAGCCAAAAGTGCTAGCAGAGCCATCTTTTCTCAGCAAGAGTGTAGTCCAAACCCCAATCAGGCTAAGTTTGCATATTACTGAGAGACTACTTTTGTAAAAAGCACATCAGAGTATCCCAAATGGCATCATAATATTTGCACTCAGCAGTCTTCAAAATGGCAGCTTAGAGACTTTGAAATCAATGGAGCTCCACTCAAAGGGAACAATACACACTCTGAAAATGTAGCCCAGTGCATCATCTAATGAATGATCCCCCACAGAATAAAGATGCATTTGAGTTGTCATTGTGGTTTGTTGTCTTTCTTTCCTTTTACTATTTTTTTTTAATAAAACTAAAGGGAAAACAAGATAAGGCAACTAACATTGTTTAACAGTGAAAAATTAGATCTTCCTTTTTTTTTTTTCTCTTTCTCTTGTCATTTGCATTCCTCTTTTATCCATACATTTACTACTCAATTTTTCCTTGTAGATATTAAGTAAGTTGACTTTCTCCTCAGGGTGCATTAAAATGTTTTTGGAATGCTTTGGGCAAAATATTTTTTCCTTAACATTATATCTAGATTGAAGAGTGAATATGAAATATAAGGGATGCTAACTTGTTTTATTGGACACACTAGCTGTGTATTTTCTTTTTTGCCTATTTGTTCCTTTGTTCCTTCCCTCTTTCCTTTCTTCTTTTCTTCCTTCTTTCCTTTCCTTTTTTTTTTCTAATTAATTTTTATTGGAGTATAGTTGCTTTACAATGTTGTATTAGTTTATACTGTACAGCAAAGTGTTTCCTTCCTTTTAATAAATACTTATAGATCACTTTCCCAGGTACTGGAAGTATAGTCATAAAAAAGATAGATATGATTTCTGTTCTCATGAAATTTGCATTTAACTTGGAATAGACAGAAAGTAAGCACATTTACAAAAAAATAGTAAGAATAATGCAGAAAATAAAACTGGATAAAATTATAAAGAATGATTTGGATGAGCAAGATACTACATCATATTTGTGGTTGGGAAAATTCTCTTTGATGAAATAATACTAAAACTGACAACTGTATGACACCTGAAAAGAAAACAAAGTTCCAAGCACAAGAAATAGCCAGTTCAAAGGCCCTGTTTGATTTGTTCAAGGAATAGTAAAAGAGCTTTTGTGAGGGAAGCTAATAGAACAAAAGGAAATCATGGAAGGGGGGAAAGTGGGAGAAGTAGAAAAAGAGTAGATGATACATAGTCTTGGAGGCCTTGTTGAATGTCAAGTTTTTATTCAAATAGAAAGTAATTAGAGAGTTTTTAAGTTAAGATGTGACACAATTTGATCATTACTATCAAATAATTACACTGGAAGCTGTGTTGAGAAAGGATTGTTACCCACTGTAGTAGTGAGGGATGGCTGTGAAGATAAATTCTGGATAAATTGCTGAAGTAGAGCTAAAAGGACTTGCTGATGGATTGGATGTTGGAAGGGTGAGGGAAATAGAGGAATATAGCAAGACATACATTTTTGGTTGGAGAAATTGAAGGTGCTTTCTCTCACTGAGTGTGGAAGACTATGAGAGAAACAGGTTGGGAGTAAGGGGATTTAGTGGGTAGATGAAAAGTTCTGCTTAGTATGTTCAGTCTGAGATTCCTATTAGATATTTAGGTAGAGATGATAAGTATGCAGTTGGATATACAATGCTGGAGCTCAGGGGCAAGATAAAGGCTGAAAATAAAAACCTTAATGACAAGCTCCATGAGGCGTGTTCTCATCCTTCCTCCCGTACACCACTTGGGGTGGTGATATACTTGCACTCTTTCTCATCTTCTCCCTCTTATGGTTAGTGTCAGAGGATTTCAGAAAACATTGGGAATACAGCTTAAAGCTTCATAACCAAACAAAGTAATTTGTACCTTCTAAAAACCATGACTTGATGAGTGTCATGTTTATTAGTAACTAGATTTAGCTATTCACACAGCAGAAATCACTTGTGAATTCCCCAAAGAGTTCCTTCTACACCTCCTGGGAACTTATACCCAGATCTCTGAGACATCCATAATGTAGTGGAAAAAGAACGGGCAGAGCAATTATGAGTCTTCAGTAAACACTTAAACAAGATCCGGGAACAAATTTAGTCTAAAAGATGTAACTTCCTAACTCACCCTTTCTCCCACATACACACATCTTATAAAAATATCTTCAGTTTATTAGGAATTTCATTTATGAATTAGTTCATATAGTAGAATAATCTGTATATAGAAATGGTATATGGAGCTCCTCTTTGAAAGTGTAACCAGAAATGTATTTTATTTTCTAAAGGTTCATCATTTTTCCCAGAGTGGAGGACACAAAATGAATAAATGAACGAATAAAATGTAAGATAGAAATGGCTATTATTGAAATATAGGATTTGAATCAAAACTTGAAGTTCCTTCTCATTTGAAGAACATAGATAACAAAAGATGGACTAGAACTATAGACTGTAAGCTCTGTGTGGACAGAGCCTTTCCTGTCTTGTTTATTGCTCTATCTCTAGTCAACCTTCTAGCACAGTGCATTACAATCACAAATGCTCAATAAATATATCAGGAATAAAGAAATCAAGAGTAAGTATTAAGCTAATACAACCTTTTTTTTTTTTTTTAAAGATGTTGGGGGTAGGAAGTAATTAATTAATTTATTTTTGGGTGTGTTGGGTCTTCGTTTCTGTGTGAGGGCTTTCTCTAGTTGTGGCAAGCAGGGGCCACTCTTCATCGTGGTGCGCGGGCCTCTCACTATCGCGGCCTCTCTTGTTGCGGAGCACAGGCTCCAGACGCGCAGGCTCAGTAGTTGTGGCTCGCAGGCCCAGTTGCTCCGCGGCATATGGGATCCTCCCAGACCAGGGCTCGAACCCGTGTCCCCTGGCAGACAGATTCTCAACCACTGGGCCACCAGGGAAGCCCAATACAGCTATTTTTAAAGCCTACTTATTTGTTGTTTGTAGTTAAGAAACTATGCTTAAGCATGATCTGGCCTCCATTTGTATGTGTCGACTTCCCCCTGCCTCCCCACCCTTCCAGTTTGTTTTTCATCTTTTTGGGAGAACCAAAGGCCCCTCCACATCAGGGCTTTTAAATACACTATTTTCCTTTCCTTGAATTCTTTTCTCTCTTCCTGCTCCTCCATCCTCTTCCTCTAATTAATTCTTGCCCATTTTTCAGATTTCAGTATCACTTCTTCTGGGGCCTCTTCTTTTTTTTTTCGGTATGCGGGCCTCTCACTGTTGTGGCCTCTCCCGTTGCGGAGCACAGGCTCCGGACGCGCAGGCTCAGCGGCCATGGCTCACGGGCCCAGCCGCTCCGCGGCATGTGGGATCTTCCCGGACCGGGGCATGAACCCGTGTCCCCTGCATCGGCAGGCGGACTCTCAACCACTGCACCACCAGGGAAGCCCTGTGATTATTACTTTTTTAATTATGTTGACAAGGGAATTAGAAATCTAATTTCCACACTTGAGATCTTCATTCTTCTAAGTAAAAATGGCTAATATTAAGTGACTTTTAGTTTAATATGTGTAATAACTTACAGGAAAATAATTGTTACCCAGCATTTGCTAATTTACTTTATTATTACCCATATTTCTATAATATTTTAATGTTTATCAAGCACTTTCCCTTATTTGATTTTCACAAGAGCATTCCGAGCTACCCAGTGATCAGTACCCTCCTTTTGTAAATGAATGAATGAAGGCTTAAGGAGTTTAACTTCAGAGGCATAATAGTTTAGTGAAAAGGGCATGCATATTAGAGTTAGGAGAGCTGAGTTTGTATATGGATTTTATTAGTTACTAACTATAGGACCTTAGACAACTTACTCAGACAACTTACTCATTAACCCTCTGACACCGGCCCTCCACCATCCGCACCCACTTTCTCCTCCCAGCTTCATTTATTTCACCTGTAAAATCATGGTGGTATTATTGTTTGTCTCATACCATTGCCATACAGATTAAATAACATTTCTAAAATTAAAAAAAATTAATCAAAATGGTGCTAAGATTTTTTTAGCTAGTCCAGTAATTTTTAAAAATAACATCATGCTACATAAAAATAATTAAAGGGATAAAATAAATTGAGTTATTTCATAACAAATTTGCTGGAAACTTTGAAAGAAACAGCTAGTAAAAGAGTAAAGATGGATGACTTTAGTAGACCTAGGGTTTAGCAAAACAGTCAACTGGATGTAAAGGAGCCTAGAATAAAAACTTAGGGGTTGGGGAGCCAGATGCTGTATTTTCAATGTAGGATGTTTACAACCTAAAAACTGAAGGGAGAGGGAATCTGGGAGCCTGATCACAAAATATTAGTCTTTCATTGCCTATGAATATAAATCAGGAGACAAATGATAAAGCAAAACATGAACAATGACCAAAGACTCAGTGATCTTCCTTCAGAGTTTGTCTCTCCAGGCTGAAGAGAGGACAACCCAGGAAAGCAAGTCTTGCTTTGTTTCTGCTCTTTCTCATATGGTCTTTGGATGTGAGTAGCCATTATGTAGCACCTCTTGGACAGATGAGATTTAAGTACCTAGTACCTTAGATGAAAGGAAATCTGTGACTCTTAATGGGCTTCAAAACAAACAAACAACAAAACCAAAAAACACCTCCTTAATGCTCCCTGAAGATAGACTGAAGTATCCCACTGAGAAGATGTTTAGAAGGCTTCTGTCAGAAGAGACTCCACCAACACTGAGAAAATAACCAGGCATTCCTTCACAAAGAATTGGATGTAACCTCTTACTTCTTTCTCCTTATTCTTTTTTGTTTGCTAAGTTTTGAAGCCCCGCTGCCTCAAAAAATCAGCCTCAAACTTAGTAATGTGCTCAAGGTCATAGAGTAAACAAAGGAGACAGAAGGTGAAAGTATGCCTAGCAAAATCCCATATTGTTTTCATTGATTCACACCCTTTTCTGATGTGATTTGAGAATATTTTCTTTTCCTCTTAAAAGGAGCTAGCATTTTGCAAGGTAGAACTTAAGCCTCAGTGAAATTTTAGGTTGAATTTAGCATGCTTAATTTTTAACACTCCTGTTAGAGATGACACCATTTCCCTTAGTTCATTTTAAATCTAATTGAGGAGAGCAATTGTATAAATATCAGGGGTGGGAATGAGGGAAGCATTTGAGAATTGTCCTTGAGTGCTATCTCAGGTCCTTTTTTTTCTACCCACTGGCAAATCATTACCCAATAGAATAATTGCCTGTCAGTGGTAAGCATTTGGCTAGGGTTCCTAAGCAAACAACATGCATATCCTACCCAAGATAAAAAGAATAATACCAGGAGGGGGAAAATATGTAAAGGTGGCAATAAGAAAATAATTTTTCTTAATTTTGTACATGATGAGGGTCTCAGGCTGTTGTCAGTGTTGTCTGTATAAATGCAGAACAAAGGTCTAACCTAAGGGTTACAAACAGAGAGAGACAAGGTCGGGCCAAGAGGGAGTAGGTTGCCATTCATTGGGTAATGGCAGATAAAAAGCAGTCCTTGTTGCCCACAAAACACCTGTGAGAATTCAGAAGCTGCTGTGCGAGTGAGAGCAGGCAAAGCTGCCTGTCCAGAGTGAACCTGCTTCTAGTCACCTCTCTTCTCCCCATGAAAGGTTCTGCATGTTGCTGCCTGCAGTACACTTTCTGAGACAGGAATGCTTTCTTTCCCAAATGCCAGCCAACATTATACGTTCCTTTTATGGACAACTATACCCCTTCACTTCTATCTTATCCAACTAGGCACCTGAAGTATTACTTGGTAATTTACTTTTTGGGCCATACATCCAAACAAGTCTATAGATTACAAATATATATATATATGGAAATATATAGCATCCCAAGTTTCAATTGAATACAATTTGAAATGCATAAGACATAAAAGCTATGAAAATTGGGATTTATTAAAGCATAGAAAAGGTCTGTCTGCTGTAACAGTATGTAGCAAAGTATCTTACAGAGAGTCACTGTGAATGTCTGGCATGTATTTTTTTCTCTATACAGTTGTTTTTACTAAAATCTATATTTTATATCCTTTAGAATCTTTCTGAAAAAGATGAAGGGACAGTTCAGATATTTGCGATACAGTCATGGATTAAATGTTATTTAATATTGTTATTTTGACCAATTAAATCAGTTAGCAAACAATTACTAAGACCTGTCTGGTAAAAGGCATGAAGCTAGTTGACCTGAGGAATACAGAAGTACACACATGTCCCTGCAAAGCTTGCAGCCTGCTTTTAAAGTAAGAAGTAAGAATCCAGAAAGGGAATTGATTATATAAGGCAAAATAGAATAAATTCTAGGAAAGTGGCAGAGACAAATGTTGAATGAGTACAGGAAAAGGAGGTCTGTCTCTGGATGAGACTGACGAGGAAGCCTTTAAGTGTAAACTTAAGACCAGTGATGTGTTGGTTTCAAATAAGGTTAGTGGGGAGGCCTCCTGGTAGAAGACGAGGTGATGAGAGGAAAGACAACAGTTATACTTTAACCCTTGTTCTTTCTTTCACTCAATCAGTGTTTATTGAGAACCTACTCTTTTTCTGGTAGTGTGTTAGGTGCAAAGAAATGCAATGATTAAAAATATATGCAACTCTGGGCTTCCCTGGTGGCACAGTGGTTGAGAGTCCACCTGCCGATGCAGGGGACACGGGTTCGTGCTCCGGTCCGGGAAGATCCCACATGCCGCGGAGCGGCTGGGCCCATGAGCCATGTCAGCTGAGCCTGCGCGTCCGGAGCCTGTGCTCTGCAATGTGAGAGGCCACAACAGTGAGAGGCCTGAGTACCGCAAAAAAAAAAAAAAAAAAAAAAAATATATATATATATATGCATCTCCTTGCATTTGAAGTATGGTAGGTTAGCATATGATTATGAGTTTAGCTCTGGGGGAAGAAGTGGAAACCTAATTTCATCATTGACTAACTAGTTAAGTGACCTTGAGCAAGTTCCTCTCTAAGATTTTTGTCCCCTATCAGTGAGATGAAACTTGTAATTGGAGTTTCCTTGTAGGATTATTTGGGGACGATTAAATGAAATAATGCATATAAAGCACTCACACAGTGCCTGGTTTATAGTAATTACCCAATAAATTTGAATCTAGTTCTGCCGCACTATGAAGTCTATGCTCTTCACCACTATGTTATTTTATGCCCACAATCCCACATTCTTCCATTCTATTACTCTCCCTTTCCAACCTTACAACTTTCCCAACACTCTTCAGATTCCTCATTCGATACCCATTAAATGCTACAATTCCCAGGGGTTCATGTTAGACTCTCTTACTCCACATGTTTTATTCTGGGACATCCTCTCCTTTTTACTTGGTTTCAACTACCATCAGTTCACTGCTGGTTACCAACTACTAATCTGTAACTTTATCCAAGGCTTCTCTCAAGAGCTCCAGAGCGCAGCATCCTAGACATGTCCACACTGTCATCCCAAAGCCACTTGAAATACATTATATTCACTCTTTTCTCTCTCTTGGGTTCTCTAATTTTCTGAAGACATTGCTCTCCAATGAGCCTCCAGGCAACAACGTTGGAATCAATCTCGACTTTTCCTCATCTTTCCTTCTCCAATCAATCATCATATATTGTAAAATCTTCTTTACATATTTCTCTTCAAATTAATCCCCTCTCTCTACTATTCTTGCTGTTTCACTGATTAAAACTCCCATTATCTCAAAATTCTTTGCAGATGTGATGTGGAGCCCCCAAAATCTGCATCTTTATAGGCTCAGAGGCGATTGGAGGCCCAGTCATCACAACCTGTATCCTAATCTTTGGTCCCTCTCCTTCCAAGCTTGACCCTCCACAATCTGTCCTTGATTTAGATAACAAGCAAGTCTGATTGTGACATTCATCTGTTCAAAAACCTTCAAAGGCTCCCTAACATCTACAGAATAAAAAAACCCTGTTTGAACTGTTCATTATGCCATGCAAGACTCTTGGTGTTTTCATTTTTCCCTGGCAGTCCAGTCTCATTACTGCTTCTGGCAGTATAGATGATACCTAAGTGCAAGGGTCTGGCAGAGAGACTGCCTGGGTACAAATCCTGTCAAGTAAAGTGAAGTTAATAATAACACCCAGTTATCAGGTTCTTATGATGATTAATTGACTAACATATATAAACATGTGGAATATTGCCCACTATGTAGTAAGCATTCATTACATGTTGGCTACCAACACTTCTAGCCTTCTTTGGAGCCCCAGCACTTGATCTATGTCCCATCCCTACTATCTCTGAGTATTTCTTTAATATTTGTTTTGTTTTTCTATCCCACTCCCTAACCTGACTTGTTTACCTGGCTAAATCCTTCATTTCCTATTTCTTAAACACTAATTTAAATGTCATCTCATTTTTGAAGCCTTTCTTGACTCCATCAATCAGATTTAAACACTCTTTCCTTTTACTTCCATTGCTACTGCTTTAATTCTACTAAGTTGTTTATACGTAGTATTTCTCCTTTTTACACTGAAAGTGTCTAGAATATTAAAAGAAATGGCTATAAACTCAACAGGTGCATAAGATTCACCAAAAGAATTATATATATATATATATATATATATATATTACTTTCCTTTCTCACATGGCACATCTTAAACTGGGAGGAAGGACATGTGATACTAACATACAACAGTATTTAACCACTATTGGCTTTAAGAATTTAAGGGAGAACTTTGAGGTACAACAAAATTTTCCAAAATTTCCAAGACTGTCTTGTTTGTCCAACTCCCACTGAGAGTTCTAGAATTCCCTAGAGCCTCCAGAACTTGCACACTGACTAACCTATGGCTTAAACTATTCTTTACACCATCTCAGGCTGTTCAAACTCAAGTTTTTATAGCTAGAGTTTAAGCTTGTTGTGTAAAGTTATATTTCAACTAGAAGGGGTGGGGAAGAGATATAGAATATTACTTGCATGTATTTTGTTAGAATTTTGTATGATTCTAATTGATATGTTGCAGGTAAATAAACTGCAAGAAGATTTCAGAAGTTCAAACTCAGGTATAGTCCATCAGAATGTCCACTGGCATCTTGAGACTTTGTCAGATATTTGGGATGATGAAAATTCTGCTCTACTGCTAGCAACTTCGCACTGGCATCCAGGCATCCACAATGTGGCATCCTTCACATTGATAGCCAGGCTCAGTTAAGGAATGGAGATCGGTGTGGGTGATTGAAGGCAGCCAGAACCAAGTACTGATGGGTGCACCTAGTGAAGATATTTGCTGTGACTCTTTGGTCTATGCAATCTACTGAGGCTGTGCCTTTGAGGTCAGAAGCAGCACAAGCCTTTGGAAAACATGTATGTATGCCTGTATGACATCTCTGCTGCCATTCTCTGGCTTTTGTGTTTTGGCTACCTGCCACTGAAATGAATGGCTTTCAAATTGCTTGAAAAGAGCAACGGCACTTTTGTAGAATTTTAGAACAAGAGAGCCACTCTTAATCTTTTTAAACTGACTTAGACACTTGTCAGTTATTTGAAGGGATTTATAACTTTCTCACCTATGTAGTCATTCATGTTCTTAAAAAGCAAGTACAGTCAGTAACAGGAATATTTTTGGGGGCAGAAAATGTAAGCACTAAAAACACTGTTTAATTTGAACTTGATTGTGAGCATTGAGCACCTTCCCTCTAGGACTCAAACCTCCTTCCATCTACTTGTAGGTTTTACATTGCTGAGTAAAGGACATCAAGAACTTTTCCACAATTAATCTGAAATCATTTTTTTTTTGGCTTTTGGTACATTTGCCAAATACTTTGTCCATTCAGTAGGATTTTTTCATTTGGCTTAATATGTTCTGATTGCAATTTCTCATTGGAATTTAAAATTCATTTTTATTTATTATCCTCATAATACATATAAATGATTCAGGAATCAGGTGGACTTATTATCATCATAGGGCAGGGAGGAACTCCCTACATATTATCATATTTTTAAATGACAATATTTATAGCTCTGGTACAGAAAAATAAAAAGCTTAAAGTTTTTAGTTTTTGTGTACTTTGGAAGTTACCAGCTGTTTTAGAAACATTTTTAGTGAAACAGAAAAGAAAGGAAAGGGTAAAAAAAAAAACTCACACAAATAAATAAGAAACATCTGTTCTGGCAACTTGTATAAGTTCCAGACTCCTGCAAATTTAAACTACCAAACATTAAACTTCTGAAAGTCGAGATTTGTAATGGAAATGCTAAGTGACCCTTAAAAGGCTTAAAGCGACGCTGTCAAATAATTTAGGGTCAAGTTTTGACCAAGTTTTAAATTGCCATAATCTGGTGGGAAATATGTTCCAGGTTTTAAATATTTTTATTTTTGTAACTTTCCATTGATTCATGAAAATAAATAAAAACATAACGGGCATTGCTTATTTAGAATCATCCCTTTGAATTTTAAGTCAATAAAAATGAGCAAGATTTTTCTTTTCATGATGAGAGATATGCTGATAGAAAAATCCACATTTTACTACAAAATCAACATGTAAGTCACATTGTCTAGTGCACATGTGTAAAAAAAATGCCTGCGTGTAAAAAAAAAAAAAACTAAGGTTTTTAAATTGCAATATGAAACAAAAAATTGTTAAATAACCTAACTTCGTTTTATTGTCATTAAATTTTGTCACTGAAAGATCTTACTCTGGTAGATTTTGCTTCTGTGCTTTCTTTATACTTCCATGCAATCTGGCCCTAAAATCCTGTTAATGTAGTTCAAACTATTCTATAGTTATGAAAGAAATTCATATTCAAATATTTTCATTTAGTTTCTCTTCAATATTTCATGTTATTACTCTGGCTTCTTCACCAACTTTCTTTAGATTCAAATCTTGGCAATTCTTTTTAAATTGCCTCCAAAATAATTTTGGGTACTTTGCACAGAAATCCTTGAGGATTCAGTTTAATCTTTGTTTACAGGACAAGAATATCTTATAAATATTTATTTGAGTCAGTCTCAAACCTCTGCTTACTTTGTTCTTTGCAAATTTCTGGTAGTGATAAGCACATGTGTTATTGTTAGGACATTCTCAGGTAAGTGAATCACTGCCTCACTTAATACAACACAAACTGTGAGAAAGTGGTGTGTGGGATAGTTATGAGTGTGTACTAATGAAATCAAAGAGAATTCTTTGTCATTTAGTTTGTTTTTTTTTCCCTTAAAATTTTTCAAGAGGTAAATGAACTTTTCAACAGAGGTAAATCTCAAAATAAGAGGAATGAAAGAAAGGTACATAATAAATTGTAAGGTTGCCAAAATATTTCACAGAATACCCAAATGGCATTTGTAGTAATTATTTTAAGTTTGATATGGGATAGGAAGGTGCAGGGGGAAAAGAAAAAGATAAAAGAGCATGAAAATAGAAGATTGTAAAGTGCTATCCTGACTAGAGAATGAGTATCTAAAGCATGTTTGAAGAAAATATATTTTTCTTTTGTTTGATTTTTTTCCGCACCTTCCTATGAAGCATTAGAAACTGGTCACTCTCAGAGGCAAGGTACAGAAATAGATAAATTTGTGGTCTGATCTGATACGGCAAATTGGCAATTCCTATTTTTTTTTTTATATCTGTTTCCAGTCAAGCATGGACATGCTGAGGAAAGAATGCTTGGATTTACTGAATGAATGAATGCTGATGTATGTGTGTACAACTCTTGCAATACACTTTTTTAAAAAGTCTTTTTTTTAAAAAAAAATCTATTTCTTTGGATTTTTGGAGAGATTGGTGCAAGGAATGTGTGTGTGTGAGAGAGAAAGAATAAGAGAAAGAAGGAAGCTTTTAAAGAGTTCTAAATCGACAGCACTAATACTGTTCCTACGTTCCTGCCATTCTTGTCATCACTTATTCTTAGCTCCTATCTTTCCTTCTCAGGTTAGCTTGTGTGCTAAGGTTCCCTGGCTCCCAGGCTAAAAAGAAATGAAAACAAACAAGGAAGTTTACACCACAAGACATGAATAGAAAGATCAGCTTGAGACTGAACACCATATAAACAAAGAAATTCCCTGATAAGAACAAGCACCCATCACTTAGCATTTGTTCAGCAGCACCTGACTACAAGCAGACATCTCTTTAGTGGCTGTGGAGTGAGGCCCTTAGAGGGTTCTGGTGCCAACATCTCTACCATGGTTAATGGCTTTGCTTGCATTGATTTAAGCCTGACCCTAGCTCTTGGGAGGCAATTTTGCTCAGGTGCCACGATTCTTTCCAAAAGAATCAATAGTTATGAATACACAATAATAAAACTTTTTCAATGAAGAAAAAAATATGGTTTAAAGTGTAATCAAAACTCAGTGTGACTGTTAGAATCTCAGAGTATTACTGCAGATTACTTCCACTGGTGCAGCAAAAGGTCATGCAGTTATATACTGTCTCTTAAAATCAGTGAGTGCATAATAGTTTTTGCTACTCTGAACAAGAATCATTAAACAAATTCATAAATCAATGAAGCATACAGATGCATTAGTTTAATTATCATTTCTGCTCAGTTGGTTTATATAATGTAATTGTTTACTGTTTCCCAGTATTACACTAGAAAGGCTTGGCTGAGCCACCTCATGTTTCATATTGTCCTAATTTTAAAACTTTTTTTTATTTTTTGATGACAGCAAGAAAGAGTAGTCTTTGAAAACAATCCAGTGTGAAGTTTTGTTGTTTTTGTCCTTTATTCTTGGGTATTTTTTTCCTTTTATTTTTTGCCATTTCTAAAATCTGGGTCTCAAACTCAAGAATGTGCATCTCAATTTATGTTTCTTTTAGTAGGGGTCAAGGAAATCATCTCAAGTTTTCAATAAAGTTGTCTTTGCTCTTCTCTCATCCCCACCCCACTTGTAGACCTAACATCCTAATTGTATCTTTTATGGTCAGAAAAGTAGAACAGATATAAAAGGGAGGGGTGACTTTTAAGAAGTTAGATTCTGCATAGCACTAAAAACACTGCAATCCCAGGGAATGCTTTTGTCATGATCCTGTTTTAAAACATCAGGAGTAGCTGAATTAAATTAGTGATGTGTGTGTTTCATAGTAGTGGTAACACACATAGTGGAGAGTGTGTTTTAGAATCTTAGCTACAGGAGAAGCTAAGATCCATTAGTTCTTAGGACAATAATCCTTTTTGGTTCTGTGCTCTGCTCTCCAGGCCCACAGTGGAGGCGCCATCACCTCTATGGCTCTGCAGGGCAAGCTCACCCCTTAGTCTCTAGGATAAGAGTAGCAGCCTGGGTGATCTCTGAATGCTTTGGGGTAATTTTTCCCTTTTCTTAAAAAGTAGCACATGTTTGCAGCTGAAGAGTTCTATGGTCTGGTCCTATGTAATTCAAGATGTCCAACAGCTTCCCTTCCCTCTGTCCTGCTTTCTCTGTCACCTTTATTTGAAACCGGCAGTGACTCTGCTGGTATAATCTCTCCATTCCTGGCTTCTGCTGAGATGGCTGGTAAGTACATGAGCTACACCCATGATCTCTTTATCAAATGGCTGTTCAGCCCTACACTTAGCGTTCTCTTCAACACTAAGTGAGAACATGAGAACAAATCAGAAAAGTGAGAAAAAGGAGAAAAGCTTTCTCATTTTTTTGCGGTATGGATAAGGTGAGAATTTTCTAAATCTCCCAAGTTCTGGTTCCTTTTTTCTTAACAAGATCTTCTTCAACTTTTTTTTTTTTTTTTGCATTTTACTATAAGCAGTGAGGAGGATCCAGGCAGTATCTTAGAAATGTCCTCTGCTAAATATCCAATTTAATTGCTCTCAAGTTCTACCTTCCATAGAACATTAACACTCAATTCAGTCAATTTCTTTGCCACTTTATAACAAAGATCAGCTTCCCAATAATCAATAATCTAGTTTCCAAAACTATTCCTCATTTCCATCTGAGACTTCACCAGAATGACCCTTAATGTCCCTTCTTCTACCAGAATTCTGTCACGATTATGTGTGTGTTCTCTAAGAAAATGGAGGCTTTCCCTTCAGGTACTAGCCAATTGGGTTTCTGGTGAGACCTCTTTTTCTGGCTTATAGATGACTGCCTTCTTCCAGTGTGCTCACAAATGGGGAATGAGAGAGAGAGACACACACACACACACACACACACACACACACAGAGCTATCTCTTCCTCTTTTTTTTTTTCTTCCTCTTATTAATGGCCACAGTTGTATTGGATTAGAACCTCTTATGACCTCATTCAACCTTAATTATCTCCATATATAATCACATTGGAGATCAGGGCTTCAACATATGAATTTAGGAGAACAAAATTCAGTCCATAACCGTTTCTGATGCTTCTGTAATTGAATCTGGAATGCGGAGTATGTAGAGTTTGAATAAAGATCCATCTTTGAGGTAAAGACAGTTTGCCAAATTTTTCCTTCTGATTATGAGATCATAATGCCACAAACGTGGAGTGAGTGTTTACATTAGTCAAAAGAATTATAACAATTGCAAAAAAATGTGACTGTGACCTAATTCTACATAAGTATGATGGATAACTTTCATTCTGCAAATATTTTGCAAGCCTGTGAAGGAAGAATTTTATTCCCAGGTAAGTATCCCTCACTCCATTCCCTTTTTCTTCCCTCTCCCACCCCAAGTATCTGTCATATTTCTCAGCATACAATTTAGCTTTGGGATAACAGACAATACTTTTATAAACTTGCTGTGGAAACTGTTATAGAAGAGCAAACTATTACTGTTGCTGTATTATATCTTGTCACAGAAAGTCAAATGTGAAACAATAGAGACTAGAAATATAAAACATTATTTATTCATAAAATTCAGAATCTAAGAGCAGATCCAACAAAAGCTTAAATCTTTTGAAATGGTACTTATGTAAGTGAATAGAATATATAATGAATATTCCAAACTTCATAATCTCAACTGAATATCTAGATTTTTACTAACAAAGTTTAGACTATGATTAAAAATTTTCCTAAGCATTATATTTTAAATCATTATATATAGAGTTTCTTCCTTTTTATCTTTTTCTCTCTTTCTCTCTCTTCCTTTCATTAAATAGTTCTAAATCTAGAATAGTTATGGCCAGTAGGCCAAAAGTAGTCCACCTAAATTTTCTAGGCACTGTACAGATTCTGTGGCATTAATATTTATAAAGAGAAAATTTTTCTCTATATGTATATTTTATTCTGGCATTAATAGATAATTTACTTATTACTTCTCTTTCTAATATATTGCAAAAATACTATTAGTCTTCCGATTACTTCCGGGAAATCATTTTGTGGGGATAGGAATAGACGGAACAATGTAATAGGCTGCATGGCTTTCAAAACATATTTGACCAGTGTTGTTCCTTTAAAACTATTGATAGAATACTGGCAGATGTTATTGAGATGAAATATACCACCTTGGATAGGAGCAGGAGAGACAGAGATAGAGAGAGAGAGGGAGAGAGAGAGAGATGGATGTCTCCTTTCCTTGGATGTGGCCTGGGTTCAGTGACTGACTTAGTCTGAACTACTGTAACAAAAACACCATAGACTGGGTGGCTTGTAAACAACAGAAATTCTGTTTTTCACCATTCTGGGGGTTGAGAAGTCCAAGATCAAGGCACAGGGAGATTCAGTGTCTAATGAGGCAGAATTTCCTGGTTCATAGATGGCCATCTTCTCAACATAACCTCATGTGGTAGAAGGGACAAGGGAATTTCTTTTCTAAGGCTCTAGACTCCACTCTCTTGACCTAAGTACCTCCAAGGGCCTCACCTCCTAATACCGTTACACTGGGGGTTAAGGCTTCAGCATATGAACTTGGGGCCAACAGAAACATTCAGTCAATCAAAAGCAATGACCTACATCTAACCATTTTTTGAGAACAATGCTAGATTTAGATTTGTTTCTATAGAGAGAAGATGCTGTATGAGTTTTAAGGCTAGGTATGAAAAAGGTACAATTTCTCATCTGGTTCTTCCTCCTTTGGTCTGTTTACTCAGGAAGAAGCCTGATGTCATGTTGAGCAGCCCCGTGGAGAGGCCTGCACGGCCAGGAACTGAGTCCTCTTGTCAGCAACCGGCACCAACTTCCCAGCCGTGTGAGTGAGCCATGTTGGAAGTTCGGCTCAATACTATGCTGGCAAATGTTTTTCTATTCTCTGAAAAAGAGTTTGTGTTTCTCTATATCTACCTATGCACACACAAACACACACACACACACACACACACTAGTTTATTGCAAAGAATTTATAGCATAAAATTTGCCAATAATAATAAAATATATAATATTCTTTATTATAAATTCCATATACCTATACTAGTGTGGCATCTTATTGCAAAATTCATTTCCAGTTTTTGTAGTTTAAAACCAAAAGTAGTGTCATAAAATCAGATTTTGAATAAATGCTTTAATACTAGTCAATTCAGCAAAGAATTCACTCATATTATTGATGTACAAGTGTAGTTTTGAGACGAGTACTGGTTGATAGTTTCGTTTACATTAACAAACAGAAGTGGAAAAACAATGTTGGAACTTCACTTATTCATCAACAGCATGAATAACTTCTCTAACAAATTGAAAAATACTTCCAAATACTAGAAACATATTTCCTCAGTTTTTTATGCTGCTGACAATGAGATAGCTATGGACACAACACACTTTTAAATATGCACTGCATTATTAACATTTTCTGTATCACTTTCCTAAGTTTAGGCAATTAACAAAACAATGAATCAAGCCTCGATTTACAGTGTTTGCCCATATCTATTGTATAAATCTTCACACCATGACCAGTTTCAACCTAACAATTTAGGTCAGAGGATGTGGAGTTGGGAAGAGATATAGCACACAGTAGCACACAGCTCTAGAGTGTTTCCACTACCCAGACAAAAAGAGAAGTAAATAACCTCAAAAACATTGACTATAGTAAAACAGTAAAATTACTGAAAGTGATTAGTTTTCAGTATTACCTTTGATTTTAATACAATTTATGTATAGATAATTTAAAAAATAAGTTACTAAATATAATGTTTATATACTTGAATTTTTAATATACCTTTATTTAGCAGCTAGCTTGTAAAATTCCTGAAAATTTAAGAATCCTCTCTTGTCAGCCAGGTGAGCCAGCTCTCGCTCACCACTGTTGATGACTCTATCTGATATCTTGACTGCAACCTCATGAGAGACCCTGAGTCAACCACCTAGCTAAGCCACTCTCAGATTCCTGACCCATAAACACTGTGAGAGGTAAAAATGTTTATTGTTGTTTTAAGCCACTAAGTCTGGAGATAATTTATTATGCAGCAAATAGATAGCTAATACACATACAAACTTTATATTAGCCCCAAACTCTCAGTAAAAAATGAAAAACTAAATCATTTTTTCTTAAGAATAAAACAACAAGTCTTATAGGATAAAATAAAACATAGTTTCACGTTTTTGGGAAAATTTGACACGCAAGAAAAAATGATCTTTTTTAAACGAGAAAATGATTACAAATATCATTTAGCTGTTTGATATGAGTACAGAGTGTTAAGGGAAAGTAAATCACTAATTACATGATCTGCACAGTGAATTAGGATGCTTAAAAAATAACGTTTTGTGTACAACAATTGCTTTATGATTTTTGAGGACTTAAAGGCTATTTGCTTATCTTTATTTTGAATTGTTCCAATTTTGCTTATTTGATTCAAATACTCTTTTTGTTTAAAATGTTCTATCAACCACAAATTCAAGGAGAAAATTTATGCTGTGTGACTAATATAGGCTAAAAATAGCAATCAAAAATATCAACACTTATTAAAGTTATAAGACAAAACATGTAACGTAGTCCAGAAATTCATGTGGAGGTTACTTGGTAAATGCTGCCAATGAGGATTGAACAGCATTCTTTTGTGAATCAGATGATGCCTTATTTGAATATCTGGGTTTCTCAATATGGCAAACAGTTTCTTTTTCTCCCCTCTCCTGCAAGCTTCCACATCTCAAGCACACAAAATTGGATCAATCATAAATCACACAAATTGTAGCTCTTGACTCATCCTCATTGTTGATTCACCTCTGACCCTCATTTTTTAATTTTTTTTTCTTTGTAAAGACCTCATCAACCTACCACCAAACCCCTACAACTAGACTATTGATAACAATTTACATTTTCTTATGCTTTTCTCCCCTACACTATCACATAACTATTTCCCACCTGAGGTGTTATGGACTGAATGTTTGTTTATTCATACCCTCAAAATTCATATGCTGAAGCCCTAACCTCCAGTGTGCAGGTTTTAGGAGGTGAGGCCTTTAGGAGTTAATTAGGTTTAAGTGAGTTCATGAGAATGGAGCCTCCGTGGTGGGATTAATTCCTAATAAGAAGAGGAAGAGATACCAGAGCACACTCTCTCCACCACATGAGGATACAGTGAGAAGGTGACGGTGTGGAAGCCAGAAAGAGGGCCTTTACCAAGACCCCAAACTGCCAGCCCCTTCATCTTTGACTTTCCAGCCTCCAGAACTGTATGAAATAAATGTCTGTTGTTTAAGCTACCAATTCTATGCTATTTTGTTATAGCAAACTGAGCTGGCTAAGACATGAGGAAACTCCAGTTCTGAATTTTGTGTTAATCTTTAACTGGCTTTTAAAAAATATTTTATTATACACACTTATAAATAGATAATTTATTGTTATACAGATTGTTTAATAATTATATAAGTGCACTTATTATTTGCTTTACATGTACACTAAAATTTTTATTAAAAAACATTACTTGCTTTTTCTTCTTTTTCTACTAAAATATCTATTAACATCTCTAGAAAAACACAGAGAACAATTTGAAAAACTCTGATGTGATAAAGAGCTGAGCTCAAATCTAATTTCCATAACTTACTAGCTGTCTGTCAGAAGAAAACCTGGCTAACATTTGTGGGCTTTGAATTTTTCATTTATAAGGTAGGGGACAATAATACTGACCTCACTAGGCTGTTATACAGATAAAATAATATGCTAAATGTAAAGAACTTAATACACAAATTAAGAACTGATTTTTTTTTTAAAGTTACTTAATGGAAAGTTAAAATTTGTTAGATTACTTTATTATTATTATTATTTTTTTACCCTGCTCAAGTGGTTGATCCAAGTAGATTTGAATTCCACTGACATCAATTTAAAATTGTATCCAAATTGCCATATGGAAACTTTTTCCAGCTATCATTTGTTGTAAAATGGTGAATTGACCTACGAAGTACAGTAAAGGCATAGCTTGATATCATTTAGTAGCATAGCTAAATTCAGACAAGGCCAATCAATTTCTTCCAAAATTATCATAAAATGAACATAAAATTGTCAAAGGCCATGTGATAAAATTGGAATACAGATCTAATTTGGTTTGATCACTCCCAGTGTAACTAATTTTTCAATATTTGTTGTAATTTCTGTGGGTTCTTAACATAAGATCTGAAACACATGGACATTTAAGTAACATTTTAAAATAGATTAACTAGAGTATTTATAATAAGGATATTACTAAGGGGAAAAATTCCTGCAGGAAATTTTGGTCGTTATTAAATGGTTGTCTATTCTTAAATACTTATACTCAGTTTATTCTAATTCCAGACCTGTAGCTGGGTCCAAAACAATCTTTGTTTTGTAAGCTTGATGTCCAGGAGCTCTGACTGTCACTAACTCAGAAAGTCCTGTTCCACTTACAGAGATAGCAACACACAACATTCACCACTACTTATCTCCTATTCTTTTCTCAGGAAATAACTGGTTTTCATGAGGTTTACTCTTCTTAAAGGAAAATTTAAAAAACTTAAAACTTGAATTTATATTTGTTTTAGTTCAAAAGTTGACCTAAAATAGATATAATTACTGACATTTACTGTAGGCATTGGTATAATTCTCCCTTAGTGTTGATGGGTTTTAGCAGATAGGTACATGATGGATACATAAACGTATAGAACTCTCAGTGAGCTACACAAACATGTTTTTATGGAAATGCAAAATCATCTAATAGTGTTATCACATGCAAGTAACATTAAGTATCATTCCCATTAAAATGCTTAAGAGGGCTTCCCTGGTGGCGTAGTGGTTGGGAGTCCGCCTGCCGATGCAGGGGACACGGGTTTGTGCCCCAGTCCGGGAGGATCCCGCGTGCCGCGGAGCGGCTGGGCCCGTGAGCCATGGCCGCTCAGCCTGTGTGTCCGGAGCCTGTGCTCCGCAACGGGAGAGGCCCGCGTACAGCAAAAAAAAAAAAAAAAAAGCTTAAGAATCAGAATAAAGTAAACAGTAAACTGTTACTTCAACTTTGAAAATAACCTGCTTTTAAAAGGAGAAAATAAATTTTCACTAGGGTGAGAAAACTGACTCTTAAGTGTTTAAATGCCAGGCGATAAAATAAAAGCATAAAAATAGGCCTATGTAAGAAACAAATCACAGTTTTCTACAAGGCAAATAGCCCAGCTGATAAATCATTTTTGTCCTGTCTGCCCTGTGTGAAGAGGCCAAAGAGATGACATATCTTTTAAAAAAAATTTAGAAGCTTTTCTCATTTAAACTATCTTTGCTGCTATATTTATTCTAGAAACTAAAATAGTTCCATGGCCTTTCAAAACAACGTTTTTACTCCTAACAATCAATTTGAGTTTCCTTTTAAATATAACAGTTTAATTTCATTTCCTCTACAGGCATAGGATTCAGCACAGTTTTAAGCCAGGCTGTATAATTTTGAAATGTCTTAAAGATTGCATTTTACCTCAACTCCATGTAATTTCAGGAATACATTATCAAAAAATTATTATCTTTTTCTCCACACATTGTAACCACCCATTACTTTAGAAAATGCAAACAGGTTTCAAATATATGACTGGGATGATGGTAAAAATAAAATTAAGCAGAACAGTATACGCTATGGACAACATGAAGAATGATCTTGTTTTAGAAGAGGTATCTCTATTAAGACCCTTAGGGTTTCATTTGAAAAGACTTTTGCTCTTTAAAAACTTCCCATGAGAGATGCTTGGGTGACTTGAATTTATTGGGCTTCAACCTAAATAAGATTTGTTCTAGAATGAAGTTTGTATAGACCATCTCACACTAGAGCACACATTTCCTCTCCTTGTCTCCCTAGATAGGCCTCTAAACTCTAAAACACCACTGAGCAAACCACTTTCTTATCTGGCATGCCACAGACCTTTACCATCGATTTAATTTGGTCCTCACATTTTTATTGTCATAGAAGTGCTGCCAAACTGCCTCTTTTTTCTTACTTTTAATTTTAATCATAAATGAGTGTCAGAGATGGTTTTGGCCATAGATAATATGTGAATGCTTCTTGGAATGAGTAATTTCCTTCGACACTGCAATTTAATTCCCTTCCTATTCAGCCAGGACCATGGAAAGTCCAATCAGATGACCCTGCTACCCTAGTAGAGAGAAAAAATTGCTTCTGTACCAGAGCATTGATGTGGACTCATGACCCCGGACAAGCACAAGTTGGGTAAAGGATTTTGACTCTTCAAAAAGCAGAGGCTTAGATATTAGTGATAAGGTTAATGTGTCCTTCCATTGTTAATTATAATACATTGAAAAAGCATGAAAAAGGCAGAATAAAACATCAATCTTCTTACATTAGATCTATATTTTGAAATAAAAGAGTTACTAACATACTATTTGTTTGTGACAATGTCTTCAAATTACTTTCATTACAAAATGACAGAACACTAACACACAACTTCCCAGTAAAAAGCATCTTCTTATACAGTACTATTCAAAATATTTTCTTTGGATTTCTCATTTATTCATTTACTAAATGATTTTTTGAGCACATTTAATGTGATAACACTCTTCCAGGCATTGGGATACTGAAATGAATATAGCATAGTTCTTTTTAATAGACTCCTGGGGGAAGAGATACAGGTAAACATAATTGTAACATGATGCAAATCACATGTCCTGCTCTCATACAGACTTGGATAAAACAATACAGAGGAAAGAGCACATGAACCCAAAGCTGAATCAGAAGAATAACTTGGAGTTTGCAAATAAGAGAAAGGAAACAAAGGCATTCCAGACAGAATAATCTTTGTGTGTACAAAGATAAGGAGAAGGCAAACTCTAGGAGACATCAGTGCTGGTGCTTTGTACTAGGAAATTGTGAGTATACAGGTGGGTCTCACCTAGAGTGGGAAGAATAGTAATTGAAACCCTGGGAACCACCATGAAATAAGTATTAGGTGAAGGACTAAAGGAAAAAAAAAAAAGGAAAAAAAAGAAAAAATTCTTCAATATGGAAGAATCAGGGATACATCAATTAAAGTTTCAAGCTATATTTCTTTGCTAGGTACTGCAGTAGGAACTGGGGCTCTGACTCTCAAGTTTTTTCAATAAAGATAAGAACAAAAATACAAATATTATGATTATAATACAACATGTATATGGATATGGTGCTTAAGAGCAAGGCATTTGGAATCAGATTGCCTGAGTTTGAATCCTGGCTTTCTCAGTTACCACTAACTAATTAATTCCAACCTTGAATTCCTCAATTATTGTTATGCTGCAATATTTTTTTTTTTTTAGGAATGTTTGCTGCTTGGTCAACTGTGCTTGAAGCCAAACAGTCAACATCTTCCCTGCTCTGAGGAGAGCCAAATTTGCAGAGAAATGAGCTCAGAGCTGGAGGGGCAGTTGGGCCTTCTGTTATGCTGCAATATTCTTTCTATGAAATAGAGGGCCTTCTCTATAGGGTTTCTGCAAAGATGGAACAAAATAATCCATGAAAAGGCACTAATGCTTGGCACATATTAATGCTCAACAAATATTAGTTATTATATACACACATATACATATACACAGGGAACATTGGGAACACCGAGGAGGGTACCTCTAAACCAGACTAAAGATTCAAGGGACTGAGTAAACCATGAACTGAGTTTTGTAGGATGAGTAGGAGTTAGTGCCACAGAGAAAATGGGGGAAGAGCATTTCATGCATTAAAATAGTGTAATGGGGTGGGAGAATAAGAAAAGAGTAAAACTCTCAAAACAAGGGGAAGAGGAGGGCATTATAATACCCAGAGTCCCAGAGGTCAAAAGCAGAGTTCAGTGAGCAGTGTGCCATATGCTTGTTAGGAACTTGGGCACTGGAGTCAAACTGTTTGGGTTCAATTTTTAGTTCTGCCATTTGGAGGTTGTCTGAATTTACTCAAGTGACATAATCTCTCTGTACCTCAATTTCCTCATCTGTATAAAAGAGATACCAATATTTGCTATAGGTGGAATAAAGAATTACTTAGGACATTATCTGGTACGTGGTGAATGCTATGAAATTGTTAACTATTGTTATTAAATTTCCAGGTTTATGGTAGAGTTAGCCTAAAGTAACATCTGCAGTTGTGAAGGAGCTTCTTGGTCCCCTGAGCATTCTTTACCCCTTCTTAGTTAAGAAGTCATTTAATTTCTATCACTGTGAACTCAAAGTTAGCTTTGACTCTTTACTATCAGCTAATATGCTAGTGCCTGGTCTACCTATACACTAGGAAAACATTATGCTAAGAGAAGTGTTAACTGTAATAAGTCAACACCACCTTCAGGGTAGATAATTTTTAAAATAATCATATCAATAAATAGGTATATTATTTTTTTCTAAAGAAGTTTATTGGAAAAAATGAAGAACTGAAATTTGAGAGTAATATTTCACAGACCTGGGAACTCTGGCCCTATTTGTATATCCATCTACAAGTTATGTGACTGAAAACTTCAGCAGACTCACAAAATTCATCATGCACATAATGGAATCCCAGATGACTAAGCCTGACCATTTGATACAGTCCAATGTTCTAAGAATCACCTTGAACAAAAGAAAACTCCAGTGTAGAAAATATATGGTAACTCTCATTAGCAATTTTTTGTTTGTTTTCTAGTTAATCCTGTAGACTAATGGAGATCTTAAAAGAAAGTACATCTGGACAGTGGAATAACTTGGTGATGAACTTGAAAGAAGACATAATTAGCAGCCATAGAAACACAAGGACAACTCAGTTTCCTCCTGTTTAAAGCAAATGGTATTCTCTGAGGGATTTCAGAGTGCTAGAACGATACATGCGATGTTTATGAACTCTTTCCAGAGGAAGATCAGTTCATCAAGATACCCCAAGTGAGGATGAATCGTCTCCTCACTCATGTGGGATTATGATATTAACAGAATAAACTTGTGCATTGATAGCCATAGATGTATAGACCCTCTGCACTTCACATTAACAGCCCTCAGTGACCTGGGCAGTGAGCACAAGAAAATTAACAAGGCAATGATCAGGTATTTCCAACGTGATCTTCAGATGGAAGATCAAGGAGATGGACACAATTAAATGGCTCTATCAAGATTTAGTCTCAACTTGTTCTATGTATGGCTATTATTCGAAGCTAGAAAACTTTCTAATCAGCATAAAGAGTGAAATGAGGGATTATAATGAGCTACTATGGAACTATTCCCTTTCCTAATCCTTGATTATTATCAGTATATTTATAAAAAACAGCATTATTATGGCTTACACAAACAATTTTCAGAAATCCTGTCCTGAATGCTACAGGCAAAAAAGGGAGGTAAGGGACTTCCCTGGTGGTCCAGTAGTAAAGAATTCACCTTCTTAATGCAGGAGACGTGGGTTCGATCCGTGGTTGGAGAACTGGATCCCACATGCCATAGGGCAAATAAGCCCGTGCACCACAAATACTGAGCTCGTGTGGCTCACCAAGAGAGCCCACGTGCTGCAAACTACAGATCCCAGGTGCTCTAGAGCCTGAGCACCACAATTAGAGAGAGAAAACCTGCACACCACAACTAGAGAGGAGCCCACGTGCCACAACAAAGAACCTGAGCGACAACAAAAGATCCTGCATGCCACAACTAATACCTGATGCAGCCAAAAAAATAAAGAAAATAAATAAATAAACAAACAAATAAATAAAAGGGAGGTATAACAGGTCTGGAAGCAGCAGATTGGCATAGCAGAGGAGAAACTCAGACAAGGCCACTCAACATTAATCAGGAGCAAAAGAAATGATAAAGTGAAGGTCATCACAATGGGACTATGATAATAATCTCTCTTTTCTCACAAACAGCCACATTTAAAGCAGCCTTGCACTTAAAACAGGGACTTGCTGAGGAGAAGGAAGTGTTAGGAAATTTTAGGGTCTAGACTTCATTAATTTTACCATGAATGGAACTAAAAGTTTTCCACTAAACATTGTAAGAATTGATAAACCCCCTGAGGGAAAGGTGATATCTTGTTTTAAGATTACAGACCCATACAATCCTACCTCAAGAGACTTTTTCTTCCCTCTTCGTTTCCTGGTGCGCAAGGAGAGGGGATTAAGAGCGCTGCTTAAAGGAGCTCCAGAGATGGGCGCAAGCCGCGGCTAATAGCGCGAACCCCAGAGACTGGCATGAGACTCTAAGGCTGCTGCCGCCGCCACCAAGAAGCCTGTTTGCGAGCACAGGTCACTATCCACACCTCCCTCCCAGGAGCCTGTGCAGCCCGCCACTGCCAGGGTCCTGGGATCCAGCGACAACTTCCCCTGGAGAACGCACAGCGCGCCTCAGGCTGGTGCAACGTCACGCCGGCCTCTGCCGCCGCAGGCTCACCCCGCACTCTGTGCCCCTCCCTCCCCCCCGGACTGAGTGAGCCAGAGACCCCGAATCAGCGGCTCCTTTAACCCCGTCCTGTCTGAGCGAAGAACAGACGCCCTCCTGTGACGTACACGCAGAGGCGGGGCCAAATCCAAAGCTGAGCCCCTGGGAGCTGTGAGAACAAAGAAGAGAAAGGGAAATCTCTCCCAGCAGCCTCAGAAGTAGTGATTAAAGCTCCACAATCAACTTGATGTACCCTGCATCTGTGGAATACATGAATAGACAACGAATCATCCCAAATTGAGGAGGTGGACTATGACAGCAAGATTTATGATTTTTTCCCCTTTTCCTGTTTTTGTGAGTGTGTATGTGTATGCTTCTGTGTGTGATTTTATCTGTATAGCTTTGCTTCCACCATTTGTCCTAGGGTTCTATCCATCCTTTTTTGTTGTTTTTTTAATTTGTTTTTATTAATAATTACTTTTTATTTTAATAACTTTATTATATTTTATCTTACTTTATTTTATTTTATCTGCTTTCTTTTTTTCCTTCCTTCCCTCCTTCCTCCCTCCCTCCCTCCTTTCTTTCTTTCCTTCTTTCCTTCTTTCTTTCTTTCTACTTCTACTAATTCTTTCTTTCTGCTTTTTCTCCCTTTTATTCTGAGTGTGTGGATGAAAGGCTCTTGGTCCACAAGAGACCTCCCAGCTCCACATAATATCAAACGGCGAAAATCTCCCAGAGATCTCCATCTCAACAACAGCACCCAGCTTCACTAAACGACCACCAAGCTACAGTGCTGGACACCCTATGCCAAACAACTAGCAAGAAAGGAACACAACCCCACCCAATAGCAGAGAGGCTGCCTAAAATCATACTAAGTCCACAGACACCCCAAAACACACCACCAGACGTGGACCTGCCCACCAGAAAGACAAGATCCAGCCTCATCCACCAGAACACAGGCACTAGTCCCCTCCACCAGGAAGCCTACACAACCCACTGAACCAACCTTAGCCACTGGGGACAGACACCAAAAACAACGGGAACTACGAACCTGCAGCCTGCAAAAAGGAGACCCCAAACACAGTAAGATAAGCAAAATGAGAAGACAGGAAAACACACAGCAGATGAAGCAGCAAGATATAAACCCACCAGACCTAACAAATGAAGAGGAAATAGGCAGTCTACCAGAAAAAGAATTCAGAATAATGATAGTAAAGATGATCCAAAATCTTGGAAATAGAATAGACAAAATGCAAGATACATTTACTAAGGACCTAGAAAAACTAAAGATGAAACAAACAACGATGAACAACTCAATAAATGAAATTAAAAATACTCTGGGGGCTTCCCTGGTGGCGCAGTGGTTGAGAGTCCACCTGCCGATGCAGGGGACACGGGT
This sequence comes from Monodon monoceros, assembly GCF_005190385.1. NCBI lineage: Eukaryota > Metazoa > Chordata > Mammalia > Artiodactyla > Monodontidae > Monodon > Monodon monoceros. Next base: position 110,356,325 of record NW_021703774.1, read on the forward strand.
TCGTGCCCCGGTCCAGAAAGATCCCACATGCCGCAGAGCGGCTGGGCCCGTGAGCCATGGCCGCTGAGCCTGCGCGTCTGGAGCCTGTGCTCCGCAACGAGGGAGGCCACAACAGTGAGAGGCCTGCGTATTGCCAAAAAAAAAAAATACTCTAGATGGGATCAATAGCAGAATAACTGAGGCAGAAGAACGGATAAGTGACCTGGAAGATAAAATAGTGGAAATAACTACTGCAGAGCAGAATAAAGAAAAGAGAATGAAAAGAATTGAGGACAGTCTCAGAGACCTCTGGGACAACATTAAACGCAACAACATTCACATTATAGGGGTTCGAGAAGAAGATGAGAAAAAGAAAGGGACTGAGAAAATATTTGAAGAGATTATAGTTGAAAACTTCCCTAATATGGGAAAGGAAATAGTTAATCAAGTCCAGGAAGCACAGAGAGTTCCATACAGGATAAATCCAAGGAGAAATACGCCAAGACACATATTAATCAAGCTGTAAAAAATTAAATACAAAGAAAACGTATTAAAAGGAGCAAGGGAAAAACAACAATAACACACAAGGGAATCCCCATAAGGTTAACAGCTGATCTTTCAGCAAAAACTCTGCAAGCCAGAAGGGAGTGGCAGGACATATTTAAAGTGATAAAGGAGAAAAACCTGCAACCAAGACTGCTCTACCCAGCAAGGATCTCATTCAGATTTGATGGAGAAATTAAAAGCTTTACAGACAAGCGAAAGCTGAGAGAGTTCAGCATCACCAAACCAGCTTTACAACAAATGCTAAAGGAACTTCTCTAGGCAAGAAACACAACAGAAGGAAAAGACCTACAATAACGAACCCAAAACAATTAAGAAAATGCGAATAGGAACATACATATCGATAATTACCTTAAATGTAAATGGACTAAATGCTTCCACCAAAAGACACACATTGGCTGAATGGATACAAAAACAAGACCCATACATATGCTGTCTACAAGAAACCCACTTCAGACCTAGAGACACATACAGACTGAAAGTAAGGGGATGGAAAAAGATATTCCATGCAAATGGAAACCAAAAGAAAGCTGGAGTAGCAATTCTCATATCAGACAAAATAAACTTTAAAATAAAGACTATTACAAGAGACAAAGAAGGACACTACATAATAATCAAGGGATCAATCCAAGAAGAAGCTATAACAATTGTAAATATTTATGCACCCAACATAGGAACACCTCAATACATAAGGCAAATACTAACAGCCATAAAAGGGGAAATTGACAGTAACACATTCATAGTAGGGGACTTTAACACCCCACTTTCACCAATGGACGGATCATCCAAAATGAAAATAAATAAGGAAACACAAGCTTTAAATGATACATTAAACAAGATGGACTTAATTGATATTTTTAGGACATTCCATCCAAAAACAACAGAATACACATTTTTCTCAAGTGCTCATGGAACATTCTCCGGGATAGATCATATCTTGGGTCACAAATCAAGCCTTGGTAAATTTAAGGAAATTGAAATTGTTTCAAGTATCTTTTCTGACCACCATGCTATGAGACTAGATATCAATTACAGGAAAAGGTCTGTAAAAAATACAAACACATGGAGGCTAAACAATACACTTCTTAATAATGAAGTGATCACTGAAGAAATCAAAGAGGAAATATAAAAATACCTAGAAACAAATGACAATGGAGACACAACGATCCAAAACCTATGGGATGCAGCAAAAGCAGTCTCTAAGAGAGAAGTTTATAGCAATACAAGCCTACCTTAAGAAACAGGAAACATCTCGAATAAACAACCTAACCTTGCACCTAAAGCAATTAGAGAAAGAAGAGCAAAAAACCCCCAAAGTTAGCAGAAGGAAAGAAATCATACAGATCAGATCAGAAATAAATGAAAAAGAAATGAAGGAAACGACAGCAAAGATCAATAAAACTAAAAGTTGGTTCTTTGAGAAGATAAACAAAATTGATAAATCACTAGCCAGACTCATCAAGAAAAAAAGGGAGAGGACTCAAATCAATAGAATTAGAAATGAAAAAGGAGAAGTAACAACTGACACTGCAGAAATACAAAAGGTCATGCAAAATTAGTACAAGCAACTCTATGCCAGTAAAATGGACAACCTGGAAGAAATGGACAAATACCTAGATATGCACAACCTGCCAAGACTGAATCAGGAAGAAATAGAAAATATGAACAGACCAATCACAAGCACTGAAATTGAAACTGTGATTAAAAATCTTCCAACAAACAATAGCCCAGGACCAGATGGCTTCACACGTGAATTCTACAAAACATGTAGAGAAGAGCTAACACCTATACTTCTCAAACTCTTCCAAAATACAGCAGAGGGAGGAACACTCCCAAACTCATTCTACGAGGCCACCATCACCTTGATAGCAAAACCAGACAAGGATGTCACAAAGAAAACTACAGGTCAGTATCACTGATGAACATAGATGCAAAAATCCTCAACAAAATACTAGCAAACAGAATCCAACAGCACATTAAAAGGATCATACAACATGATCAAGTGGGGTTTATTCCAGGAATGCAAGGATTCTTCAATATACGCAAATCAATCAACGTGATACACCATATTAACAAATTGAAGGAGAAAAACCATATGATCATCTCAATAGAAGCAGAGAAAGCTTTCGACAAAATTCAACACCCATTTATGATAAAATCCCTGCAGAAAGTAGGCATAGAGGGAACTTTCCTCAACATAATAAAGGCCATATATGAGAAACCCACAGCCAACATCGTCCTCAATGGTGAAAAACTGAAAGCATTTCCACTAAGATCAGGAACAAGACAAGGTTGCCTACTCTCACCACTCTTATTCAACATAGTTTTGGAAGTTTTAGCCATAGCAATAAGAGAAGAAGAGGAAATAAAAGGATCCAAATCGGAAAAGAAGAAGTAAAGTCACTGTTTGCAGATGACATGATACTATACATAGAGAATCCTAAAGATGCTACCAGAAAACTACTAGAGCTAATCAATGACTTTGGTAAAGTAGCAGGATACAAAATTAATGCACAGAAATCTCTGGCATTCCTATACACTAATGATGAAAAATCTGAAAGTGAAATCAAGAAAACATTCCCATTTACCATTGCAACAAAAAGAATAAAATATCTAGGAATAAACCCACCTAAGGAGAGAAAAGACCTGTATGCAGAAAATTATAAGACACTGATGAAAGAAATTAAAGATGATACAAATAGATGTAGAGATATACCATGTTCTTGGATTGGAAGAATCAACATTGTGAAAATGACTCTACTACCCAAAGCAATCTACAGATTCAATGCAATCCCTATCAGACTACCACTGGCATTTTTCACAGAACTAGAACAAAAAATTTCACAATTTGTATGGAAACACAAAAGAACCCGAATAGCCAAAGCAATCTTGAGAAAGGAAAACTGAGTTGGAAGAATCAGACTCTCGGACTTCAGACTATACTACAAAGCTAAAGTAATCAAGACAGTATGGTACTGGCACAAAAACTGAAATATAGAACACTGGAACAGGATAGAAAGCCCAGAGATAAACCCACACACATGTGGTCACCTTATCTTTGACAAAGGAGGCAAGCATATACAATGGAGGGAAAACAGCCTCTTCAATAAGTGGTGCCTGGAAAGCTGGCCAGCTACATGTAAAAGAATGAAATTAAAACACTCCCTAACACCATACACAGAAATAAACTCAGGATGGATTAAAGACCTAAATGTAAGGCCAGACACCATAAAACTCTTAGAGGAAATCGTAGGCAGAACACTCTTCAACATAAATCACAGCAAGATCCTTTTTGACCCTCCTCTTAGAGAAATGGAAATAAAAATAAGCAAATGGGATCTAATGAAACTTCAAAGGTTTTTACAGCAAAGGAAACCATAAACAAGAGAAAAAGACAACTCTCAGAATGAGAGAAAATATTTGCACATGAAGCAACTGACAAAGGATTAATCTCCAAAATATACAAGCAGCTCATGCACCTCAATATCAAAAAAACAAAAAACCCAATCCAAAAATGGGCAGAAGACTTAGAAGGACATTTCTCCAAAGAAGATATATAGATTGCCAACAAACACATGAAAGGATGCTCAACATCACTAACCATTAGAGAAATGCAAATCAAAACTACCATGAGGTATCACCTCACACCAGTCAGAATGGCCATCATCAAAAAATCTAGAAACAATAAATGTTGGAGAAGGTGTGGAGAAAAGGGAACCCTCTTGCACTGTTGGTGGGAATGTAAATTGAGACAGCCACGATGGAGAACAGTATGGAGGTTCCTTAAAATCTAAAACTAGAACTACCATATGACTCAGCAATCCCACTACTGGGAATATACCTTGAGAAAACCATAATTCAAAAAGTGTCATGTACCACAGTCTTCATTGCAGCTCTATTTACAATAGCCAGGAAATGGAAATAACCTAAGTGTCCTTCAACAGATGAATGGATAAAAAAGATGTGGCATGGACTTAGAGTCTGTCATACAGAGTGAAGTAAGTCAGAAAGAGAAAAACAAAACCATATGCTATCACATATATATGGAATCTTAAAAAAAAATAAAAAAGGTTCTGAAGAACCTAGGGGCAGGACAGGAATAAAGATACAGATGTAGAGAATGGACTTGAGGATATGGGGAGTGTGAAGGGTAAGCTGGGACAAAGTGAGAGAGTGACACTGACATATATATACTACCAAATGTAAAAGAGATAGGTAGTGGGACGCAGCTGCATATCACAGGGAGATCATCTCAGTGCTTTGTGACCACCTAGAGGGGTGGGATAGGGAGGGTGGGAGGGAGACACAAGAAGGAGGGGATATGGGGATATATACATACGTATAGCTGATTCACTTTGTTATACAGTGGAAACTAACACAACATTGTAAAGCAATTATACTCCATGATGCTAAAAAAAAAATATATATATATATATATATTGTGGACCCAGTGCTTGGTAAAGGAGTCTGGTTATTAGTAGGAGTTCATAAATGTAGAATAAAAGAAGGAAGGAAGGAATCTCAAAATCATTAAAACTGGGACAAATGGTGGAAGAAATGCACACATTGTATTTCTCCTTCCAAAACTTGTTTTGAATGGGGGGAAATGGAGGTGGGAGGAATGTTTAGGAGCATTTGGGTTCATACATGCAAATTATGTTTAATCCTATATTTGTTTATGTGTACTACAGAAGGGTTGTTTAAGGTCTTTTGTGTATACAGATTTTATTTCTCACAGTAAATTGCTTTTTTTTTTTTTTTTTTGTCAACAAGACTCAGAGCTTTTGGCTTGGGGGTGCGGACTTGCTTATGTAGACTGCATTTTGATATTTTATGTGTGCAATCAGTTAGTGAATGAATACAATGTGGTGTACTGGAGAGACATTAGACTAAGAGAAATTGTGGGTTCAAGATCCAGCATGGCTTTATGATTTGAAATTACTTCCACATTCTGAGCTTTGCAATTTCATCCGCAAAATGGAGCAGGTTTTTCTGGGGTTTTGTGTGTGTGTAAGGATCAGGTGAAATGATTAACAAAAAGTTGTGTTTTGTTTTTAATGCAAAAACATATGTAAATGCTTAAGAAAACATATCTTTATCTTACTGTTATCACAGCATTCATCAAGCTTTGGATTCAAACCAATTTGGTTTCATATTTTGGCTCTTCCATATATGGGACATTGGGCAAATTATTTATTCTCCTCATTTCTAAAAGGAGGAATTTGTGATGGTTAGTCACAGGTGAGGAAGGCTCATCAGGGGTAATAGAATGCACTGTGGCCAAGGAATACGCTAAGCCCTTGGCATACCCCACTTCATTTAATCATCACTATAGAAGTCTTTCTTTTCCTTTTTCCTCGAAAACTTTCCCCTGCCCCTCAGCTTCCACTGTCTTCCACACAACTATCCTGTGAGAATTCTTACTGTCTCTGGCTGGCAACTAATCCCACTAAGGTGCTGACTGATAATCAATGTGTGATAATGACTGGAGACAGGTGAGCATCCATTTTTTTACAAGTGCCAATTCTGGGAAAATAAATGCGTTAATAGGCCATAAAAAAAAGAATACTGTAAAAATCACCTGAAATCCTAATACCTATTGATGGCCCCATTTAAATATTAACAAGCTATTTTCTTTTTGTTTGTTTGTTTCTTTTATTAAGGTTTTTGGAGAAAAATATATACATGTAACTTCTCAGTGTATTGGCCAGAAAATCACAGTTGTAAAACTGGCATTTCTTTTATGCCACAAAAATAGTAATATCTGCATTATATTTGAGGAGTTTGCAACATGGAAATCATTTTCTAACCTTTCATCCTAAGATTAGAAAAGTATTGAAAAGGAATAAAACCTGTATGGCAGAAAGACTGGTCATAATAATAGTAATATCTAATATTTTTGAGAATTTATGTTATAAACTGTAATTAGCACTTTATATGCATTATCTAATTGGTGCTCACAAGGTTGCCAAGATCTGGGTATTGTTTGAAGAGATGAGGAAACCAAGACACAAGGAGGATGAACAACTTGCACAGGCTCATGCCGACAAGTGGTGGAGCCAGATCAAAACCCAGGCTGGCTGGCTTCAGAGCCTGTTCCATTAACCATATGATCCTCTGGGATTATTGCAAAAGGTCGCATACCTGCTGCTCCTTCAATCCTATCATGAAAACTGGATCTGGAAGCTGGGATTGTAAGCAAACTCATATCTAGGCCAAATTGGATGGGGTTATTAATAATATATTGGGTATCCTTCTAGTGACCGAAATCTAGTATAAGGGATTTACTTTTCATATTTTCATGTATAAGTAGAGATAGTGAAATCATGCTGTCATTTGGTTAAGTTGCCATACAAATTTTACTTTATATTACTAAAAGGTATCTTTTACTGATATACTTTTATGAATATAAACCGATCTGACACCATAAGGTATTTACCCAAATTGATTGGCACAAAGCCTATGAAAACTCTATATACTTATGGTTTTCCCCCAATTTCTACAAAAAATATGTCTTTCACTGATTAAATATACTGATAATATATTTCTTCTAGAATTGAAGGCAGAAATTATGTTGTCTAACAGGAAAAAAAATAAAGCTGTGAGGGTAAATATTCTAGAACCTTGAATGCATATATTTATTTTGACTTCTCCCACCTTAGTTCTAAATATAAAATCTACATTGTGATTTTGCACTTAAATGAAAGGCGTGAAGTTTGACAATTGTTTTCTTCTCATTTCAGCTGGAAAGCTACTACCATGACATCTCTAGCAATAAGCACCCTTGGGAATTGCAGAGTCCATTTGTCGCATCAGAACATCAAGTAGAACTTGGGCTCGTGGCAAGTATGTGTTGGTGTGTGCATGTGGCTGTAATATGGATTTACCTTGTGCCTAGGTCAACAGATATAACTCAACTGACATAAGTGACTTGACTAATTTTTTGTGTGTATTTTTTAAAGTTAAATACCCTGATTAACTTATATTCCAATCTGATGTCCAATCAATTGGTGAATTTACCTTAATTAAAATGTTCTCATATAATCTTCAGGGAAGTGATATGAGGTTTTTCATCATAATGCATACTAAGGACTCACAGTTTCAATATTTTTTATATTTAGTAAATGTCAATAAATCTATGGCATGTAAAAGGGCACTGCTAACATGGCAGCTATTTGAGTTCTATACTTTGTCAAATATATGTACCTCTTAATTCAATAATCCTTAAAGGCAATGCTCATTGTGGTTTCCCATTCAGGATACCTGACCTTTCCTTAATGTCAGACATCATTTTCCGCTAGCAAGGGAATAAAGTATATTATTTATATAAAGCTAATAATTATTTGGGGAAAATAAATATCACATGGAGGTAATAATGGTAAAAAGATGAGCACTTATTCATCTTTCTATCATGCCTGTGAGCTTATATATCATTGTCCATACTTCTTCTGCTTGGATATCATGGTCCAAAATATTAAAAAAAAAAACATACACACAAAGGGTCAAAATTTCCCTCATCATTATTTCAGAGCCTAACTATTAGCACCAATTAATTCCAGAACCATCCATTTTACTTGCAAATGTGAATTATCTCTTCAAGATCTATTATCTTTAGCATTCCTGCATATTTCTTATTATTCAGGGCAGTTCCATACTATGTGATTTTTTTTTTTTAAGAAATTAAATGAGGTATGAGTATATGGAAAGTAAAGAGGTTTAAATGTCAAAAATCCTCCCCTTTTCAATTGATGCTTGGTTTGACTTAGATGTAAAGTAAAATACTCATTATAATCAAATATTTATTGAGAGCATACAAGTTACCAGGTATTGTGCCAGGTGGTGTGAGGCTTGAAAATAAGTTTAAGAAATGGTTCTAGCACTCATGAAGTGTATGGTTCAGTAAGGTATGTACTTATCAACCAAATTAATCTATGTTGTTAGACTTTAAAATGTTAGTATCAACAGTTATTAATATGTGTTCTGAGTTCCTCAAAAACATCCTCTGAGCAACCCTTATGTGTTTTCTCGAATGCACGCAGCAGGTAACAATAATGCAGAACTTAAACACGTTTTTGCACTTCTACAAGGTGCAGATGTTACCCTCCGAAGGTGTGAAAGGGTTCTTTCCAGGACATGATTAGCATACACTTGTTGACTGATACATCTGCTGGCAGCTGGTAGTGGTGAGGATCAAGTATGCCACGTGCTAACAGCTTTTTTTTTTTTTTTTTTTTTTTTTTGCGTTATGCGGGCCTCTCACTATTGTGGCCTCTCCCGTTGGAGAGCACAGGCTCCGGACGCGCAGGCTCAGCGGCCATGGCTCACGGGCCCAGCTGCTTCGTGGCATGTGGGATCTTCCCGGACTGGGGCACGAACCCGTGTCCCCTGCATCGGCAGACGGACTCTCAACCACTGCGCCACCAGGGAAGCCCTGCTAACAGCTTTTATGTGTTTAGATGATAATGGCATGGTATAATAGGAAAGATCCATTAATCTGACTAAATTTGAAAGATATCCCAGTTTAAAATAATAGTTTCTGACTTAAGGATATCTAAATTCTCTAGATAACTAACCCCTGGAGTGTACTTTAACTCTGATCAAGGAAAATATCTTAAATATTTTTGGGTTGAATTTAGATAAATTAGAGTTGGAATTCTCTGCTTGTTCCCCTGAAGTAGAATATTTTCCAAGGAAAAGTGCGCACTTGTTAATATAAAAATGCATGACCTCTCTTTTCCTTAATCGACTGTGACCTACAGATGTCATGAGCCAGGCAGTGTATCCCATGTATTTCACTCAGTGGCCTGTGACAATTTGAGAAATCTGTTTGAATTAATCCCCGCTGGGTCAGTATTTGAGATTATCTTCTGACTCTATTTTTCTGTAAAACATCAGCATATTTCAGATATTTTTGTCATCCTCATCATGATGATGAGATGCTAAACATGGTCAGAAAAATTCATATTTTAATACTCTTTAATATTATGATGTTCTAGTTTATTAGCTTAGAAACTAAAAAGCTTCTTGGATGAGCAAAAATATTGTCATTTATTTAAGAGCAATTTAATCAAAATAACAATTTTCTATTTTACTTTGACTCAGATTAAAAACTGATCATCAGGAACATGAAGAGCAAAAGAAGAGAATTTGCCCTAGCACAGTTGTCAGATAACAAATAATCTGTAAAGATCAGAATTTCTAGAGCAATATAATAATGTGCCGGTAACTACAATGTCTCAGGTGAAACAGAATAGGGACATTTTACAGTGTGAACCTGACAATTTTTCTCTCTGATTCTCTTAAGCTTGGAAAAATAACAGTTGCTTAAACCACAAACGCCTATCACCTCAAAGTTTCAAAGTGGAAAATAAATAGGCACCTAAAAAACGGTTCGTGGTTTGGGCAGGTTTGTTTAAATCAAATTACTTTAAAGTTGCCTTTTATATTTAGAACTTTCACTTCCAAAATATGATGCTGCTGAAGCAGGCATATGGGGCTAAAATATCTTAGCTAACAGAATCTCCATCTAGCTTTCGGAGGAGTATTTTGCATTAAATTTGAGGTTACAGGTCCTCCAAATAAGCCACCTTGGAAGCATATTTAAGGAGCAAATTTAAAGATTGTATAACAGAGACTATTAACTGCCCAGCTAATACACAGTATCTTCCTCTTCCTAAGTAACAGAATCCCTACATTATTGGGCACAGTGATGTGTCTATCTACAGATTACCTATCAGCCCCTTTTCAAACTAGGAGATACAAATATGAATCTTTTGGTGTGTGGTGGTGGTGGTGAGGTTCTGAGAAGAAGGCAATAGGATGATTCCACAGGCCCTCTTCCTCTTTCCTTCTCTAGTGCTTGGAAAAAGAACATAATGGTTAGAGCTTCAGTGCTATCTTGCAAACATAAGGCAACCTTAAAGAAGAGAAGCTAACATTCAGGTGGCAGAGCAGAAAGACAGCAGGAACCCATGGATGACTCATGACTATGCTGCTGCCATTCTGCTCCTGGGCAGACCACCTCCAGGCTGCTTCTGCATGAAAAAAGACATTAGCTGGTTTAAGCCACTGTTTACTGGGTTTTACACTGTAAGTAACCAAACCCTATCCTAATATAGATTGATAGATTCTCTATAGATCATGTAAAATATTCTTTACTAGCAAATAACAAAGGAAATGTAAATTTTATTTAAATAGTCCACCTAAAGGGCAGAAATATAAAATGATAATTAAGTACATCTGCACTTTCTGATGTTTTGAGTCAGTGCAGTGTCTAATAGTGTGTGTATGGGAAGGGAGGTTGTATTGTGTGGATATAGATATTGGAATAGAGGTGATTCTTACTCCTGGGTAGTTAGCCATGTTAAAGTATTAGAATATTGTTCTCTCCACTCTATCCAAGTGGAAAGATGTGATGTTTACCTTGGCTAACTACTAAATCATCTTTTTAAGGTATGCCTAACCAGTACAGTTTCAATATTATGAATTCATTTTACATTAGGTTTTCCAGGATATTATGAAAACATTTTATAGTTCACGGAAGTAGACATTATGAGGGGGAAGTAGAGATAGAAAAAAAGGAGACTTATTTATTGCTTTCAGTAAACTTCCAATCTAGTTCTGAGGCTTAATTTTTAGCTTTCTGTTAGGGATGATAGGTTGGCTTGACTTTTACATTTACAAAGGCCTGAGATTTAAGATAAAACCAGGTTTCATTTTCAGGGGGTAACAAAATTTGATGTTTCCTTTGTTTTTTACTGCTAGAATTTTTCTTAACATTTGAGTTCTGACTCCCTTCCAATGAAAAGTGTCAATTTACCCTTCTTTGGATTAAAATGATAGCCACCTAACACGAAGCCATTTCGGGTACGGTCTTCCCCTCTAAAGCTTACTGTGAGGATGTGTTGGTACTGAGTCTCTTCTGAAAAGGAAAAGGTTGGAAATTTGTGGTTTCCTATAAATGCTCCTTACTCTACTTTCAGTAAGAAGTAGTAGTCTTGTTCTTATCTGGGACACAACTTTCTAAAAGCCTTTTTTTTTTTTTTTTATAGAGTCTGTAGATTGTTTCCAAAAAGTGATTTAGCCACCAAGGTACAGGGTCAGGTGGGGGCCATCAAACTGCTTCCCTGGGTTGTTCAAATCTAACACTGAGCACGATAATAGCTCAAGAAGCAGCTAATGGCCCTTGTCCACAGTCCTGAGGGCATGTACCAGGCTGACCCATACATTTTAACCAGTCTTTGTATCGATTCACAACTCTTTCAAAGTTTAAAACTGGGCTAAGTTGTATACAAGAGCAAAGTCATAGAACAATGATCATTTAACATACAGAGGGCATGACATTTGATTATATCTAAGCTTCTTCAAATGCCAGGAAGAATCTGAAGAAAGATATTTGATATTGACTTTTAAACGGTCCACATAGATAAAATTAATAAATCTTATTAAAGTTTATTTTAAGGATATTGATTTTAAAGGTGAAATGCACCCACAAAGAAAGTCCCACAATAAAGGCTAATGTGTAAATTCCTTTAAAATCCTAGTTACTGTAATTATATGGAGCATTTTACAAGCAACTTGGGACTTCTTTGGATAGATGGCTGAAATTTAATCATTTTCTGGCACAGACTGCTTTTCTTTCCCACCTCACATTTCCAAAGCATTATTTCTAGGGCAGACCTGTTCAGATAGTGAACCTTTATTATCACATTTGATCTGTCTTTGAGCACTTTCCAAAAGAAAGGCTTCCACAGATCTCCTAGAAGATAAAGGAACAGGATGATTTTTCTCAATAGCACATGTTCATCCTCCCGCCCCATTCCATTCTCAGCAAACTTAATTCAGCTCTACAGTCTGGATTTTATAATCATACGGAGCATTATGTATGAAATGCATAAAACATCGATGTGCTAATGCTGCCACCAGAGACTATCTGATAAGGAAGTAAGCATATCCCTTTGTACTCTTAGGGCATAAGTGTTTGCCCTGAACCTCTTTATAAAAACAACTCATTTCATTTCTAAGCATTTTGGGTTTTATTTGTATTAAGTAGCCTAGGTCTGCCAGTCTGCTGAAGGGAAATCTGAGTTTGATGTAGTTTTTTAGGCAAGGGTAACTGGAAAAATAATCACAAATGATGAATGTGAAAATTAAGCTACCTCTAGAGTTTATGTTTTACAAGTATGAAATCGATCAGTTAATCTCCCAGCTGATTTAAAACATATCTGATTATTTCTGATGGTTCAAGATGTAATGGTCTGAAAGTCTTAATAGAATTCTTAGACTTACCTTTATTAAAACCTGAGAATCTGAAGATATAACTGTCTGGATTGATTACTATATTTCTGCTGTGGAGAAAAATAACAGCCCTGAGTGACTGCTTGCTGTTCACATCTTCATTAATGTGCTTAATATATTTCTGTCCCTAGAGAAAATTAATTTTTTACTTCTTTTGTATTGTAGTTTCACTTAAACTTAGATTCTTTGAAGATAGTTGGATGGCAGTGTGACATCTGAGTCCCAGAGATCAATTGATAGTTGTTAAAGATCATGAAGAATGGTCCATTAAAACAGTTAGTATATGACAAATAACAACGTTTGTGTTTAGTGTAGAAATTTATCAACTAGACAGAGCACTTATTCCTGAGACCCGAATGAAAGTCTACTTGAACCAACTTATTAATCAGTCAGTGCCGTAGTCTTAACAGACTGTCTTATTAAAGAGCTCTAGATATACTAAAATTGAACTCTAATGTGATAGATACTATCCCTGAACCAAAATCACAAAGCCCACAATTATTACTGAAGACTAAAATCTATGAAAAAGAAAAGTAAGCTTTTTTCTCCCTAGGACTGAGATGTTTTGCCTCAAATCTTTGCCTCTGATTACTTACAGTATAGTGCCTACCGTGAAATGTCTGCCTGTGTGGCCGATTCTTCTCCCACTCTCTGTTTAAGGCAGGATCATACACCAAGATATCATGACAAACTTAAGGACACAGTGATCTCTCCACCTGCATGTATTTATATAGACCACACTGCAGAATCTTTAATTTATAAAGATTTTCAGGGAAAAAATGAAGCACTACCAAGGGAAAAAAAAAAGGAAAGATTGTTCTGGCTGGCAAGTGGTATTAATTCTCAGCAAGATGCTCTGAGCTTAGAAGGAATCATCACAGCTTTCCACACTCCCTGTGGAGTCTGTGAGGGTAGACATCCTTAAGAGCTGTGAGTCATGGGGTTGAGCACTCATGACAACTGCGTTGAATATCATCTCAAATGACAATGTCAACCAGTGAGTATTGATTGTCTGGAAGTGCTGGGTAGAGAAGGATGCTTGAGGCTAAGTTTAAGCACAGCAAGAAAGAAAGCCATAATAAATTAGTGACATCTGCACGAGGAGAGTTTAGGGTCATAATGGAAGAGAAGTCTCAGCTTTTAACCTCGGCAGCCCACTTCTGGCATGATGTTGACCTTTGCTTACCTGAGAGGGAAAGTGTGCACATTTCAGTAAACAACCAATAGTTGCTTGATGTGATCAGTAGCCCTTCTGGTAGAAAAGTGCCAGGTAATCAGCAATTAAATGGTTTACCAAACACCTGCGGTGACCTAGGTGAGAATCTTTTTTGATTTCTTCTCAAGGTTTTAACACTTGATATCTGGAATTAAGCACAATAGTACTGAAAGAGACCCAATTCCAGTCTTCCACAAAGTGCAGAAATCTTTTAAAAAATACCTGTAGACTTTGGTCTCTGCCAATATAGCTACTGTAAAGGGAAACATTCCCTTCTAAGGCAGTCTTCTTTTTCTTGGATAGTCTATTTCTTAAAAAGAGTTCTTTTGTGGACTGAGTTGAAATTGACCTGGTAAATTTGACATTGTGGTTGTGGATCTATTCTGTTGAAGAAAACAAAACAATTCTGCGCTCATTTCCACCTGAAAATTCACCAAATATTCACCCAAATAATATAAAAACTCTCTTTACAGTTTTTGTTGTTGCTATTGTTGTTTAAACAACTCATCCTGCTTCTTAAACTTCTTGTGGCCAAAACAAGGCATTTGAACTTTTGCTTTAAAGTTTTTTCACCTCTTTCTCAGAATTCATCTAGTTATATCAGAAAATGGGGGTCTTGTTTGGCAACATATTTCATTCTCCAAAACTACATTCAATCTATTATCAAATTCTCTTGATATTTCCTCTAAAATGCCTTTGAACCTCTCTTTTTTATTCAATCTCTACCCTCTCCACTTGAAGCCAAATGACCTTTAATCTCTTGCCTCTTCTACTGCAATTGCCTCTGAAGTAGATCCCCCATCACCTCTAGCCCCTTTCTAATACATGATCCAAACAATTTGTAAAAAAGCAAATCTACTTACCTTACTCTGTGCTTAAATTCTTCTGTAGCTTTTCCTGGCACTTAGAATAGGAGACTTAATGTTACTCTAAAGGGGCTACAACAATCTGGCTCCATTTTTTTTCACACCGTTCTTTCTTATTCATATATATGCCCTAATCACCCTTTCTTCTTTCCATTCCTCAGTTTTACCAAGCTCTTTTCCACCTTAGGGGCCTTGATTATGAGACTGCATTTGCTATTATCACTACCTGGAATGAAGCCTGCCATCCCCCAACCTTTATTTGCTTTAAAGGTTGCTTCTTCAGAGAGCCTCCCTTGACAATATGCTTCATCCCAATTAGATCAGATCAGTTTATTTTTTTTTATTGTAGTGTTCCCTTTCCTATCACTACTTATTATCAAACGTTTGTTTGTGTGATTATTTAAAGTCTTGTCTCCTCCTCTTGACTTTAAAGTCCATTAACAAAGGGATAAAAGATTAGTTTACTTTTCATTTTCTCTGTTTATCTAATACTAAGCACAGTGCTTGCCACTGGGTGTCAATAAATATTGGTTGAAAGATATCCATATCCATTACTGATTATATCTCCCCTTAGTCTTCTCTTCGCTAGGCCAAACACTTTGGTTCCTATACTATTCCTCATAGGACATAGTTTTTAAATCCCTCTCCAACTTGGCCACATATTTTTTGACACATTGTGGTTTTCAATGGTCTCCTTTAAATATAGAAGACTAATTGCAATATGCTAGATGTGATCTAATAACTAGAGAATTTAATGGGACTAGTCTTTTTTTTTTTTTTTTTTTTTTTTGCAGTACACGGGCTTCTCACTGTTGTGGCCTCTCCCGTTGCGGCGCACAGGCTCCGGACGCGCAGGCTCAGCGGCCATGGCTCACGGGCCCAGCCGCTCTGCGGCATGTGGTATCTTCCCGGACCAGGGCACGAACCCGTGTTCCCTGCATCGGCAGGCGGACTCTCAACCACTGCGCCACCAGGGAAGCCCCGGGACTATTCTTTTCAATGTCTTTCTTACAATGTCTATTAATTTAGCCTAAGGTGGTGGGTATGTTTTTTTAGCAGCCGGATCTCACCATTGGTGCATATTAAATTTATGATTAACTAAAATCTATAAATCCTTTTCTTTCTAAGTTTCTTAGCTAGAGAGTTCCACTTAAAGTTGTGCATTTCATTTTTTTAATGATTTACAGAATTATCACTTATCTTGTATCAAGTTATATTTCTTATTGTCATATACGGTATTGATTATCATTTTCAGGTTTGTTTCATGTGTAATCTGGATAAGCATGTTTTCTTTGATCATGTGCAACAGAGAAAAGGCAAGTACCAAAGACAGAACTCTGTGTTTTACCCCTTCCTCATCCTCAGGTAGGGGTCAGGATCCACACTACTTTGTTCATAATTATACATGTATATATACATATATATATACACACTATATTACATTATACATATTATATATAATTATACATATTGTATAATATAATGTATATATAATATAATTCATATATGTTTTAATAAGCTTACTTAATAAGCTTTTAAACTATGTTGATAAAAAGGTAGTAGTCCATCCAAATATAAAGTCAAAAGCATTTTATTTCCTTAGTTTTGAAACGAGTGTTGTGCTTCAATTATTTTAGTGTTAATTAAAAACAAAAAAGTTAAAATTGTTAAAGTCTAATAATAACCGTATCTTATGAACTTTAGCTATATATATTTACATAAAGATGAAAAGAATAATTCTGAAAACTTTGACCTAGAAGGCCTAGAAGACAAAATGGTAACTGGATCTTACTTTCCTCTTTAGTTATTGACTTATTCTAAGAAATAAAATTAATGGATGGAATACCAAAAAAACTTGTGATAATTTGACTCATGATTATTTTAGTCTTTATAGAACCATTCACTAGGAACATTCATTATTCAAATTCCATTCAGAAAAGCATTTGCTGGGCTCCATTTCTGTGATCAGCCTGGTAGAAATGTTACTCTCAAAGGCAGGTTGATACATTGGCCTGTTGGGATCTGTGGAGGAGAAATGGATGGAATTCTTCTAGCTTGATGAGAAATTTGCATATTTCACAGCTTCTTATCTATGAAGCACCCTATTTAAAAAATCTTGTTTTGTATTTATAATTATGTTGTTCTGGTGAGCCATGGCAGGATGTGGAGATGTAAAAAAAATGTTGTTGGGTTTACCAAAGAAATTTAAGTCTGGAAACTGCTCTCAAAAGCTTTTTCAAACAAACTTGCAAACAACTTTATAAACTGATGGGAGATAAAATGAATGTTATATGCAACAGAAGGATGGAAGTAGGAGAAAAAAAGACAGAGAAGATTAGAGTAGTTAAGTACATGAGTTATGCTCAATATTACGACAGCAGTAAGAAGAAAACGTGTAAGAGAATTTCTTTTGTAATTTTTTTTCTAATATAAATCTAATTTTATGTTATAGAAATGTTATTAGGTATATTTCCCAGATAATAAAAGAAACCCTGGATTGATAGTGCCCTACTACTGCTATCATTACTAAAATGGTTACCTCTGCAACTACTACTATGTTAGAATAGACACCGTTTATTGAACTAACTTATGTGTCTATGGATACACAAAAATTATTTTTTTATATCATTTATTTTATCTATACAAAAACCATATGAAGGGCTTCCCTGGTGGCGCAGTGGTTGAGAGTCCGCCTGCCGATGCAGGGGACACGGGTTCGTGCCCCGGTCTGGGAAGATCCCACATGCCGCGGAGCGGCTGGGCCCGTGAGCCATGGCCGCTGAGCCTGCGCTCCGCAACAGGAGAGGCCCAGCAGTGAGAGGCCCCGTACCGCAAAAAACAACAACTACAACAACATATGAAGTAGGTATTAGTAAATGTCAGTATTCTGCCCATTTTACAGATGAACATGAGGCTTGGGGGTTAAAAAACTTGCTTAAAGTCTCACAGCTTATAAATAGCAGAACCAGAAATGGAGTATAAATCTTTCTGGTTCTAAAGATGCATTCTTAATTTTTAAACTCTATTGAAGTGAACTTTTTGCTTACCCAAATTAGCTTCTTACAATAACATTTATTAATCAAAGACTTGCCAGATTTTGACTTCACTCTTTCTCTTCGTGGAATAATAAAGGGTCATAGTATTGCCAAGATGCAGAGTAATCAATATTACTGTTGAGAGATGTAATAATTGATGTAAAAGGTAGTTCTGGACTCTCATGATTAATATCAATAAGTTAACTCATCACTTATATATATAATTATATATATATATATTAGATATATTTTCATAATTTGATACTATTATTGACCGTATTCATAACCCAAAACACAAATATCAAGAAACATAAAAACAGTGATTTCATTAAAGGCATCCATGTTCTTTAGAGGTGGAGAGTGCAAATTTTATTGCAAATATGATTTTGGCAAATTAACTATAAACAGTCATTAGAGTCTGGAAATGTGAAAATATACTTCATTTAGGTATGTGTATATATTCATGATACTATCTTGGAGTGTCTTCATTAAAATGTATACCTTATTGAAAAAAAAATATATGTGTACATGCAGTCATGCCATGTTTCATAAACACATGATTATATTTTAAACACATCCAGCTATACATATATAAATAAATACGCAAGCAGACCCCCTACTTACAAATGTTTGTGTTTCAAATTTTTTTAAAACAGGTACGCTTTTAAGTCAGTAACTACAATTTATATATTTAATCCACAATGCCTGAAGTAGTATCTTAAGTGCTATTTAAGCTAAACCCAAACACCCTGTACAGTATTGTTTCTAGAGGTAAACTTAATTTCATTTAACAACAAGTCTTAATAGGATAGTTATTGTCCCACAGACTATGCTAGATGTTAGCAATACAAAGTACAATTCTCAGGAGATTAATAGTCTAGTACGGGATAGAGAAAAGCAAATCAATCATCTGAGTTCAGAGGGATACAGTGGTGTGGTAACACAAAGGTGTGCCATCATAATCAGATGAAAAACCAGTAGAACTTCCAGAAATGAGGTCATCAGTGCCCTGAGGGTTCTGAGGGATGAAGAGAAGTTAGCCAGACACAGATGAGAATGATGTGGAGTTGGGGTGTGGGGAGAAATGTACTATAGAGTTGAGACACATAATGAAGAATCCTCTCCCTTTTTCCTTTAAGAGAAGGTTTTTCATCCTTGGGGGCTATTGACATTTTGGCAGGATAATTATTTGTTGTGGAAGCTGTTCTGTGCATTTAGCATCATTGCCTGACTTCTACCCACTAGATGTCAGTAGTACCAATATCTGCCCCCCTCTACCCGAACCCAAAATGTCTCCATATATTACCAATGTCCCCTGGAAAGCAAAATCATCTCTGAGAACTATTTCTGTAAGCAAAAAGAGAGAGAGAGAGAGAGAGAGCTACCTTTGGGTACTAGATTAATTTGCTAACTTCATGTTGACAAAAAAAGGGCAAATCATATTTGCATTCTCCCAAGTTGCTCCCTGGATGTCCTAAATTGGGGTAGATAAAAGATAGTTATGTGGATTTCTTATGTACTACCCAACTATCTGGGATCTAGTACTTACAATTTAGGGATTGCCTATTTATGTATATGAGTATAGGTACATACACACACACACACACACATTGCAGAGTCATAAGTCAGAATACCTCTGATTTGGCCATGATCACGATACTTAATGGTTATCTACCTTTCATTCCTATGTCTTGTCAGAAAAAACTTCATGAACTTATCAGGATAAAATATATGTCTTGTGGCAGAAATGAGTTGAATCAACTTTACAAACACCACGATACTGAATTCCAAGTCTCCTTAAAGGGGGAACATCTGGTTAGTGAAGTTTCATTATATTCCTCTTTAAAGAAAGAATAAGCTATGAAAATGGTAAAATATGATTGACTTAAAATACAATATATCCAACTTCAATCATTTTCTAAATCCAAAGATATTTTTAGATGAAAGCAAAGGAGGTCATTTCCAAATCATTTTGTGAAACTTAAGCCTACCCAGAGGAAAGGTAATTTTGTTTGATCCTGAACATCAAGTGAATTTGTTCACCAAACCATTTATTCCAAAAGCTAATTAAAATAATGTAAAATTGATCCAGTATAGGTTTAACAAAATTAACTAATTATAATCTGCTTAAACCATTTAACCTTTATAGTTCCCACAAAAAATGTTTGATTTTCTTTGGAAAAATAAACAATGTGCTTTAAAAAGGAGGTGCCTCTTCATCTATCTTTCTTTTTCTTTTTTCTTTTTTTCCTTGGTGGGCTATCCTATGCTAAGATGTCAGTATAGCAAATAGAGTTGATAAGCAATTAAGGGAAAAAAGTAAGATTTTCCCCTTAAGTCAAGAGCACATGTGAAAAGGAGGAGAAATATTATAAGATGAGGAAATCAGACTCTTTACTTTTTGGTAGTAACAGTGAGTTCTGTTACAGTAAGCATTGATATTAACACCTCAGTACTTAAACCTCTAAACAAAAATGAAAGGTATATCAATTATTCCTTCAGTATTCAGATTGATCTGTGGACAAAATAAATATATACTGCAACTTAGCATTTGTTTGTTTTCAACTTCTTTCCACTTATTCAAGTCGTTGTCAAGCATACCCTAAAAAGTTCAACAAATTGAAAAAGTCTAATTGTCTGCCACTGACTACATTTATTTTATACTTATCCATTCTAATCACAGACAGAAATACCGAGTAGATAGAGGTCAAGATTTGGAAAGGTTTTTAGGGGCTCTTAAGTGTCCATGAGAGGTATAAAATGGTATGTAAAAGAAGAAACTTGCTGTGACAGCTCCATCCTTTAAAAAGAGTGGAAAAGCTAGGAAACACCTTAGGGAAAAAATGGTAGAAGTAACCATGAGAGTTACTTCTAAGTAACTCTCATGAGAGTCCCCAGAGACTTTCTAATCCACATCTGTCTATTATTAATTCATTATAACTTACTACTTTATTTTGGAGATAAAATTGTCATTTATGTCACTCCTAAAACCAAATGACATGATGAAAGACTCTTCCTGGTAAAAATATTAACAGAATTGACTGTCATTGCTACATAGAGACAAACAAGTTATACATTGGGGAAAAAAAATCTGTGAATATTTTTGATAACAGTGAAGCAAGTCACCCATTATACCGAGGTTAATTTGTTGGCTCATGATTTCCACTTATCCAATGATATCGAAACATATGAACAAAACTCTACATCTAATCAGATTTTTTATTGAATTGTGACCTTTAATCCACCTTCTTCTTGATTATGAATGACAGTGACCTTTATCTAATTTAAAGCAGACACTCTGATGCAAAAATATGCAAACTACACATGTAAATTCTGAATCAAGCTGAAGATGAGCATAATCTATTGGGGAGAAATTATTTCAGAAGACATTTATTTTAAGGCCGAATGAGGTATTTGAAAGTAAGTGAATTAGTCAGCATGTGAATTGTTGGTCGGGAGAGTTGCAAAGACCAAATGCTGTTTATATTTTCTCAGCTTCTATTTAGAAAAATGGCAATGTCAATATACATATCAATTTTTATTATTCTACTCAGCATTTTAGGGCATTCAGGAAATGATCACAATGTAATAAAGTCAGACAAAATTATTTTTCAGAGAGATTGGCAAACTGTGCCTGAGTATGCAATTCATTTTCATTTCGATTCATTTTCTGCTGCACGAAAATCTGGTAAAATTCAGCCATGGCATGTGTGGCATGTTGACTTCCTGATGATGTTTTATCTCATTAAGAGGAACTTCGTGCCCAATAGCAGCTGGCAGTCAGCAGTGTTTCTAGGATATATTTAGAAACTACTATCTCAAGGAAAAAAGTTAGAATAATAAAAGAAGCACGTTTGCATTGAGAATCGGATGAACATCCTATACCAGACCTCCCTTTCTTGATTCCCCTTCTTTGTACTGGCTCTTTCCTTTTTCTGTGGATTAATACAAATGGTTCTGAGCTGACATTAATGAGGGCAAATCCTGCTCTGGGCACAAACTAAAGCAGCCTACTCCTGTAATCCACTCTCCCCTTTCTCAAGCCATTCCATTCTACACAGGGCTGTTAATGCAGACTGGACGTTGGTGCTTCTCAAAATATATTTTGTTTTCTATACGTGCAAAAACACCAAAGTATAAGTGTATCACATATGCCTAAAACACATGATCCACACATATGCCTAAATCACATGATCCACGTCTGCATTTTATTACATAGATACACATGCATATGGGTTTATATATGATGAAGATTATGTCACAGCAGGAGGCCATTGAGAGCATTTTGCTGTCAGAAACCCACCAATCTCTACCTGGCACGAGCACGTACTTTCTCGATTAACACCAGGGGGTTGTCAGATTGCTATATCTGAAATAAACAGATTTATCCTGACAGTTAATCAGCATTTTGCGCTGCCTAATACATGTTTATCTTCCACTATTGATATAATTACACTAAAAGTGCACTTAATATAATCTTTCATAGGAAATTAAACAGATTTTAATGATATACTTATAATGGATTGGGGACAGAGTTGAGGGAGAGAAATATCGATACTAGATGTTTTGGGAGAACACATATATGAAGCAATGACGAGGCAATCAATGAACATTGGAAAAAATCAATGACAGTCTGTGTTTAAGAAATGCATTTACATAGCTTCCAAAGAAATCAGAAAAATCTTGCAAAGCTGTGAAATACCCTCCTGATTTTCTCATGCTTCTTTTCTTCTGATATGTGCTCTCTGCTCACTTCACACATTAGAAAAAACTAAAAGAACTAAAAAAAAAAAATTCTCTTGAATGGATTTTATGTTGGACTAATTCATAGACAACACTTCCAAAAGTTCTCATTCTGGCTTTTGAACTTGGGTATTGGGAACTCTCACAGTGGCCTGCACAAATCTTACTCGGAAGGAAATTCAACAAGGTCTGTAGTTAGCTCCTGTCACTAAAGTGCCTGGGAGTACAGACAGACATGCCATTTTAAGAGCCATAGAAATTAACACATGTTGGTCTTTAGGCATCAAGACTTAAGGATATTAAATCAGGATCTGGGAAGCAGAGGTAGTTGAAAATATTAATTTTAATCAAAATAATAAATATAACCCCTAGCATAAGAAACATCTTTCCTAAGAATTTGCTATTCACGGCTATAATCAGGCTCACTGCCACATGAGAAGACCTAAGAATTTTAAGTCTGACTATCCTCAAATACTAAGCTAACAGTTAGGATCAGTGCCCTGTTGTCCCTCAAATCTCTTTTCTTTTCTTAGCTACAAATTAAAATTAAGCCACGAAACATCTAAATACATATGTCTCTGAGCGGGATCCAGAGTTATGGAAATTTGATTTTGGACAGAAAACAAAATGATATGAGGAAGTACTGTTAAATGTCTTCCATGATCTCAGCATTGTTTGGAGCATATAGGAGATATCATTTCCTTTTTTACTATAAAACTGAGAAGTGGGTATTTTTATTTCCAGAAACTCAGAGAGACTAAATAATATTCCCGTTAGCTGGGATTCCAGCCCAGGTCTGTCTATCTGAAGCCAGTGTTCTTTCTGTTTCTTTACACTTCCTCTGTAAACTCAGTTCACGTGATTTTAAATGCCTTTGATTTTTGTCTTCCAATTAAGGATGCAGACTTTAAACCATGTCCTATATCTCTTGCATCAGTTAGAAATAATGCCTCCATAGTCATCTGCAGGCTGCTCTGTCCCTCTCTGAATCCAACAAAATCTCAGTAGCCAGTATGCAACGGCTTTTCACTTGCTAATCAGGAGAATTTCACAAATCGTCTTTAACATCCCCGTGGCTAAGGACCAGAAATGAAGTGACTGTGAGCTGAGACAACAAAATATCTCTAGCAAGAGGCCAGAGTACCCCAATGCGGAGGGGCAGCCATAATTTTAGTGCCTTTACCCTGAATCCTCCGAGGAACTAAGAGATTTTTGTTTCTCCTGGATCTTGGCACCCAGAAGGGGATAGATGGGGAGCCCTGCTTCCTATGCAGGTGGTGAACCCCAAACTGCTTCTTCTGTTTTACTTCTGCCAGAAATGCTTCCTGAAGCTTATGTCTTATTCCACGCATCCCAGCCTTTTTCCAGGAGTGCGTTGGTTGACAATCGTACCTTTCAAGCTGCCTTGAAACCCACTCCTCCTACAGGCTCCATCTCTATCCTGCTTAGGTGTCGATGTCTGCTGGGTAAGACTGGATTTACCAAACTCCTTTTAGAATTTGATTCATGGCTGTAAACTTCCTCTGTGGGATTTCTTACTGGACTGACTACTGTATAGTTTGCATTAAAAGCCACCTTATATCCTCTTTGCTTTCATCCTTATTTAGGATCCCAACCGCATTTAGTGTGTTCATTCCCAGGGATCCAAAGCTTTAGGCCAAAAAATAATTTCTCTTTGAAATTAATTACACTTTCTATTCCATTTATAGTGTATGAAGATTTAATGATAGAAGTTAAAAAGCTGTAAACTGTGGTTAATGAGAAATGCCAAGGTTTGAATTCTTTAACATCTTCTAAAACCCTCTCTCATCTCTCAAGATCTCTCTCCCTTCCCCATTCCTCCATCACCTGCCTTCTAAATTGCCCTATTTTCTCTATCTTTTTCATTCTCCTCCTGCTTAGATCTTTCACCTTAGTTCCTTCACTAGTTGCCTCTCTCTTTAACTCCTAAACATGAGAAATTATATATATATAATCTTATCTATTGAAATAATCTCTTTTTCTGTTGCTATTTTTAAAATTGAGCATGTATAAACTTTCATATTCTGTCCCCGCATAGGTCCAGTGTCCAGAATATAGCTAAGTCTTAAATGGATGTATGTCCCTCTCTTTGCCCTTGAAACAAGATTTTTAAAATATATAAACTAAGCTAACTAGATTTTTAAAAAATTCAATGAGTCATTCAAATATGAATCAAGAATACTCTCTGACCTTCACACTGAGTCAAGGTCTGTTAAGGACACAAACTAAGTATGATTTTTTACCCTTAAATAGTTTACAAGCTACTTAAAATATAAGAATATAATCCATAAAACAAACAGGGAAATATAAGAAAACAACACGGTTAGAGGCTGACTTGTGTGGTGTAAACTGTTAAGTGCTGTGAATATGCAGGGAAGAGGTCTCCATGACTGTGGGAAAGACACTTGATTAATATTTCTGGGAGAGGATTGATAGGAAAGTAACATATATAACAACATCCATAAACAAACAAACCAGACTTTCCAACCCTGATTTAAGGGTTCTTACAAATTTTGGCTTTGCTTTCCAAACTTGGCTCTTAAAAGCTAGGGAAGATTTATTTTTGAGCCCAGATGTGTGAATAACTGTTCAGTCCAAACTGATTGCCAATATATTTAAGAATTGAGTTATCTGAATATTTTTTGCCTTTCTCACAAGCTTCCCAGAATGAGAACAATCTTTTGATTTTATTTTTAATTTCAGGAAATTAACATCTTTTAGATAGAAAATTCAGTTACACAGCTGACGCATTTAGCAATGAGGGACACGGCCTTCAATGGTTTTAGGTCATTTTTAAACTCCTTTGAATTTTTACATCAACACATAACTTATAACCACCATGTCCTGTTCTCTTCCCACCCCCCCGTCCGACCTTTCCTTTTTTTCCAAGGTAAGTATATCAACCAAGTAATAAAGAAATCAAATCTGAAAGGAATGTCTCACAGGCTAAGGAACTCACTCAGCAAGAGATGATGGAAAGGTAAGCTCAAATTTAAATTAATTCCCAACCTTTCCTGTACCAATGGTCTATGTCTAACTTAGCTAATCCAGGCAAAACTGATATTTTAAAATAACTTTAAAGATAGGTTCGCAGGCTTTCTGCCTGCCAGCAGATAGAGGATCTGGATATATAGGGCAGTCCATCTGCTTGATACTTCAAATAAGATCTAAAAAGCATGCTAGTATCACAGAAAGGCATCATTTTTTTTTTTTTTTTCATTTGTTACTGGAGAAATGTGTAACTTGCTCAGTTGCTACTGACCCCTGTTTCCCACATTTCTGCCACTTGATTATGTGTTAGTCCTGTTCAGATTTTTGTTTACACTGCATATTTGATAGTCGAAGGTCAAAGGAACACAGTCTTTAAATTAGGTTTCTATGAGTTCTGTGTATAATAGTTCATCTTCTTTCACAGGAGGGGTGGGGTGAGGAACAGCAGGAGAGAGTCCAAGTTATTCAGAATAAACGGACAGAACTAAAGCCACAAATGCTTCCCCGTATGGACCTGTTCTTGTTCATTTCTCCCTAGCGAGACAATACCTTCCGACACAAGAACAGCTAGTTATCAGTTCAGTGTTTCAGAGTCTCACCATTTAAAAATGCATTTTCACTTCATTTGTGTTCTTTATCTGCTTTTGGAATGCGCTGGTATATTTCAACTGGGGAAATTTTCATTCATATGTGCCCATGGAAAGAAAGACAAGGAAAAGGGCTTCTTTTCACTACCCAGGAGATTTTGAAGAAAGATGACAAGACAGAAGAAGATATTTTTTCTGAAGGGAACAGTTGTTTGTATGAAAATTTTAATTGTTACCAGAACTTCAATGCAGTTGCAAGGAAAGGTAGTTAGATAAAGCCTCAGGTTAATTTCCATCATTACCAAAGACTTTACACCAGTGAAAAATTCCAAACATATAAAGAGATGTCAATCTTGTTTTTAGACAGGGGGAAAAAAAAGAAGGTGTTGGGTGGGGGGGGGTGGTTAATGCTTCAAAGGCTGTCAGTAGACAAGCTAGTCAATTACAGATCTGATTTAGTTCTTAACTCCTTGAGATAAAAGACTAATATTCTGCAAGAGTAACCATTTCTGGCATGTATTAAATGACAATACTTTTAAAAACTCTGCTCTGATGGTAATACAGATAGGAAGGAGTGAAGAGCTGTGAAGAGTTGAAAAATCAGAATCAGATATTTGAACCAAGACTACAAATGGGTAAATAGTAATGTTTTTGCTGTGAGGTGGAGGGATGTCCTTATGTGTTTAGTTATCTGAGCTAATTAGCCAGGAAGGCATTATTGTGTGATGTTTCAAAGCCAGTTTCAAAGCAGATGGGTTCAAATCTCAGTTTTACTACAACTCTGTGGCCTTGGCTAAGTTATTTAACTTCTCTGTACCTCAGTGCCTTTATCTATGAAATGCGGGTGATGGTTCCATCGACCTCACAGTGTTATACAGATTAAATTAAGACAGATGAGACAATTAGTATCTGCTGAGTTTTCACTTAATATTACATTTAATTCATACACAGCAATGAGTTTCAAGATTTAGAAAATAAATACGGTATGATACAATCCTTCCTGAGAAAATTTTCAAGTCTACAGATGATATAAGCATTGAATGTCTGCTGATGAAACACATTATTTTCCCTCAGGCAGGGTTGCAAGTTTCTTTGGCCCGACTGAACACTTCTGAAGTTACAGAGAACTTATTAACGCCCTCTATAGCATCCTTTTAAGATGATAATTTATCTTTTTAACTGTACTCAGTAACGCCAGCAGGAAAGAGCCAGGTGGGAATAACAACATGGTGTTATATACAGCTACAAGGTTTACCAGTTCTATAGATTCTGCTGCAAGGCACACTAAAATGGAATAAAATGTAACTTATCTTGAACAGTTGCTTGAATGAGTTACTAGAGGAACGGCAAGTTTACAGAGGAAGCAAAAGAAACCCAGGGGAGTTGAAGGCTGTGACCATTTTATTTAGGATGCACAGTAAAACCTAACTTAAGGCATACAAGTTAGGTCTTTGGAGAGTTTCCTAGGAGGTTTGCAAACAAATGTGAAAGTCTATAAAATGTGTGCTTTTGAAATAACTCTGTGAAATGATGGTTGGAGACTCCATGGGGGAATGCCGTCATACCTATCAAATACTAGTAATTTGGTTGAAAAGAGAATGCCTCCTTGTTTGCATTTTCTCTGTCCCCAAAAGATCTCCCTAGCCACTTTTTATATCTATACTCAGCTTGACTGCTGACAGAGTATTACATGGCGTTCCTTTGTTCTGAAAGGGCATCCTTTAGTTTCACACTAGTCTCAGGTTCACACAGCCAGGCAATCCCACACACCTTTCCATCTGGTAAGGTTTTCCTGTGTCTGTTGCTTCTCTCAAAGTCGTTTTAATTATGAAAGAATCACCCTCTACCATTAGTGGCCAATCCTTTTTCTTCTCCCCTGTAACGCTGAAGATGTGAATGGAATCCTCCAGTGACAGTGTCTGGGAAGAAGATATTCATGGGCAACTACATGATTAGAATAGATAAATTCAATTAGCCTTTCTTGGGAAGGCTCAGTTTACTTTATCACTCAATATTTCAAAGAGTTCTAAAGAAATTCTAATTACTGTATAAGAAATAAGTCAAATTCCTTTTCTCTCACTGTGAAGGGCTTTTATTACCCACTGCTGTAAAACATATATCTTTTTTTTTTTCTGTTGCTACCCTAGCAGAGTAGCCTGCATACCAATAGGATCACTAAAATGCCACGAAGCAGAACATATTTATCTGTTAAATTCTGTGTACAGTAACCTAACAAATTCCAAAGACAGAAAGATTGCCCTCTGTACAGTAATACTTGTGTAGATGTCTTCTTTATGCTAACAATGACAGGGCTTCATACCTTGTACTGTACTCAAAAATCAGAGTGCATTTTTTTTAAAACAGAAGACTCTGCATCAAAAAGAAAAAGAACTGCACATTTTTGGCACTGAGATATTTTATGTGGATAATAAATTTTTTCCCTTGAACTCCACTAACTACAAGTATCTACCTAGAAGATGAAATCTAAGATTTATGTCATCAGAACTATTCAGTATACCAGAGGATCTTTTTCTGTTCTTTTCAGGACTGTCAACTTTGTTTACTGTTTATGTTCAATTCTATACTATACAAGAGATTAAATAGTCTTGTCATAGCCACATGTCAAACCTTGTCAGAAAAATAAGGTAATAAATGTAAAATGATATTAATAAGGAGTGCTTTCAAAGACATATTAGGTTTATTGAAATCTAAATTGTAACTGGAATATAATTATATTTGTACTAATCAAAAAGATTTTTGCATAGACATTTAGTATGTTTTAAAATTGAAATGACTGAAAAATGATTAAAAAATCATTACAAGTAACTTCAAGGAAACACATATGAAGTAATGTAAGCCCAGGAATTGCCTTCATAAATCAACATGTATATCGTCAAATCTTGTTAGCCTCTTACATGCATTTTTAATCCAAAGGTAAGCATTTGGCTATTGAAATCGGTCTTAAAAAATGATATCAAAAGGTGTTATACAAACATAAGATTTTTTTAGCCTTGTTACATTAAACTTTTTTATAAAGCAATTTCAATCTCAAAACAATAAATAATAGCATATATAATGACAGTAACTGAATCCTAACTTCCACATAGCCTAGTAACAATCTATGAATTGTGAAGAATAAATCTATCTGACAAGCTTGTTAGCAATAAGGCCTTCAGCTTCTTGCTTTGCAGCAGAATGAAGTAAAATCTATCCTTTTCTTGCTGTTGTTAAAAACATTTCAACAGTTAGTTCTTTTTCACAGAAAATGCTGCAGGAAGGTTCCAGGTTAAAAAAAAAAAAAAAAAAGCACGGTTGAATTGTACACTTGGCTATTACTGGCCAGGATACATGATAAGTTAAAACATACTAAGATTATTTCTTTTAAGAAGGAAAACTTGATAGAGGTTTGTATTTCTATATTAGAGAGTGGACACTATCATCTTTCTGGCGTTGTAAAACTGAAACTGGCTGCAGGGAAAATAAACATTACAATTCCCCGGCACTTAAACAATTGTACCTATACGGTTAAGTAACAAAAGCGTGAGGCACCTGGAATCACAGCATTTGTGCCTAATGCCAGCAACAATATAAAGCATTCAAGTGACATTTGATAATGAGCAGACAGTGGAGGCATCACACACGTCTTTAGAAGAATCAGACTTCCTACCTTGAAAAGACAGATGGAGGTAAGTTCCTTTATAAAAAAAAGTTGTAAGTAAAGCCAGGCAGCAGTTGCAGTAAATTGAGTCCTTTCAGTCACTGTATACATACAGCAATTCTGCAATAAGGGGAAAAATATAATGGGAGGAGCGGCTGTGAACGAGTGACCTCCTCAAGCTGAGTCCTCTCTGTGAACCAGGCATTGAAAGCCACTGCTCCTGATTTGCATGGATTATCTCCACTTGAACAGATACAGAGCAGATACATTTAAATTGAGCTGGCACAATGGCAAAGATATGGAAGAGTGAATGAATGAGGGGCAGCGCAAGAGAGGGAGAGAGAAAGAGAAACAGACACGCGACCGGAAAGCGTGCATGAGCTGGCGCCGGCAGAACTGCGTCTCCGAAGAGCTACAGCTCCCTCTTCATGTCACAGCTGTAAGATAAAAAAGGCTGTCATTAAGAACTGGTTAATCATAGGGAAAAATTTACTCAGATCAGCGGATGCTCCACCTGATCCGATTTTTATGAACATTTTATGACTGTTTTATCATCAGGATTTTAGACACTGAAAATCTTTTGATTAGTAGACAGGTAAACAAATTTGGATAAAACGCTGAGTTTTTAATGAGATCAGAGCTTTGACTCGACTGGAATATGTGTCAGTAAAGAAACCTAGATTTGGTTGTTAAACAGAATATTTATTTTGAAAGAAAATTAATACCTGTTAACTTTTAAAGAGCTAGTGGTATATACTGCAATATAAAAAGAAAATGGTATGTAAATATTTATTAATGATTAATTATTTGAAAGGATCCAAATGTACAACTAAGAAAAGAGGATTTTTTTAAATTTAAGTTGCTAATTGTTTCTTTTTTTTTCCCTTCATATTGTCTCTTGCTGGCATTTCAGAACAGAAGAAATCCATTTTTCTATACAATACAGATGTACCTTAAAGTATACAATTGTTTGATTTCCCATTTAGCATCTTCAGAGCTTTATACATTCATATTCTCATTTTGCAACGAGAAAGAGGAGAAGGGAGCATATGATTGTAATTCTTGCCGCTGGTCACTCAATAAGTCCGTGGCCTATCTCAGAAGAAAAGAATAACCCTCATTTAGCAAGTTAACATGAAGCCTGCCTTCTCTTTGTGTAAAGGTGTCTGTGGATACCCAAACAGCGAGGGAATTAGGTCAAATTCAAAGGAAAAATCAGTCAAACCAGCTGGTTGACTGAATTGATCATAGCCTTGGGGAAGCCAGTATTAACTTGGCATAAACCAAATGACATCAGTTAAATGTGTTTCAACAAATGACACTAAAACTCTCAGCAAAACCATGTGCGTGATATTTGCAGAAAGTAGTAAGGAGACCAGTTAGATTTTTGCTGCCGCTGGGAACCCACATCTTTCCTGTCAGGAAAGATAAAGAATTTAAACACAGGATACTTACAGGAACTTTGATTTGATGGGCAGATACTTTAAAAGAAATCTCCAGGAATATGCCAACATATATTTCCATGCGATTTAGTGAAGATCTGGAATTTCTGAAGTCTGCAGACTTAGTGACTATACTGTGTTTAGGAAAAAATTGCTTGAAAGTAAAAGGGTGAAGACAGTAGTTATTTTATGATTCTGACATCCAATAGTCTGATCGCTCTCTGAGTGGATGGGTGAGTTCTAAGGTTTCTGATATCAGTTTGGAAACAGCTTGTACACAGGTCAGATTTGGAATGTTACTGAGGTCTTAATGGTACTTTTCAGGTTGTAAACTCTTTGGAGTCAGGGACCATGTAATACCCTTTAAACTGTTTCCTCAAACATTTTGAAAGTGTTCTTTACATATTTTAGATGTTTCCTAAATGTTTGTAGAAAATATATTGGAAATAATGGCAAAGCACATATTCTCTCTACCAGTCGTTTCATGTAAAAATTAGATTCAGAAATTATAATCTCTTCTGTACCCACATGAAATAAAAGGAATGAAATATAATTTAAATGTCTTGTCGTATATAGGATCGTAATAACAATAGCAGCAGTGCTGGATTGTATATTGACATGTAAGCTTAATTAGGTACCTTCTTCATTATACCAGGGGGTACCTTCCAGAGATAAAAAGGTATGTTTAGGATTTGAGTAACAATTTTCTGAGCACCTGTGCTGACTTGGACAATTACCAGCTTTGTGACCATGGGCAAATTACTTGTTTGTAAAATGGGGATAATAAAATAACCTTTATTATATTGTTGGTGTAAGGAATAAAGGAAAGGGCTTAGCATAGCACCTTGGTAAACACTTAATCAGTGTAACCTCTTGCTACAATTATTATAAATCTGTTTCCATTGAACTTGATTGCCTGTCTTTGAACTGGAAAGTGTTATTACAGTGTCTATTGGATGTAGAAAAAGGTGGACTTCTTTGTCTGTTCTTGGATTTTTCTGACCATTGTATGAGGAGGGCTTCTTCCTGGTCCCTGACAGCCAGAAGGGCTGGTGCCTCTACCTATTTATAAAAGACAGAAATAGAAATACTATTCTCAGGAGGGTTAGACAGTGTTGTAGCAGCAGATCCACCTGATGTACGGGAATAGGAAATGGCTTGTGTGGTATGACGTGAAGGGCACCCAGAAGCTCCTGGTCCAGAAATATCTTCCCATCTGTCCCTTCTTATTTCCTGAAATGCCACAATTAGGGGTTCATTTCTATGTTTTACTGGCTTCCCATTCTCTTTTTCAATGCACATACTACTGGCAGTATTAACACATCAACAAGTTTACACTTAGAGTAACACATGGATTCATAGTTGTTTTAATTATTCTATTAGAGACGCTTGCTTCTAGTAACTTGCTGAAGATCAGCAATGCCAAGGAAAAGCCAGATTTCAATGAAGATGCATAAAAGCCCACTTGGTATACAGGAGTGTGTGGGGATGAAATCCTAACGAGGATGGTGCTCTACCTGTGCTCGTGTGCACTTGGATGTGTCAGTATGTGAGAGACTCTGCAGCAGGCACTCAGAGAGTAACGTGGAGGTGCTGGCCTCTGGTGCACTGGGATGAGGAACAAGGACTCATTTATTGGTTCAACAAAGTGGATTGAGTGTTAGCAAAAACCTGGACTACATATATGAAAATAAATGGGGACTTCCCAGGTGGCACGGTGAATAAGACTCCGCGCCCCAATGCAGAGGGCCTGGGTTCGATCCTTGGTCAGGGAACCAGATCCCACATGCATGCTGCAACTAAGAGTTCTCATGCCACAACAAAGGAGCCCGTGAGACGCAACTAAGGAGCCCACCTGCTGCAGCTAAGACCCAGTGCAACCAAATAAATATTAAAAAAAAAAAAGAAAACAGATGATGCTTGATCTCATTTCTAGGGGAGATGATGGAAACAGGTATGTGAACAGGTTGATCCTAATATTAGATATCTGTACAAAGGAAAAGAACACAGAGGAAAAGCACAGTTGGAGTAATTAAGAAAGCCTTTATGAACTGGACAATGCTTGATATGACTCATGAAGGCACAGTGAGAGCTGTTCAGACAAGTAAGAGGTGCAAGAGGAGAGGTTACAGGTGTGTTCCAGGTTGAGTAAACATGGTACAGAGGCAGGGAGGCTTGAGAGAGACAACCAGCTGGGACAGCCTGCTCAGAGAACAGAGTGGAAGGATGAGGGGAAACGTGAGGGAAGAGCTGAGGACCAGGTCACAGAAAGGAGGCACAGACACAAGCAGTACAGAGCCTTTGTACCTCTGGGCCTTAGTCTTGGACTTTCGTCCTTCCTCTTACTCTGTACACCTGGTACATGTGTTCACCTGGATTCGCCAGCCCTGCAAACACACACATAAGCAAATATTTAAATGACAAGGAGAGCTGTCCTCAGTGAGAAAAGGGGGATATATTGCCAATTAGATTAGAGATTTAAGTCTTTGGGGAGTTGAAATATCCCCAAATTGTTTGTGAGAATCTGCCACCCCATTCCCTAACCTAAAGTGCTGTATGGCATACTGATATATGAATTAAACTTAATTGTGTTTGGAGACTTTGTGATGAAGCAAATCAGGGTAGAAATCACTGCTGGAGCCCTGGAACTCATTTAGCATATAAAAAATACAGCACTTTGAAATCCTTAGTGAGACAGATTACCAGCATTAATGCCATTAATACTAATGATGGTTAATAATTGGAAAATCATATTTATAAAAGTAATAACAATAACAGAGTCAAACCAGATAGCAAACCTCCCAACTCTAATATAAAATGCTGTATTATAAGTTTCCCATTTTCTTCTATTGCTTGAATCTTGGCTATTTTGACATATTTATCCAGAAAATATTGAAGTTTCTATACTTAACCCAGGAATGACAAATTGCTTCTTGTAAATATTACACTTACAGTAAAATTCACTGTAACGTAAATGGTTACATAGATATTGGACCCAGTAGTGGGAAATATATTTGAATTCTAATAAGGACTGGTTCAAGTCTAAAAACAATTAATAACTGTCAATTTCCCATAAACACAATGACAAGTAAAACCTCCAAAAAGGGCACCCAAACCACAAATGATTACGAAATTATGCTGATTAACAAAATGACTGAATACAATAGGATTCTTTTAAATTATCTTTTGATTGTAGCACCCTCCCCGACCCCCATGGAGGTGGAAAGAGTGCAGTTTAGTTCAACATTCAGCTCTTCCCCGAATATTTTAAAACTACTTAAACTTCTGTGGCAGTCAAGGAGGTGTGTCACGTAGATGTCTCTTCAAGAAAAATCTTGTGGTTCTGTAGCAAGGAGTGAAGTTAGCTGTCAGCCTCCAGCTATTAGCACATTTCATCGTTCACCTCCTTGGGCAGCCCTTAGACCATTAATAAGCATAATGGGGCTCTTAAGACTTTTCCACTTCTACCCAGTGCAGGACTCCTCTGAGGCTTTCCCTGCCCAACCCAGCCTCCTCCATCCTTCGACTTTCATAGGCTTAGGTCCCTGATAAAACTCATAGATAAAACTTAGCAGACACAAGTTTCTAACAGTCAACAATACTTGATTCGGAACCAACTTCTCTTTCTCCTTCAGTTTCCAAAAAACTGAACTCTTATTCTTCCTATATTCATAGCTCTTCACTATGTTTCTACTTTCCAGATATGCTTGTTCTTGGAACAGTAAAACGTTCTTCAGAGACCTAACTTTCTCCGGGAGTTGCTCTCACTGAATTGCTTCTCAGATTACTACTTTGTTTCCACACCTCCAGTGTACTGAAAACATAGGCACACTACCAAACACAGAACTGAGTAGCCCAATAGACTTATTACACTGACTGCAACAGACAGACAAGCAGCACAAACAACATGTTGATGTACTTAGATCAATAAGGCTCTGGAAGACATTCAGGTTCAGTGTCGAAGGAGGTTCACATTAAAGAGAGTCTGAAGGATGTAAGAGACTCGGAAAGGAGCTTGCTGATAGGTGGTGTAAATTCTTTGTGATATATGGAGTAACAGAGAAAAATGAATGGGGCTTTAGGAATGAAGTCATTAGTGAAAATGATTGGGCACTGGGATTTTAAATTCAATTCTTACCTCTATCTCCAAGGTACTTATATGTTTTCACTGCAAAAAGGATAACAGCTTGCTGCTGTTTCCATTTATAAAACACTGGGAGTCTCCCAGACAATGGCATTGTTTAACAGTAGAGACATATTGCCGTTAATGAATCCTTTGCATTTTAGATTCTAAAATGAAAATCAGTAAGGAAGAAAGGAATCTTTTTGAAAAGCTCTGGTTTCTGTAAGGCATTCCTAAATAAACTCATGTGACCTATGCAAAGAAGAAACTTACCTGAACTCTGAACCTTAAAGAAAAATGGGTCAACATAATACCTGGTATAACTAAAGAAGTAAGTGTA
Organism: Monodon monoceros; assembly: GCF_005190385.1. Classification (NCBI taxonomy): domain Eukaryota; kingdom Metazoa; phylum Chordata; class Mammalia; order Artiodactyla; family Monodontidae; genus Monodon; species Monodon monoceros. The sequence continues at coordinate 110,392,187 of NW_021703774.1, forward strand.
TTGTTAACTTGTACATACAAAAATAACTATTCCAAAAAATAACCTTAAAATAATTCATTGTTCTAGTTTTATATAAAGCCAATTATATAAAAATTGGCTATATATAGGCAATCAAACCTCTTAAAAAGTTATTTCAAGCATTTATAATGTTTAATTTTGGAAGTAATGCTTATCTTGACCATTTATTGTATATGGCCACATTAATTCAGATCTTTAATTTGAAACAATAATTTACTGCACCTGCAAACACAGGTTATAGATAACTGTGTGTATAAAGATTCTGATGCAGACTCAAGAGAGTGGAAGTAGACTAAGTGATCATCACATTTATAGAGAGTTGCATTATAGTTTGTCTACCAATTGACTCTCTCCTTCATTCATTCATACCTTCATTTCTTTAAAAGTATGTATTCAAAGTCTACTTTGGGATTAATAGTGAAGAAAGAGTTGTTTCCCTGCTTGTGGGGTAGCTAACAAGGAAGAGAAACACCCAAGTAGTCAATTATATTAAGTGATGCAACAGATTGCAAAAATTGCCACAATACTAAGTTCTCCAGTAGATGAATGGAGTCTATTTCCTCATCCCTTGATTCTGAACTGGTTTTATGACTTGTTTTGACCAATAGAGTTTAATGGAAGTGAATCTGTGCCTGTTCTGAACCTAGACTTAAGGAGACCTTGCAGCTTCTGCTCTCATACTCTTGGAACCCCTTGACTGCTATGTAAACAAGCTTAGGCCAGCCTGTGGAGATGAGAGACCCCATCGGAGAGACCCCAGTCATCTAATCCATTTCACCTGATGTCATTATGAACCAACCAGCCACTACTGACTCACTAGATAATTGCAGATGCATGAGCAAGTCCAGCCAAGATATACAGTCCATAGTCCAGAACAGTCAAGCTAAGCCAATTGTCATTCTGCAAAACCATGAGCTAAATACATCTTTTTAGATGTTTTATATCACTAACTTTTGAGGTGGTTTGCAAAAGCAAACTAAGACAAATGACAAAAAAATAAAACTATCATAGAGATAAACTTAGGGTACAGAGCATAGAGACATGTTAATCCAATCTATTGAAGCTGAGGAAGACTTCTGGAAGGAAATGACGTCCTACCTGAGACCTGATGGAAGAGGAGTAACAACTAGCTAACGACCTTGATCCCAGCAGTATAGAAGCTTTAGAGGAAAGGAGACATTCCTACCATATATATCAATAATAGCTCACAGATATCAGGCCCCAAACCTTGGATTTATCCTTGACTCTACTCTTTCTTTTATACCCCACATAAAATCTTCTGTAAATTTTGTCATCTTTAAAGTATCTCTAGAATCTAACACTTCTCACCACCTCCATTTTTAATGTTTAGGTACTCAATTGAATTATTGCTCTGTGTCCTATGGTCTCTTAGATTCTGCTGTGCAGTCTTTCTGTTTTTCTTATGGACTATTTTCTCCACAGGAAATACAATGAACCTGTGAAAATATAAGTCAGATCTTGCCACTCTACTCAAAACTCTATGTAATAGACTGAATAATAGCTGCCACAGAAAAATAGGTATACATGTTAACCTCCTAAAAGTGACTTTATTTGAAAAAAAAAAAAAAGTCTTTGTAGATGTAATTAAGTTAAGGACTGCAAGGTGAGACCACTCTAGATTATGGGGATGGGCTGTAAATGCAATAACAGGTGTCCATATAAGAGATAGAGGAGGAGAAGACAGAGTGACAACAGAGGAGAAGGCCATGTGAACATGGAGACTAGAGTGATGTTGTCCGAAGCCAAGGAATGCCTAGAGCCACCCAAAGCAGGAAGAGGCAAGGAAAAATCTCCCTTAGAATCTTTGGAGGCAGCATAGCACTGCCCACACGTTTATTTTGGATTTCTGACCTCCAGAACTAAGGGAGAATAAATATCTGTTGTTTTAAGCCACTTAGTTTGTGGTAATTTGTTAAGACAGTCCTAGGAAGTAGTACACCTCCAATGCCTTCTTATCTCATTCAGAATAAAGCTTAACTGCAAAAGCCCTCACATGGACTTCAAGGTCCTACCTGGACTTCCCCCTACTCCTGACCCTTCTGACGTCATGTTCTACACCTGCTCCCTTACTCTCTCCCCTTGAACCTCTGAGGTTTTCTCATTGTTCCTCCAACACAAAAGGCATGCATCCTCTTTAGGGCATTTGCATTTACCATTCCCTCTGCCTAGTGTGCCCTTCCCTTAAACATCCTACCTATGTGACTCTTTCACAATTTTTTCAAAATGCCTTTCAAGTAGTGTAGTGAAGACTTCTCTGATCACTATTAAAATTTCATACACTGCCCAACATCCCCCACCAGCCCAGCCCTATTCTCCTTCTCTGACTTACTTCTTTCTATGGCACTTAACCATCCTCTGACCTAACAGACATCGTATTTTTTCATTTATTTTTTAACTGTCTTCCCAACCAGAATGCAAACTTCATGACAGAGAGAGTTTCTACTTTTCCTTGTTTTTTTATACCCAGCATTTAGGAGAGATTCCCAGTAAATAATTGTTCAGTTTAATAAATGGTATGTTTATGATCTAAGGAAAGTATTTATATGGAGAGTCTAGGAACTCCCAACTTCTGCTACTTCTAAGTAATGTTTCCAAATCTCTCCAGAATTCCCATTAGCTGTCGAATAGAATTCATGCTGCTAATTCTCTGGAATAGAAGAGCATAGATCCTCTAATTTAGTAGGACAATGACACTATTCTGTTATGGCAAGAAGATCATATACAATTTGTACTTTGAAGCCCCTTGGTTCTCACTTGTCACTTTACATTTGACTTCATACTAGGCTCTAGAACTCTGAGTGAAATATTAATGAGGGAATAGCAGCAGTGCTAACAACAGGTAATGCAAGTTGAAATTTAGGGATTTAAAGAAGGTTTGAAGGCAACAGTATCAAAAGGTGTATACACATGTAAAGCAGTCTTGGGATGAGGGACAGAGAATATATGTCCTTTGCTGATTTTCTTTGATGGAATTTCAAAGAATCTAGGGCATATTTTTACAGATGGATAGCTTCTAAGCATCAATTACATATATACTTGGTCATATAAACACATATAGAATTTGCACTAATCTTGCCAGTCCATGCTTTCTACATAGGGGACTATGAACTTAAGTCCAATATATATATAAATGTATCAAGCAATATAAATAAAGTAATAAAGTGTCACATCTTTTGCACCATCCTTAGTCATCAGAGAGGGAAAAATGGATAAAACAGAAAGCTCCAGAATTTCCTGTTACCATATCTATATTATCTGACTTTAGTAATTTTGCTTTCTTTGTGTTAACTCCAGATATGTTTGCCTAGCAACAAAAAGTGGGACAATACTTCTATCCTTTGAAAAGCAGTGGGAGAGCTGAAACGAAAATATAAGCAATCAGCAAGAACATAAATGAGAGGCAGTATTCCAGAGGTGGAATTAGTTGAACTAAACCGATGTCTAACATAGTCAAGGAGTTAACAATGTTGCAGTATGTTAATCAGGGTTGGAGTTTGGGTTTAATTCAGATAAAAATCCTCAACTTCTTATTCCTAGCATACCAGGACTGCCTAAACATCTTGGTCTGCAAAATTAGGCTGGGAATAGCACCCAAACAGGATTTCTGAAAAAATTTTGGGGACTTTCTTCTTTGACTAAGCCTTGAAATTCTGCAAGGATTGCAAGAACAGTCTTTTTCTTTTTTCTTTTTTTAATGTTTTGGCTAGAAGCTGGGAGTGAAATAACACGAGAAATGTTTATGTGTACTTGCAAAGTTACCTACACTGCTTCTTATATTAAAACAAGATTTGAATGGATTTTTAGCATTTTGCTCAAGACACAAACAATACAGAAGCAGACTTAACCATCTGCTTCATTTTGACGATAGAAGATAATAAATGGATAAGCATTTAAATGAAAATTCCAATACATCTAGAAATTGGTCATATATGGCAATATAAGAAATTCAGTGGTCAATAGGAGTAAAAAAATGCATTTTAGCATTAAAAAAAAATTCTGAAAAATTGCTTTCTTAGTACTTTGCACTAGCTGGATTTTATGTTATCTCTTCTATTCTTTTTTGTACCTACTAGAAAGCTGTCAGGGGACGGAATTTTTTTGTATCTAAATGAAATAATTTAGAAATATATGCAAATTAGTTATATAAGCTCAGAGAGAAAAGAGAAAAGTATATTTTATTTATTCAGGAACAATTTATTGAGCACTTTGATGCTGAGGGTACAGTAGACAAAACAGACCACGGAAGTTCCACTGTAATGGTCAAATGGGGGAGGCAAATGTTAAATAAGTAAACAAAGGCCACCTTTCTGTATCTCTCTCTCTCTCTCTCTCTCTCTCTCTCTCTCTCTCTCTTTCTCTCTCTCTCCCTGTATCTCAATTTATTACCATTATCTATCTAATTGTGGGCCACATTATGTTTTATGAGGGATACAAATTAGATAAATATAATGAGTGGAGGACCAGAAAATATTATAGAGGAAGGTCAAGGGAGATTTCAGATTTATGAAGAAAATAGAAGAGTATGAAAAAGTTACCATATAAAGAATGGGGAAAAACATTGCAGGGAGAGAAAGCATCATGTGCGATGCTTTTGCATAGGAAAAATATTTGGCACATTTAGGAACAAAAGGAAAGCCGGGACTAGAACTTATGAGGTATAAATGGAGAGGTAAGAAAGCCAGAGCATTTGGGGACTCCAAGCAATGATAAGCATTCTGACTTTCTCCTAAGTATAATATGGAGACCTTGGAGGAGTTTGCATGTTGTCTCAGCATGGGGAAGAGGTAAGGTGGGGTGACTTCATCTAGTCTCCATATTGAGATCACTCCTGTCTGCTGTGGAGGTTGGCCTGGAGCAAGACCAAGAACAAGTGGCGAAACTAAGGGGGAGGTCATTGACATAGTAGAGATGTAGCCTAAGGGTGGCTTGGACTAAGATGGTAGTAATGGAAGTAAATAGGAATGGACGGATCTAAAATACAACCTGGATGTAGAAAAATAAAAGGACTTGGTGATGGGGATGAGAAAAAAGAAAGACTGGAGAAAGATTTCTAAGTTTCTGGCTTTAGTGGTAGGTAGATGGTCATGCCACTCACTGTCAGAGATGGCAAAATTTAGGGGAAGAACTAGATTGGAAGGAAAAGAAGAATTTGAACATGCTATGTTTGTGAGCCCATGACACCTCCAAGTGGAGATGATGGAAAGAGCATAGGCTGTTGGATATGTGTATAATGTGCTCAGAAAAGAGGCCTGGTCTAGGGATTTAAATGAGGAAATGTTAAAATCAGGTATCTCCTCTGCTTAAACCCCCTCATTGGATTCTCATTGCTACAACATGCTATAGTTCGATGTCTTTAAGATGTTGTTAAAGCCCATCTACTACCTTACCTTTACAACATTACAGGCTTTGTGATACATGAGATTATTGTTTCCTGGATAGTAGTATGAATTAAAATGTAAAGTGACAAATGAAAAGTTAGGGGCTCAATTCAGCAAGATGGTTTCCACTTTGTATTCACACTTTATTTTTACCTTAATAATAACACAATAGATGAATCATCATTTATCTATCTATGGTGCTGTTTACTCTAGTAGAACATGCATTCATCAAGGACAAAATAATTCTTATTAATCTTGTTATACCCAAGGCCTAATATCCAGGGCCCAGAGTGTTTGACAGATACTATATGCTTAATAAGTCTAACTGCTAATGAATATTAAACAGAACGAATAAGAATTAAATTTGCTTGGGGAATTTTATAGATTCTGTGAGCTCAATCCTGGAGTATTGTTGAGCCAGTGCTGACAATTCCATAAGAGGGTGAACTAAATGCCAAAATATGACAAATCTGATCTTCTGTGCAATGTTAAATTGGAGTATCTAGTATGTTCTTTGCTTGGTTATGAGTGTTCTGAACTCCCCTGCCATGCTTGATACCCAAGGAGGAAGCTGAAAGGAGGGGATGTTGTAAGGAAAAGAAACCTGAGGTCCTTTCTCTCTTGCATAACTTGACACTTATGCATGCCATTACCAGAACAAGTGGGTACCATCTTCTCTCCACTTCTACACATATTTGGGTTGCTCCTTGAAGAATTTTTTCCTTCTTCAGTTCTGCCTTGGAAGTGAATTTTCAACTGATTTTATTTTTATAACAGTACATTTGGAGTCAGGGAGTACATTTTATCTTGTGCTGTGATTGGACTCCCCATTCCCTAGGGATGGCCTTGTCTAGGCACAAGTTCCAGTTCCAGTTCTGCCTGGTTCTTCTTCAAGAGAACTTACAATGATCTCTAGAACCAACCTGGTCTCCAGGTGGCAACCAGACCAAGACTTCTGGAGGATCTAGTTTCCTAGGCCTCAACTAGTCTGATTGCTATAGCAAGTCTCAGAAGACTCAGAAGTTTTAGAACTGCTTTATAATTGAGAATGTGAACATGGTTATATCTGGGGAAAACAGGTGCATTGAAATAAAAAATGAAACATGAGAGTAGCAGCTTGAGCTTAAGTCTTAAGAGTGGTTTCCCATTGTGTAGTAAAAAGCAGAAATTCTAAGAGCCTGGAATGAGGGTCACAAATTCAAGTGCTCTCATGGGCCAAGAAAGTAAAGTGAATGAGTGAAGCAGGCCTGGTATTAGACGATAGAGCAAGTATAGTAAACCCCAGTCAGCTGGACAGCGCATGCCCTGCCTGACCCTACAACACACACAGTAATTAAAAAAGCAAAACATGAAAGAGTGAGCCTTTAGGAATGTACATTAGATCATGTTACTCCTTTGCTTAGGCCCTCCAATAGCTTTCCCTCTCTCCCAGAGTAGAATGCAAAGTTCCTTCATTGCCTGCTGAGGCCCTTCTTGACCTGGTACCTCCCTGACCATACCTCTTACCACCCTCTTCTGTTTCTAGCCATCACAGACCCTAGGCGCCCTCATGGTCCTTGAACACAACTAGCATGTCCAAGTCTCAGGCCTTTGTACGTGTTGCATCCTGTGTTTGAAATGATCTTCCCTCTAACTGAACAGGCACTCCATCAGTTTGGCACGTCTCTACTCAAATGACACCTTGTTACAGATGCCGTCTCTGATAGCATGACAGCATTCTGCCTCCATCACTCCCTAACCCTCTTACTCTGTCTTATCTTTATAATATTTTTCACAAGAACACATTTTAGTATTTCTGAAAACATTTAAAGTGAATATGCAGTATTACTTCAGTAGATTTTGTGTGTTTATTTATTATTATTATTATTTTTTAACCAGTGTATCTTAGTTTAATACTGTTTAGACATTTCAATGTATGTGTATAGTGAAGGAACTGAACTTTGTAGGGTTTTAAGTAGCACACAATTTTATTCTTTTTCTTAATTTCTCTTTCAGCATACTCTGTCGATTGTTTCCCTGACACAATATAAACTTGTGAGCTTTTCTCCTTACATTCCAGGTCACTCTCTTTGAATAACACAAAATCTTGTTCCAGATTATGAAACCTAGTTCAGTCTCATTCTCTGCTCTCATTTAAAAATGCGGAAGCACCAGTTTGGGCCTGACTCAGCTGAGTGAACTGCAATGAGGAAGAGGGTCATGGCTGGCTTCCTTAGTCTTTTCCTGTCTTACCATTTCATATCTCTCCTGCTCTTCCCCAAGTCAGAGTGAGGTAAGAAGTGATAGAGGTAATATTTGAAGGTGCCACTGCAAACTGGAGCAGGTACCTTCTGGGTGTGATAGATACCCAAATATTGACTATTTCATTTAGGGGGAAGTTTCATGGATTCCTCAGAAACCCTCCTGCTGAAGGTCTCCTGCTGGACTATTCCTTAACTCTGACTGCATGCCTAAAATCACCCATCAGCTTTTGCTTTCAGTGACACAACTCCACTTTCTCCTTAGATCCCTCTCAAACTGACTCAAGACCAGCTACCCTCTGTGGGTCTACTTGACCCAAAGGAAAATTCCTTTATTCTTGCCCTTCACCACCCCTCCCCTACCTTGTCTGGTGGAAGAGCAGCTGTCTCTCTCTGAAGGCACTGCTCCTCTCCCTGCTGTGCTTAGCCAACCTCTTTCTTTGGACTTCTCCCTGTGCCTACTCTCAAACTCCAGGAGATATATGTAAGGCATTTTGAATAGCTGTCAAGAAGTTCCTTCATTTGATCCCACATACAACTATCTTCAAAGAAACCCTTTTTCTATCAATCTCCTGGCTTACTTTTATATACCCTCAAGGTATAGTTGCTAAACTAGTTTCACAACCTTTTAACATATCCTACATAGATGTTGTAGCATCTGTTGATCTTAGCCTTTGGAATCTTGGACAAAACTCTAAGAAAAAAGGGAATGCTATACTTAATATTCTACTACACATATATTCAATGTATAATTTATATATTATATTTGCATAATATTAAAAAGGTAGGCTTTTTTTTGGTGTAGCAAAAGCCCTACAACTCAAAGAAATGCAAAATGGATCATTAATCCTTAAAAATATGCTATTAAATGAGTAGAATTATGTAAAATATAAATGTATATATATTTAAATGATGTTTATATATTTTATTTATATATTATTAAATACAACATATAGATTTAATAGTTTTTTTAACATGAAGAAAGATCAATGGCAGTATCTGCTAATATATTTGAAATTTCATTATAGTGGGGGGCATTATTTTAGGGAAATAATACAGTGGAATGAGTTTAAGGCAACTGAGACAAGATTAACTACAAATCGGCTCAACAATTTATCTATAATGGCACAGAATTTGAGAACAATATCAAAAAGAATAAAGAAGTCTTTACATTTTTGCAATAAATAACCTTTGCTTCCATCACCCATCCCCTTTAAAGATAAAGAGAAACAATTTTAGAAAGAATGATGGTGAAGCATTATGAAAGTAATGGAAAATGCTAGGGAACTATTTCTGTGTCTCCTTATACATCTTAAATTGCTGTTCCCGTGTCCTATATTTGCTTAAACAGTTAACTACTGCCAAACATAGTAGTAGTTGATTCTCTGGAAAAGAAAAACCTGATTGTACTGTGTGCTTGTGGAACATGGAACAAACAAATGCTGATGGACTCCCAGACAGTATGAAGGCCCTGCCCAGACTGAGCCACACGACTAGTGATGGAACCCTTGGAGAATGTTGCCTTTGAACAGTTAAAACTTGAATTTGCCCAACTTGGCAATGGAATTAAAATCCCTACCCTCAAATAAAGCATAGGATAATAAAGTCGAAAAAACTGAAACGCACAAATAATATAAGCTGTAAGATAATACAGAATCAGAATTCTTCAGAAATTTCAGACTATCTGAATTTTATTCAGGCTTTCTTCTTTTGCACCTTTATGCAGACTTTCAGAAGAGGAGGTTGGGCATAAATTCCCCAATTTCTCATCCTTAGAGTAACAGTTTATCTAGTTGCTGAAGAGTGGGAAAAGGGACAAGCTCTGCTATCCAATAATTGGGGTTTGGTTAAGGGACTGAAATATTATAATGGGCTGAAGCCATCACTGACCTGTTCATTTGGAACAGATTTAAAATCTCACAATATGAAAATGATTCTAGAGGGAAGAAAAAGCACGTGTATATTCACATATTATGTAGATTATTAATAATAAGTAAATAAACCTTTTCCTATTGATCTTCAGTGTTCCTTGTAAATTGAAAAGTTGGAAATTACTGAAAAAAATGGAAATTTCACATTTACTTAGTTACTAAATAGTTAAATATCCTCTATTCAGAAAAACAAGTTTCTGAAATCAAAGTGAATTATCAAGCATTGAAATTAATATCTGAAGAAATGAAGACAAATATTACCTTTACTATAGTTCTCTCAATAGTTCTAACCAAAGTATTGTGTACTGTAAACCCATCTAGAGACACAGTGGGTGTTCATGAGAACCCAAAGACGGAGATCAATGAACCTTTAGACCTATGGGAATGGCAGCTCAGAGGCTGTAAGGAGAGAAGACCACTATCTCAGGACTACATAGTGAGGTCATTTCTGCTTCTATCTGCTTTATCTTTCTCTCTCTCTCTTTCTCCACCTCCCCACTCCCCATAGATTCCCAGAAGAGTCCAACAGAATTAAATTTTGGTCTGTCTTCATTTTACACATATGTGATAGGGGGAATTTAATTAGTCTCTCCAAATTTCAGACTTTTCATCATCCTATGGGATAATAACACCATCTACCAACAGGTTTAATAGTGATCTGAGGTTTAAAATAGATAGTGGATGATGAACATTTAGCAGAGGTTCTGATGTAGAATAAATATTTAACATTTGTTAGCCATTACTACTTTTCCTTTTCCACCACTGACTTTGGCTATAACAGTTTATCCAGCCTTAGAGATTATATAACTTTTAAGCTTAATTCTCCACATCTAACCAATTCAGTGTCTTAGATGCTCAATTACAAATTCCCAAAAGAGGAAATTGATTGACTTAGGCCAGAAAGTCACTACCATACTTATGAACTGTCTGCCTGTCCATTGGTGCCCACCCATGGTTGAATCAGCTATGCCTGGGGGATAAAAAGAGAAAATATGGAATCTAGCGGTTTACTGTTCATATAGCAGGAGTTGTTGATAAGGCCATTTACTTTAGGATACATGTGCAGGTTGAGGCAGTAATGGTAAAAGTCCCTAGCAAACTATGGTTCCCCATTTTACTGATATACTATAGATGTACTCTCACTTTTGCCATATCATGTAGTTTAGGTCTCCAAATCTAGTTTAAGGATTTTCAGAATTTTCATATTTCCACTATTGGCTAACTGTATTGGATGATTTCTATTTCTTCCCTTCCCTCTGATGACATGTATATAAACAGAGAAATAACTTGTCACTGTGACCAAATTGTTCAGTATTGTTTGTCACAGCAGGTCCTCACAATCAATCCAGAAGTGCCACAGTCCTGCTGCAATCAGGATTGATTATTATGAAAGCCAGCTGTGGCTCATCTATCTCATTGCAGATGGCCACAGCCTTTGATTCCATTGAGAAAAGTAATTTGTCACCAAAACCTCAAATGCCGCCTTCACAGTATTTTACTTTCAAAGACATAGGGAGGATAAATGACCATATGGAACTAAATGTGGATTTGTCAAACCTGTTACTGAGAGTCTTTTCTGTGTTGCAAGTGGTGAAATGGTGGCTGTGAGTTCCCAGTTCTAAAGTTCCTTTGCATAAACAAATTTCAGTGAACTCAACTGGACATAATTTGTGGTCCTTTGCCTTGTGCAGACCTGGCATGTCTGGTTTCAGCTTTAGAAATCCATGTAACTCCTTATGAAAAGGCAAATGTATCACTCCAGCCATAATAATATAATCTAATAACATGTAGAACTTTTAACAAATGGTTTTATTGTTGTACTTATTGCTTCCCAGTTTTGATAAGCATTTAAGTTTCCATACAAAATTACTTTATTCATTTCAGTAATAAAGAAAGAAATAGATGAAATAGAAGTTTGATTTAAAAGTCTCTGTTTTGCTCCAGATAAGCTGGTGAAAAGACATTTGTTGAAGCTACTAAGGACCAATTTTCAAAAGCTCCCTGCTAATTTGAACCCTATCAAAGAAACACACATATGCGCACATATTTTTCAGTATAAATCAGGAAATATGAATAATTGAAGTGCTTTTATGCTCTAAATTTTCATTAAATATAACTTAAATACTCATCCCAGGCCTCAGTCTTGTTTCAGGTTTACTTTAGCAAAATAAATTAGAGAAATAATGGACCAAATAAAGTGTTTTATCAGGAAATCCTCTCAAACTGAGTAAAAAAAAAAAAAAAAGTTTAGGAAAGGTAATGGATTTCTTAGATTCTTCTAAATGTATTTTTAAAATTATTTTTAAGGGTATATTATTTTAGTCATTCAAAGAAATGATCTTCACTACCTAAATGAAACCAGATTGCTATCTAGTGTAAGGAACTCCCAAAAGAATGAAAAGACATGTTTCCAGGGAAGAATTCAGGAAATCTTGCTTCATAAATTGCTGCTAAAACTTGAAAAAGAAAATATAAAAGAAAATAAATGGCAGTAGATGTTTGTGAAACAAACCAAGTACATTTTCAGCATGTCATTTGATAATTTATAAAGCATATGTAAGTCACAAGTCATAATGCTAGGCAAAGTATATATGTTATGTTACTGTACTCATTCTACATTCTTATTTAAAGGAACATATTATCAGCTTGGATTTTATGGATAAGCTGGAATGTAAGCCTTTAGGAAAGCTTAAGGAATTTATGTGGTTAGACACCCTTGGATTCTGAATACTTCTCTGACAATGTGCAGTCATCAGATACCTAGAGATTTGCTTTATTGTTTTGTCCTTCACCTACAAATAAAGAAGTGATGATGTTTGTCAGAAATTATAGCAGATGGAAGAGCAGCAAAGATCAATAGGTTAATATTTATAAACCACAAGTCAAATGATACAATGTCTGCAGAGGCATAAAATAAACATTACACTAATGATAGACTATTGATTATAAAAAAATTACCTTGCTCCACGGTAAAAACTTTTATTTGTTCTGTAGGTTGTATGTATGTTAGTCCCAGATAGATATTAAGTAACAGTAATAATTATTGTTTAATAACCCCAAGACTGATTTGAAGAGCAGAGGTTTCAATATACTTTCTACAGGGATTTTTCTTTTAATTACTGAAGTTATATACCTGAGACATGAAAAAATTAAAACCTTCCATAATGTTCTGTCAGATAAAGCAAAGCATATACTAAGATGGCATGATACACTCTTTTGTTTTAGTTTTTCATTTAGAAATCTTATAAATAAAAAATCACTTTGAAAATAATTTATATTTTATCTAATATTTTTAACTTTTTCAAATGATTTCTGTTTCCTATATTTATATTTTATTTACTGCTTATGATAACCAAATGAAACATGTGAATATATAGGAAGGTCAGAGAGAAATTACTATTCCCCATTCTAATTGATGATATTAACATTCTTCTAGTCATTCAGATCATTACCTTCATTTTAATCTCCATTTTTTCTTCTTGCTCACTACCTTGAACCGATTGTCAGTCCTATATATCCTTACATCAAAATATCTTGTGCCCATCTGTTTCTTTATTCCCATAACAGCCTAGCTTAGGTCTCATTTCTTTTCATCTGTACCATTGTCATAATCTTCAAATTGGCCTTCCCGTCACTGGCTCTGCCCTTCTTAATCCAGTCTTCACTTTAAAGATCCACTTTTCTATTATCTCTGCTCAGAACCTACCATGGTTCCTTACTGCACCTACACTGATGAAAAATGTAGTAATATGATTTCCTTTTACAGTCCTAAATACTGGTTAAGTACACAAATTCTGGAATTGGATTGAACCGAGTTTTAATCCTACTTCTAACTCTTGCTCTTTGTATAACCTAGCAAATGTTACTTACGATCTTGGAGCTCATCATAGGGTTCGTGTGAGGTATAAATACCACAAATAATTGATTGATCAATTAGACAAATATTTATCAAATGTCCGTTTTGTGCCAGGCATTGTTCTAAGACTGGTAATAAAGCAGTGAACAAGAGTTTCTAGGGAGATGGAAAATGAACAAATAGTAGACACACACAAACACAAAAATATTTTTAAAATAAACTTTTTATTTTAGATTAGTTTTAGATTTATAGAAAAATTATAAAGATAGTTCAGAGAACTTCCTCATACCCAGGTTTTTCTATTATTAATATCTTACATTAATGTAAAATTATTAACCAAGTTCATAGTTTATTAAGATTTGCTTAGTTTTTACCTAATGTCGCAAGAAGATCCCATCCAATATACCACATTACATGTCTCTTTAGGCAACTCTTGGCTGTGACATTTTTTCAGACATTCCTTATTTTTGATGACTTTGACAGTTATCTTTATGTTAGGTATAGAGAAGTATTATGAAGAGAAATATCCTAGATAAATGATTAAAGAATAAAGGGAGATATTATTTCAGATAGCATGGGCAGGCAAGTCATCTTTATTTGCGGTACGCGGGGCCTCTCACTGTTGTGGCCTCTCCCGTTGCGGAGCACAGGCTCCAGACGCGCAGGCTCAGCGGCCATGGCTCACGGGCCCAGCAGCTCCGCGGCACGTGGGATCCTCCCGGACCGGGGCACGAACCCGTGTCCCCTGCATCGGCAGGCAAACTCCCAACCACTGCACCACCAGGGAAGCCTGCAAGTCATCTTTTGAGGAGTGACAGTTGAACTGAAATTGCAATGTGTTAAGTGTTCAAGTGACAGAACTATCTATGGAAAGAAATTTCTAGACACAGGAAATGCCATTGTAGACACCCTGAAATGGGGCCTTGGTAGATTGTGTACATATATGTGTATCATATCCTGTCTTCAACAAAGGACTGAATGGAAGAAGAAGAAACATGAAGAAAATGGGTTGAGAGTAGAAGGAATCATTTTCAAGATTCCAAAAGCACAACACTGGTTTTAGGATCTGTGCTACTGTCAAAGATATCCTGGAACAACCATCTGTTCCTTGCACAATTCCTTGACTGTAGTGGGTGCTCAATAAACGCTAGTTGAAATAGATTCCTAATTTTATAGATGAGGACACAGGCACTGGTTAAGTGGCATGCCCAAGCTCATGGTGCCACTTGGAAGAGCTTGAGCTAGAAAAGAGCAGTGCTGACGCTTGGCCTGTGCTCTGTACTCAGAGCCATGCTGTCAGGAAGGTAAAGGGTTCCCTGTAGTCACAAATTTACTTAGAAGATTCCTTTAGCAGAAACTTACTTGGGACCCTGTGGACCTTAAGAATTTCTTCATAAGTAAGTGACATAAAAAATAAAGATTATATTTGGCTATGAGAAAACTAAGACTAGGTCTGAATATACAGTTTGACCTGGAGAAGTAAGCCAATTATTTTCCTAAATTTCAATACACAATGTAAAAAGGACACATTGAAAGTGTATTTGGTAATGACCTGACTTTACACCAACTGAGAATGTCCCCCAAATTTCTGGCCTAATCTCCATGAACATAAACTAGTCATTGAGTGAGTGCCTGTGCTTAGTACCCTTCTAATACTAGGTGCTTCCTTCTAAAGCACTTTTAGTACTTAAATCAATTATTTAGATTATGATGGCGGTTTTTTTTTTTTTTTTTTTTTTTTTTACCTGCCTCAGATAAATTATTTACAAGTAGAAGCCCATAACCTTATCAATAAATGCCTTGACAAAGTTCTTTACTGAGCATGGCCTGTCACAGCTAATCATAGGGCTGGTATCACCTACACCTAAAAATTGCTTTTGGATTGATTTCTTAATTTATTCCTTACAACAGCTCTGAGGCAGCTTTTCCTATTACCTTTAGTTGTGGAGATGAGGAAACTGGGACAGCTTGTTTTACAAGTGGTTTACACAGGATTTGAACCCAGATATTCTGATGCCAAATTTTATCCTCTATAAAAAAATACTAAAATGAAATAACATATATTGGCACTTGGCAAATAGAATATATGTTTATTTATCAACAAACAAGCATATATAAACACACACACATATTGTGAGTCAACCCTGATCATGTTGGGGTTAAAAAAGAGAGGACTCGTGATACCTACTGCCTACAATAATATCTGGTCAAGGAACTTAGAAAAAAATGTCTACAAGGACATTACTCCTATTGGTTTTGTTTTCTAAAATCAGAGCATGGTGGCTTATGTACAAGGGTTCTGGGATGGCCCAAATGCAGTCCTCATTGGTGGAGGGATGTGGTAAAATAGCAAACAAGACAAAGTTTGGCTTCGACAGTATTATTTTACTCCCCACATCCCTCATTCATGACTCTTTATCTTTTTTTTTTTTTTGAATGTTCTTTGATTTTTAATTTATTTTTACTTTATTGATTTTTGGCTGCATTGGGTCTTTGTTGCTGTGTGCAGGCTTTCTCTAGTTGCGGTGAGCAGGGGCTACTCTTCGTTGCGGTGTGTGGGCTTCTCAATGCGGTGGCTTCTCTTGTTGCAGAGCACGGGCTCTAGGCATGTGGGCTTCAGTAGTTGTGGCTCACGGGCTCTAGAGCGCAGGCTCAGTAGTTGTGGCACACGGGCTTAGTTGCTCCGTGGCATGTGGGATCTTCCCAGACCAGGGCTCGAACCCACGTCCCCTGCATTGGCAGGCAGATTCTTAACCACTGCACCACCAGGGAAGTCCCATAACTCTTTATCTTATCTTTAACCTCAGAGGCTCAAGGTCCTCAGATTCTTTTCCAGATGACTGATCTCATGAATCTTTCACTCAGCTCTACCCTGTAACCAGAATGCTTGAAATAGTTTGATCCTTTTATTTCCTCATTTCTCATCCCCCTTGGTGCTGCTGATCCTGGCAAAGTCTTAGGAAGAAAGTAAGCTCATGGACCAATCTAGGAATGACTGTTAATTTCCATTCTTTACCAAGTGACTTTCATTCTGAAGGGGATTCTTCTCTTCATTCATCCTTTCATTCACTCAATAATTATTTATTTATCAACCAGTTATGTACCAGGCATGGTGCTAATTTTTGTAGATAAACAGTGAAAAAGAAGACCTAGATCTAGGATTCATGATTTTTTTTTTTCTACCAGCAACTACTTCTGTGACAAATTAAGTATAATTGTAATTAATGCAATGTTAAGCAAGATGGCAAGATGTTAATACCAGTAACCTTTCTGAGTCTGGGGTGTTAGGAGAGGTTTCTTGACAAAACGATTTGTAAACTGAGATCTGAAGATACGTAGAAGTTTGCAAGGTAAAACAAATATTGATTACACAATGAGAAAGTAGAGAAATAGACTAAAGATAAATCAGACCAAAGAAATTTCAAATATAAAACTGAGATTAATCTATAAATATAGTAGAAGATAGAAAGTGTCATAAGAAATATATAGCAAAGTTCAGTGATGGTTCAGAGGAAAAATGAAAATATTCCTAGTATGGAGGAATAAGAATAGAATTTGATGTGGGCTTTCAGAGATGGTATAGTGAATGCTGTGTTGTAGCACCCAAATCTTTCTTCATAATCAAGATACTCATTCCCCAAGATCTTGTGAATATTGGGTGCTAAGAGCTAAGAGCTGTGTTCCTCTCCAGTGATTGTTTTTGACTGAAAGGAACATGTCTCTCCCAAACTTACACCTCCTTCCAGGGGAAGCCTTTAACCAGGAACTAGTTAGTGTGGCATCACGAAGATTTGGCTCCTTTGCCTTGATTGCCTTGATAGAGCTAAACTCCGAAGGATCATCTCAGTATCATAGCTTTCAGGTCATCACCTGCAATTATGTCACATTTCGACTTCCCCCTTCTGCCCACTGCAGCTTTCCTTTCTCTGCCTTCACAATTGTTCTCAATAGCACTGCCCAATAAACCTCTGCACACAAGTCTCTGATTTTCAGTGTCTGTTTCCAGGGAACCTAATTTGCATCAGTTGGTACTGAGAATGGTGCTAGGAAGCAGACCATAAAATGGAATTTTGGAGCTGGGCAGACCAGCTGGCCATGAGGATTCCATCACTGATGGTGACTGGAGCATGGATAGCTCTTGACATGCTATAGTAGAGCAATTGTTAAAACTTTCCTTTTTTAGCAGTGGTGAGTTGGATGTAATATAGGATATTGGTGGAAGGGACTGCACTAATAGGTGCAATATCTCAAGTTTTGAGAGATTTGAGGGAAATTGTAATTATAAGTGTCATGGCTTGGATGGCTGTGTTGGGGGAATCTACACATTGGAGAAAGCCAGTGGAAGGCTGAGAGTAATCACGAATTACAAGCTAAGTGTGAAAGCCAGGGGGCCTCCTCATACAGTGTGAAAAAGACTCTCATCTCCCGTGGTTTGAAGGCAGAAGAATCTGAAGTTCAGTCCAGGGCTTAGTTATAAGAGTAACAAATCTCCAGAGGAAGTTGAATTCTCCATGTTAGCAAACTTGCTATGCCAAGGAGAAAAATGGGTTAAGGTTTTATGCTCTAAAATTCTTGAATATTTAGACTCTCTGAATTGTCTGGGACAACAGAAGTGGGCCACTGCTCCCAGTTAAAGGCTACTGCTTGATACTGAGCTCTCTGCTTTGCAAGACAGTATACATAACCTCTACATCTAACCCTACCTTATCTCCTGGTGCCAGACCAATAAATAAGTTCAAATCACAATAATAAATCCAGCAGATAAATGCTGAGCCTGCTAATTTGGGAAAATAACTATTACCCTGATAACAATGGGAATGGCAGGATCCCAAAAATAATAGGCACAATAGAAGCAAGAGAAGTTGTGATGCAAGATTGGAGTGGTAACTAGGATGTAGGGAGATGTTGACTTGCTGAGAGCAATGGAGACGATTAATAGAACATGTTTTTCTCTAGGTAAATGGGCATATATCAAGGATATTGTTTACATATGCCATTTTTATTTTTTATAAATTTATTTGTTTTTTATTGATTTATTTTTGGCTGCGTTGGGTCTTCGTTGCTACATGCCGGCTTTCTCTAGTTGTGGCAAGCGAGGGCTACTCTTCATTGCGGTGCACGGGCTTCTCATTGTGGTGGCTTCTCTTGTTGTGGAGCATGGGCTCTAGGCGCGTGGGCTTCCGTAGTTGTGGCATGCAGGCTCAGTAGTTGTGGCTCACGGGCTTAGTTGCTCCGTGGCATGTGGGATCTTCCTGGACCAGGGATTTAACCGGTGTCTCCTGTACTGGCAGGAGGATTATTAACCATTGCAACACCAGGGAAGTCCCTATGTCATTTTTTTAGAAAAAGAATTGATAACTAGAAGGACAAGAGAAATTGCCATAAATAAATCATATCCCTTGCTCAGTTTCTATAATTAAGCCTGTTTTAAGGTCTAGACTCATCACTGACTGAAGAAAAGGTCCCAGGAAGACCCTATAATACTACAGCAAGTAAATATAATAACTTACACACTAATTTTTTAAGTAAAGAACTCATGCCCTTGTACACTAGTAAAAGAGGATTACTCAGACATTTTGAGGACTGTTGGATAAAGGGTCTCAGTTAATCTTGCTATCCAGGGTACCTGTTAGAGTGGAGTATATGAGGCCCAAGAGGAGACATACTTGATATTTGGCAAAACCAACTACTGCACTGATTCCTTCACTCTATGGAATAAGAGCCATCACAGGAAAGGCCAAGCAGAAGTCTCTGAAACCTCTCCCTCAATGGCCTAACCCAAATTAGTTAATCAAAATAATTCTGGAAATAATGGCAGATACTGCTGCAACTATTAAAGACTTCAAGGATGCAAGGATGGTGGTCCCCATAATATCCTCCATTTAATTCTCCAGTCTAGTTTCTATGGAAACACAGACGAAGCCTAGAAGATGACAACAGACTTCTACAGAATCAACCAAGTAGTAACACCGATTGAAGCTGTTATGCCAAATGTGCTGTCTGTGCTAGAAAGATCAACACGGCCTCAGGCACATGGTATATTACCAGTGAATTGGAGCGTGTACTCTTTTTCATCTCCATCAACAAGATGGACCAGAAGCAAATTGAATTCTCACAAGGTGAACAAAAGTATTTATTTACTATGTTGTTTCATATCTTGTGCTCTCTATCAAAATATAATCAGAAGAGATCTAGACCACCTATACCTGCCAAATAATTTCACATTGGACTACTACACTGATGACATCATGTTCATCAGAGCAAGTGAGCAAAAAGCGGCGAGTACATTGAGGGCCTTAGTAAGTATGTGCACTCTGAAGGATTAGAAATGAACCCTACAAAGATTCAGGAAACTGACTCATTGGTGACATTTTAGGGGTCCAGTGCATGCCAGCACATCTTTTCCAAAGTAAAGACAAATGGTTGCATCTCATATTCCTACCACTAAGAAATAAATATGGTATGTGGTAAGCTTCTTCAGGTCCTGGAGGCAGCATATTCCACGTTTAGAATTATTGCTCCAATCCATTTACTGAGTTACATGTAAAGCTGCCACATGCAAGGAATATGTTCCAGGCTGCATTTCAAGCAGTCTCGCCACTTAGGCTATACAATCTGGCCTTCCCTCTGGTATTAGGTATCTTGGTGGGTAAAACTCCAAAAGAGAATCATAATATAGACATGCAGCGATCTGGAGTCAGTCATGCCATCTGCAGCATAAAGTTATACACTATTCAGATAAACAACTCCTTGTGTGCTACTGACTGCTGGCAGACATGGAGAATGGGACCATGAAACATCAAATGTTCATGTGACCAGAGATTCCCATTGTGAGCTGGGTGCTGGCAGACTCACTGAATTATAAGTTCAGGCAGGCCCAGGTATACTCCACATGATGGAAATAACTCATTTGGGATGGGGTATGAATAGAGCCATGGGGTACAACAGGCTTGAACAGGTTGCCCAGAACCACATGTCATCTATCATAGTTGCACTGTCACCTTTTCCTTAGGCTTACACGTATGACCACACGAGGGGGTGGCCTTTAGACCAGGTGATAGAAAAGAAAAAGGGCTGATTCTGTTTCACAGTTGGGTTGGCTTGGAATGAGGGTACAAATGAAGGAGAGTTCCACTCAGAGATGATCCCAACAGTGTGTTAAAGGGAAATTCTCTCGTTTAGCACAGCTTTGGTCAGTGTCCCTAGTCAAGCACTCCATGCGGAAAGAACCCCAGCTAAGAATATATATTTGGGCTTGTGGACAGTGTCAAATGGCTCAGCTCATTGGTTAGGTGGCTTGAAAAGAGAAATTAGTCTTCAGAATAGAGAAGAGAAATATGAATAGTCCTATATGAATGGCATAAAGTGAGGTGATCTCTGAAATGCATGTTAATTTCCACCAGAGAGCATTCACTATGGGAAAAGTTACTAATCAACCAAGTAGGCAGCATCAATCAGCTGGTTGACATCAGTCAGCCTTTTGTTAACAGCCACCCAAGTGCTGCCAAAATGGGTTTATGAACAGAGTAGCCATGGTAGAAAAGATGGAGCTCCAGAATAGGTGCACCTACTTACCACGACCAATCTAACTACTCTTGCTACTTAGAGTTCAGTATGTTGACAACAGAAACCAATGATGAGCCACTGATATGGCACCAGCCCTCGAGGGGATCAACCACCAAATTAATGGCAAGCTGATTTCACAGAATTCTTTTTACTCTGGAAGGGGCTGTGATGGATATTGTCTGAGATCATGATAGGCTCTTGGTATGGGTTTTCACTTCCAGCATCTGAGCCTCAGCCAGCACCAATACCTGAGAGTGTTTGATCCACCAACGTAGAATCCTGCTTAACATTTTCTTGGCTCAATGAACCTACTTTACAGCAATAGAGGTGTGACAGTGGGCACATTGTTATGGGATGCAATACACCTGTCCTATCATATACTGTACCATCCAGTGGTTGCTGGTTGAATAGTCTCTTGAAGGTACAATTGAGGTAGTAATTTGTTGATAATACCCAGTGTTGATAAGTATCATTCCATGGGATGCACTAGTCAATAAAATAAATGACCATTATAGGGTGCTATGTCCCCAAAAGATGAAATGCATGTCTGGGAATCAGGGTGTAGAAATATAAGTGGCCTCACTTCATATTTTTTGCAGTGACCTACTTGGGAAGTTTGTACTTCCCACATCTGTAACTAGTCTCCATACGCCTAGAAATACTAAATCTTACAGGGGGATCAGGGGATATATCATGAGTTCCATTAAACTTTACGTGATGGATCCCACCCAGTCACATTTGATTATTTTTGCCAAGAGACCAACAGGCAAGGAGAACAATAGTGACCTTTGTAGGTTAACTCATTCTTATAATCAGGAGGAGGTAGGGCTGCTGTCACACAGTGGGAGCAAAGAAGAATAGATTAGGCACCCAGGTGATCCACTGAAGCATTTCTTAGTACTCTCCTATACAACTTGGTGGTAAAAGGAAAAGGGAGCAACCATCGTCTGATAAATTTGTGGTGACCAGGGAACCAGACACATCAAATATTAGGATCTAGTTCACTTACATGGTGACCCACTTAAACTAACAGAAGTACTGGACTGGGGGAGGATAATTTACAGCAGATTTTGGAAGAAGGAAAATGAGTATCAAATGTAGCCATGAGCTCTACTTTGTCACACTAACCTTCCTCTTGTAAGTTGTCCCAGTAAAAGAGCCCATCCAGAATTCTGGAGTTTTTCCTGGATAGGGTGAACCTGCTCTATGAAGCAAGTAGGTCTGAGTGGCACAAGGGGTTGGCTGAAGTGGATGTGCTGTGGTGCACTGGTCTGCTTTTAGGACCTGCTTGAGTCTTGGCTATTTACAGCTAGTTACATCCTTCTCTCTTACCTCTAGTTTAAGAAATCTTCCTTGCCAAAGGCTATGTCCAATTTTCAGGGCAGCCTGCATCCAGTGACTGGTATATACAGAGATACAAAGGCCTATCTGCTTTACCTAGGCTGGGGACCTCTCTAAAAGACCTTCCCAGTTTCCGAGTTCTCCGTAGGGTCAGTTGAGTCCACTGATCCAAGTGCAACTTCAACCTCTGCCTGTTTCCCTTGCTCTTTTTCAGGTATCATTCCAGAGAGCACACCCCAGTGAAACCCCTGTGTATACATTTCACAGTCCCAGAGTCAGTTTCTTAGGGAGCCCATCCTATGACAGGAGAAAAAGTATAAAGAGAGGATGTTTCCTTTAAGGAAACAGCTTGTATAAATTCACAGAGTTGATAAAATGATAGGTATGAGCACTAACTTACTGTTGTTAAAGTTTAAGAAGTATTGCGGAACACACATGGGAAGAGGGATGAAGTCAAATCATAAAAGACTTTGAATGTCAGGATGATTGCCTTAATGCCTAATTTAATGTACAATGTGGAATATTCATGGATTTTAGAGAAGGCAACGAAAATGATCTGAATTTGCTGTGGGAATATTGAACAGTGTGTAAAAGGCATTGACATGGAGGGAGAGTTCACACTGAAGAACCATTTGAGGAATTACCTTCAGTGTCCTAAGGGAGAAATCATTGTTTTGGCAATGGTAGTGACAATGGAAATAGTGGGGAAAACTCTGATGCAAGAGAGTGTGAAGGTAAGCAGACTTGGTATTTGATTTGATGTGAGGACAAGTGAGAATTGGCAAAATGCAATATTTCTGGAAGTTTGAGTAAAACGTTTTGAGGCCTTTATAGAACTCTTTAGAAGAACCAGGAAGTGCCAGTTGCCTGGGTTTCCCTGGAGATAATATTCTAAAAATCTTCAAAGGGCATGTGGAAGCTTTTTGTTCAGCAGTTCCCTACTATAATCCTCCCAGTTGACTACAGAAATGTTTCCTAATCTCTGTGCCCATTTTCTCCCTAGGTTCAGCCTGCTCCATTCATCCTATGGTTTTGTTCCTTTGGGGATTAGCTGGGACAAACTGTGACCAGGCCAAATAGCTCCTTCTCTATACCACAAACTAGGGCACTATTGTATAGGTCTCCTTTAAGAGCAACGTTTCTTAATGACCCTAAGCTTTGACTTAATTATTCTTATTATAGTATTACTTAAACACATTTAAACATAAAAATACATATAAACTCTATGTGCTTATCAGCTTTACAAAACCATGTATAAGAAAAAGCATTTTACAAGTAGAAGTCAATAAAAACTACAAAACTCATAAAATTTAAATTAAGATCATTAATTTAATGGACAGATGAAGTGGCTTTGTGGAAATTAAACTGCTGCTCACAACCTAAATGACAATCAGGCTCCTTTGAGCTTGGAATGCCAGTGCTATCTTGTCACTTATTATGACTTAATCCTCTCACCAGTTTCTATATCAAACTATAGAAAAATCTTTATCAGGATTTCAAATGACATTAGTTGGCCTTTATTGAGCAGGTACCCTTCATTTATCTATGAAGCACACTTCTCATTAGCCTTAGACAATTATAGGGGTGCAGAATGATCCAGTGATATCCTGAACACAAATGTGTATCTGGGAGTCAAAAGTGAGTTATAGTACATGGTTAAAGAGTTGTCATCCGATGATCCACAGTATGATTCCTGACAAAATTTTAGACTATCAAACTAAACGTACATCTACTTTTTTAGGAGCTCAGGACTCAAGCAGATTTTTTTTTAAAATTAAGTTCCTTGGTCTACTGATGGACTGTAAACTGCTGCAGTGATGTTAGGATCTTCCTTTGTTCTTTTGGATCAGTGACAAGCAATTCTATAGGATTTCATCTCAATGTACAAAGCCCTGTTATAGGCAAAATGCTATGTAATTTATTCAAGGTTCCATGATTTGGTGTTTATAAGCCAAAATTTGTATAGTCTTAGATTTGCTGGATTTCTTTCTTTACTAAATAGTCTCTGACACACAGTGCTTGACGATTCTGAGAAGCTTCTAGAGATAAGTGGCACTTTCACCATCCTTAGGAAGGTTGCTTGCATGAATGTTGTGAAGCCTGTCTTGGGTTGGTGATGACTTTTTAATTATTATTCTTAGCTTTTAATTATAAGTTCCTTCTAGTTTAACTTCATCGCTATCCACTTTGTTGTGTATTGCTTATTTAATTCTATAGTGGGTAGCAAGGCACAATTTTATCACTAATTCTTCTGTCTTCTAATCTTATAACTTGACTCTAAGATAGGTATTGTGAACTATATATGAATCATCTAACCCTAACCTCTTCCAAATTTAATTGTACAGTGAATGACATTTCATTTCTATCATGGAGTAATATTTCCAGTGGGAATTAAGAACAGGAAATGTAAATGAGTTTCAGGGTCATTTGCCATGTTGAAATGAGAACTGCTCAAAATAGTTTGAGAGTTACCATTCTAATTAGCAGGAGAAACCAAACCAGATTATTTGTCTTTGTTCCTGGTTCTCCTCTAGGAAAGTCACACCTAAAAATGTGTTGTTTGACTAAATTATCTTTATGTAAACTAGTTTTCATAGTTTACTGCTTAAAATCCTAAGAAAGAATGTGGAAAGGATCCTTAGTGTAATTCTAGCCATAATAGGTCAGGTTTGGTATAAAACTAGTACATGTTGGATCAAATCCAGATGGGTTTATTACCAAATGAACCAGAAGGATCTAATTATAACACTTTCACATAGAACATGTTCCATACAATGGATTTTAAGGATAACATAGTGAGAATGTAGTACAAATGAGAATGAGATGGATAGTTCTTTTGATGGATAAGGGATGTAGGTAGAATAGGTGATAGAACAAATGGTTTAGAGAACACAGATGAAGATGATATAGGGAACCTGAGTCTGGAGTTATTTTAGCACTGGCCTTTGGGTATAAAAGGCAAATGAAACAAAAACTAAAGTCTATGAAATTTAGGTGAATGTCAGAGTAGTTCCTGGTTGAAAACATTTGAAACTGTTATACTAAAATCTGTTCAATATGTTCAGCATTATTATTATTTTTATAACTAATTTTTTTTTATACTGTTGAGTACTATAATAAACTAAACTTCTCAGAATTTTTTTCTGGCAGCTTTCTAGAATAGGGCCTTACATATTTTCTGCTATCTGGGTTGTTTAAGGCATTCAATTGTCTACTAATTTCCCTAGGTGTCTTAAGTACAAAAATATAAATTTAAGGCAATAAGAAAAAGGCTTTTTTTTTTTTTTTTTTCCGGCACGCGGGCCTCTCACTGTTGTGGCCTCTCCCGTTGGAGAGCACAGGCTGCGGACACGCAGGCTCAGCGGCCATGGCTCACGGGCCCAGCCGCTCCGCGGCGTGTGGGATCTTCCCAGACCGGGGCGCGAGCCCGTGTCCCCTGCATCGGCAGGCGGACTCTCAACCACTGCGCCACCAGGGAAGCCCAAGGCTTATTTTTTAAAAATAAAGTTGCTAAGGGTTATGGGTAACCAAATAGAACTTTTTCATATAGTATTTTATTTCATATTTTCTCTGCATTTCTTTATTATTTGCATAAAGGTCTTGCCTTTGGGATATATTGATATAATAGACTTTGTTAAGTACAAATCGATGGCAGTACTTTTGGAAGAAAGATTGGTGGTTAGTTGATGGTGGCAGTTTTAAAACCAGAAGCTCTGGTTTTTAAAATATGAATTTTAGTGCTCAGCTTTTTCTACAGAGTGAAAAAGGACGTGGATAGTACATATATAAATCTAACACTCTTCTTTGGGAAAACAGAAATTACCAAGATAGTCTGTTTATACAAATCTATTTCTGAGTCTAATTTCTTAAATTCTCTTAAAGTCACAACGGATGGGCTTCTCTTTCTCTAGTTGCTTATTTTTCTATCTAAATCTACATGTGCAAAAAAATTACAAAGTGACTAGCTCGAGTTGCATTAAAATAGTTTTTTAACTTTGTGGCATCTTAAGCAAAACTTTACTTTTTTACTTTTGCCTCTACCTAAGAATATGCATCTGAAATGATGTTTTCTTAAATTTGTAATGGTTGTTATTTAGGCAAAAGCTTTCTGATAAATTCAGTGAATGAAACTCATACTCTGCTTTACCTCTCTGTACTTTTTTCAAAGCAGCGTGGTAACAGTTATGTCTAGAATACTGAAATTCCAGGACAGCAGGACAAGTGAACATGTAGATTTTAGGTCTGGGAGCTGGACGTGGTCTGGTTTCAGTACAGTTCTGTCTTCTCCAAGTTTGTATAATCCCCACATACTCCTTCATCCATGACTAGCTGTTCCCACACTCTTTTTGTCTCTGGAATTTTTTTCTGTTTATGCCCTGCCAACCATCTCTTCTATTGCTTGCCAACTATGTCCTCCCTTTGGTCTATTTTTCCACTAGGAGACATTTTCTGGTCTCTTTTAGTGGCTACATTAAAGGAGAGGAGACAATTTTGAACAAAAATGTATTTATACACTTTTTTTCCTGAAAATTAGAAAAATTTTAATCTCCCCCAGACTGAAATTTGTTCAGATAATGTCACATGTAGTATAACAAAGTCATATAGAACTCCATTATATTTGTGCATGTAAATAATTTTCCAGAACTTATCCAGGTCTTTTTTTTTTTTTTTTCTTTTTTTATGGTACCCAGGCCTCTCACTGTTGTGGCCTCTCCAGTTGTGGAGCACAGGCTCAGCAGCCATGGCTCATGGGCCCAGCCACTCCGCGGCATGTGGGATCTTCCCGGACTGGGGCACGAACCTGTGTCCCTGCATTGGCAGGCGGACTCTCAACCACTGCACCACCAGGGAAGCCCTATCCAGGTCTTTTAAGAGTACAGTATTCATTGATTGTGTCTACATAATGCCCAAACATCATACTGGAAAATTCAGCCAAATCATTCAGTTGTTTGTTCCACAAGACACCAAACATTTGGATATTTGTTTAATTAGAAGATATCAAAGAACTGTTTCTTAATATCTGTATGAACGGGTGTCACTAAATAATGATACAGATTTTTTTTTAAGCTACTCTGGTTTCAGTAGAGACAACTTTGTGGATGCTCTTTTAACACCTAGAGAGTAATCTATGTACTGCGAGCTCACTGCTGATATTTTTTCTATAATCAGGCTTATTCTAAGAAAAATGTTGGTTTCAGTTCATCACACAGGTTCATCTTTATTACATATGTCACATAATCAATAGGTCTTTATACATACATATATTATAAATTAACACAATTCATAGAATTCAGTTCTAACACAGAAATTTATTTTATCATGCAGTAATATATCAAAATAGTAACTGAAAATTTATTTTTATACTCATAAGATGTGCAAAATAAAGAATTTATACAGGAAGGGGCAGGGATAAAAGAAATATTTACCTAATATTATATTGGTGTGAATATAAGAACTCTTTATCAAGAAAAGTTACTATTTATTTCATCATTAGTATCAACTATTTTTGTCAAATGAATATTTATTTATTGGTTTAATCAATTTTTAAATTTCATTTCTTCCTTCCTAACTTCCTAAGTATTTACACAATTCTTAACGTGAACAGGCATTTTGTACTAAATTTACATGGAAACATCTCCATGTTGCATTGTAAATGTTGTTTTTCTTTTGAATTTCTTTTTGATACTGTTTAAAAAATTTTCTAAACTTGTGTCCACACACACACACACACACACACACAGAATTACACAGAATTTAAATCATGACCAACTCAACAATACTTTGGGGTAATTTAACCAGATTAATCTGTTATAATAATGGAATTTCTTGGTCACAATAAGTTAAATAATTTATTGATTTTTTTTCCCTTAATCTATTTTAGCAAGTGTTTATTAAGCACCCATTTTGTACTTGAAACAATATGTGTACATAATAGCTGTTTGGGTTAACTACAAGGTTCAGTGCAGTCAAAGCAAACAGTGATTTAAAAATACAGAAATGGCATTTATACTTTTTGTTTTTGCGATGTGGTTGTATTTCTTCACTCAACCTTATCCCTATGTTTTCTAAGGTAAAGTTTTATTTGTTGAATGTAATATAAAAATAATTATTGATTCATAGCTCTTATATGGATAACTCAAACACTATAATTGTGATTTAATAAAATTTCAAATAATTTGATAAACTAAAGTTCAGAAAACCTCAGACATAAAATTTCCACTCTTCACATAAAAGAAAATTATTTTGCTTGCATATAACATAACTAAATAGTTTAGAAATTTATTACTTCCTTTACATACTTTTTTCTCTTTAGTTTCTATTCGTTGCCTGTATATGCATATCATAATATTTGATAGTCACTTTATTAAAATCTATACTAAATTGTTATAATGACTTCTATGTGAATTTATATTGCTTATTTCTTTAAAGAGTCAAACAATATTTATTAATTATCAGAACTTTTGTAACTGTGTATAGTTTCTGCAATGTAATCAGATGTAACTATGACAAGTCTTTGAAAGTAGAAGAAAACATTACATGGAATCTAGAATAGTAAAGATTGATTCACCAAACATTTATTCAAGTGCTAGATCTCTTTCTCCCTAGCACTAGACATCAAAATGTTTATAAATATTTATAAGTTTATAAATTTATACACACACGTATAAACACAAATACGGCCACATATGAGTACTTAAGATTTTTGTTATTTCAATTGTTTAAAAAACAACAAAAACAAAATGGAAAAAGATCTTTCCAAAATGGTTGGATATTTACCTGAGGTAATTATTCTCATGCAAAATTTCTAGAAGAATATCACTAACAAAAAAAGTTACTGGGGCCAATAACACTGAAAATGTTCCTCTTTTTGTAGCAGAAATAAAGACACACATTTCTTAATGAAATAAGAAGGAGACAAGTAGTCTGAAACATCTAACCAAAGCAAATGGCTTAAATGAGCACATATTAATGAATAAAAATGAAATTAAGAATTTAAACACACACACACAAAATCACTATTAGTGATAAAGAAGAATATTACATGACCTTCTTTAGGACTTCAGTCAGAAAGAGTTTGAGCTTAGCTTCCCACTGTCACTGCTAAAGAGATTAGTGATGTAATTGTCATCTAATCTGATGTCCTTCTAAAAAAGAAAAAGAGTGGAATTTGAAATGCAAATCAGAATTTATTGAATCTTTTATGACACAGTGGAAGAATGAAAGAACTCTGGTTTATAATGAGAAGAAAAGAATGATAGCTAGGTGAGACCAATGTTTTTTAGCAAAGTAACAAAACAATATAAGCCTTATGACCAGATTTTGGATGATTTCATTGTAATAGGTAAGCAGATCTTTTTAAACTATTATAAGACAATTACAAAATTAAAAAAATTATCTTCTAGGCATTTAAGCATTCAGATGGCTACCTTCCCTTTATCTAAGCCACTTACTTAATGGGTTCAAATGAAATTCACAGAGGAATCTTAAATACTTGAAAGTCCCATTGTTGCCAATGAGAATTGCCTGTATACACATACTATGCCCAATAGTTGCAGCCCTTAACTGTGTCAATAATAGTGGACATATTTGTTTTAGCTTCAGAGACTTAAAGGAGCCTGACAGACATATCCAAGAATTTATATTTATATTCTGTAATGTAACATCAAGTAATATTGCCTATTTCATAACCTGCATTATAGAGGGAAACTCTATATAATCCTGGGTCTAGTTGAACTCAATCCAAAGAATTTTAGTGTGCGAGAATGTGTTTTATAATGCAAAGGCAGATACGGAGCCACTGTTAAAGAAACATGAGTTATTGGTTTTAAACAAAAGAAAACAAAAATGACCAAGTTCCCTGTTGAAAGAACATGGTCACTGACTTGACCAGGAAAAATAAAGGATGTCATAAACAGTGGCTAGTTAACTCCTTGGAGTCTGTGCAGCATTAATTGTGATGTTTGTAAAGCACATATTACTTGTTAAATCTAGGCACAAGAAATACAGGAAGTGACTCCTTAAAACAACTGTCCTTTTTTTGTTTTGTGGATATAAAAGAGATCACCTTGGACTGGTGCTCAACTGACTCACGAAGAAAATATTAAATTTATACAGATAAGACAGAAAGCGGAGATCATTTTGGGCAAGGGGTATAACACACGAAAAGTGAAAAGCTTGAATAACAATATTAGGTTATGATAATAATAATAACTGTAGCAAACATTTATTGATTACTTGCATGAGACTCTGTTCTAAGCACTTTACATCTACTACCTCAATTCATCATCAATCTTTCTTATAAATGAAGAAATGAGAGTCATAGAGAAGTATGTGACTTGCCAAGGGAGGAGCTGAAATCCAGACCCAAGTAATTTTGGAGCCAGTTTACTTTCTTGGTTGAAATGATCAGATGTAAAACTTGATGGTTATGGGAAAGAATCCACTTAGTGCTGATGCCATATGGACATCTTACTTGGTTTTGCTAACTAGTGTCAGGTATGACATATTCTATTTTTTTTTTTTTTTTTGTGGTACGCGGGCCTCTCACTGCCGTGGCCTCTCCCGTTGTGGAGCACAGGCTCCGAACGCGCAGGCTCAGCAACCATGGCTCACGGGCCCAGCCGCTCCGCGGCATGTGGGATCTTCCCAGACTGGGGCACGAACCCGTGCCCTCTAGCATCGGCAGGCGGACCTTCAACCACTGTGCCACCAGGAAAGCCCTGACATATTCTATTTTAAAATCAGATTATCGGGTTTCTCTATTTTCAACCATAGGAAATTTCAATTTCAGTGTTTGTAAAAATTAGTTACTGGTCTTATCCAAATGTGAACAGTACATGGCCAAAATGAAACATTAGTTTTTAGTAACTTTTAGTTTAATTGTCCTTTTTACTGATTTTCTTTACTGCCCCAAAGCAAATTCAATCGGTTAACTCAGAAAAAAAAAAAAAATCATGAAAGATAACGTTTAAAATGACCGATTGTTTGACTAGAAAAATGAAAAAAATCTCAATCTGTGAACACAGTCTAAATATGGAAAAACCATTAAACACTAAAACTTGGGGCAAACTTACAAGTTCTTTCTAAATTAACATCAAAATTAATATTACAAAGTCATTACACTATAGAGCTGGATATAAATGTAATTAATTGACATTAGAAATATCATACAATTTAATAGAATTATTTTGCCAATAGATTTTGAATTGAGACTTTGAAATATAAAATAAGTCATTTTGATAGATTTTTTCTGAGAATCCCAATAGACACTGTTAATATACATTATTTATGCTCAGCAATGTTTTTTATTATGTACATGTGCCCAAAGGCTTACACAATGGGCGAGGATTTTTTAAAATAAATGGAAAGAAAAAATAAATTAAATAAAATTAAAGCCATATGTTACTATTTTGGGGGGGGGTGGGAAGCCATATTTATGTGACTGTTGGCTACTCCATATGTTAAGCTTGGGTCTGGCTTCAAGTAATCTTATGAATAAAGGCCTATTCCCTAAATAGTCTAGGGCAGTCTGTAGTGACATACAGAGAAGGCAATGGAAGGATATTCAAGTTCAGCAGTTCCTCAAGAATCTTAAACACAATGCATAGAGCCTTTGACATAGCTGTGAGGCATCCTGGCAATTTAAAGGGATGATTTCTCCTAAGTAGGTAAATTTAGAGGTGTTCAGTACAATATTAGACAGTTTAGATCATCAGACATGGGCTTTCTTGAGGCTCTTCACAACCCCAAACCTGAAAAAAATATGAACCAACCAGAATTCTCATCTTTTCCAAGAGATAGTCTGGAAACGGATCAGAAGAAACAATGTACTTCTCTATCTACTTTTTCTCTTCATCATCAAATGTAAGGGAAGAAGGGAGATAAAAATGTCGGGAAAGCAATATGAAATTTGTTAAAAAAAATCTGCTATTATGGATTTACTTCCAATCATTCCTTGACTATATGATTATGTATTATGACAGTGTCATAATACCAATTTTTTGATGGAATGTCAGAAACATTTTACAAGTCTGTGGTTCCCTGAAAACTCAAGTGCTTTTATAACTCCATAAAGTTACTATAATAGGCTTTATTCTTTCTTTTAAATGACTGTCAGAGGGACCTACCATTATCTTGACACTTATATTTGAGAAACTTTTGCTGGAGCTCTTATATACCTTCATGGCAACATTCAATTTCTAAGCCCTTTTGCAGCTTCCTCTGTCTGCTTCTCATTATGTCTAACCAGCTGAACGTTTTGTCTGTTTTGATCAGCAAGGTTAGAAGTGAGCTGAATTCTGAACATTTTTTGCACTGTTTTTCAGTTCTGCTTAAGAAATATTTACTGAAGCTCTGGACCCATAAAATAAAGTGGATTTTGAGATTTTACTGTTGTAATTGAAGAGGAACTATTGCCCATTGTTACTATATCCAAAACATTTTAGAAGTACAAGCAGAGAAATATGTCTCTATCATCAGAATTTAATATGAAATCATGTTCTTCTGTCATACAGAAAATTTGTCATAGATTTTTATCTGCAATAAAAGCTATGTCAGTGGTGCCACATAATACATTTGTAAAGGTTGGAGATATTTTAACCCTCATCTGTGACCAGAATTATAATAGTAAGTAACCCACTGAAACACCAACGACAGATTGTTAAGAATCTAGAAATTTCCTGCAGACATAAATGCAAAAAGGAATCCACACATTGTAACACAGTGGGACCATTTTGAATAATGTTCTTGAAATGATACATTTATTACACAAGTAAAAAATATGTGATTACAAATTCCATCAATCTCATGTCCTTGTCATGGATTTGTGTTTTTAAAGTCCATAGAGATTATGCTGTTGTATTGGTTAAATTCTCACAAAAGCCTGTGAAAACATAACAGCCACATTACTTTAATGACTTCCTTTTTGAAATGTGTATTGTCTCAAAAATATAGGTTTTACTTCTCTAGATTTCAATTTCCAAAATTTATATAATTCTCTGTTTTTAATTCTGATAATTAGGGAAACAAATATAGAAGTAAATATTTGTAGCTGGATGGATTCCTTGGAAAATTAAAGCTGCTGCCATTCACTTTTGTAAAATTGTAATATCTCTTGTTTCCTTCCTATTTATATTGCCTGGTTTGACTTTACAGGCAGAATCTACTTTCTCCTTAATTGAACATTATATTTTTAAATTTAGAGCTGAATTTCAGAAGCTATGACTTTTCTATCAGGCAGTTCAGCAATTGCTGAGCAGCCACAAGACATATATTTCAGTCACGATAACCAAAATTGAATTATAAGAGAACTGCAATTCAGAACAAGCTAGAAAAATAAAGTACATTCTTAGATTTTCTTTTTCACTGCATGTACATAAGAAATAAATACTATTTGTACTTAAGAAAATCCAAGTAAAACTTTTTTTTTTTTTTTTTTTTAAAATAGCCCAGAGAGTGGAATTGTCCCAGCAACTGGGTGCTTTGCTTAAGGTTCAGTCTGGCTACTGGTCATTTCATTCCGACGTTCAGAATATATTTTGAATACAAGATGATTTAATTTAGTTGGTTTAATCCACAGTTTCAACTTTTGCCTTTTCTTCTAAAACAAGTTTCATAAAAGCATCTGCAGAAGCCTTGTTTTGATTACCCTTTATCCTTCAGCCTTAGATCAGTATCAGTCTTTTCCCCTTGCTCATAATCCATTATAGAACATACTATAGATTTCTACAGCATGACCAAAACTCCACATTATGTTTGCAATTTTCCGTAAGATTTGTATAGTATAAAGTAAAAATGTTTGCTTTAAGAGACATCTGCTATAAATAAAAAGACAGTGTAAACTTTCAAGAGAGCTGCACAATTGCTGTAAAGTCTCAAAACATGAGCCTACTAGAGCGGGTTCCAGCACTTCGTGATTTTCCAATGAGTCAATAGTGTTCACCTCAAGGTTCTTGAACTGCCTCCCACCCCAACTGCTGGTTCTCTCAACCTCCTTCCCAGCCCCTGAAATTGCAATGAAATTAGCCTGTAATGCTTTCAACGCCCCGGCAGATCAGCTTTCATTCTCTGGGAAACATGTGAATGGCATTAGAATACGCTTCCCACTCTCACAAAATATTTCCTCAGAATACTTTAGAAACTCAAACCAGTTACTTCAGATTCTGATAGTATGTTTCCTGAATAGCATCAGCCAGCTTGAAAGGGTCAGCCATCCTGGTCAGTGGTGCATATTGTTTAAGAAGTTCCCAGACCTACACATTAAAGCTCTGCCTCAGGAGAAATTTGTTAGGGAGAAGAAAGACAGACTGGCATTTCTTCTTCCAAATCTTCCTGTTAGCATTCTTTAAAAACAAGTAACAGAATTCTCATAATATGCTCTTTTTGAATGACAGAATTTTTTTTGTTTCCTCAAGTGAAGATCTCCATAGTGGTCGTGGTCAGAAACTGAGTTGAAAAATCAGTGATAAGAATGACAATGATAGCCCAAATATCCATTGAATTTCAGAGGATAGCAGAGCCGCTTTATTAAAAATGGCCATTGAAGAATATTAAAAAAAAATTCATTTAAAAACTCTTCATGAATGCCATTTATATTTTTTAATACAGAAGGTGAAATCAGAGCATCAAATAGTACTTCACAATTTGAAATATAAAATTCTGTAGAATAACATATATTATATTCAAGCTTTGACCTTAATAAAGGCTTCAGGGTTTGATGAAGAAATATGTAAATTAAGACTCATTATTTTCCAGATAACAAGAAAGGCAGTAGCAACTCGTGTGAATATTTCTTCATTTATTTACTGCATATCTAGTATGAAAGTATTTTTCAGTATTTATAGAAATATATTTTAAATTGCTTTTTCATTATAAAACCCCAAAGGCAAATTAGTTTATTGGAAAATCGATTTGCTATCAAATAAAATAGAGATAAGAGTTTAAAACATCTAAACTAGTCAAATGGTAGAAATTTAGCTCACAAACACTACTGAATGTGTTACAATAGATTTGTATATATATATATTTTAAACCTTCCCCTATTTTTTGTCCTCAAAATTGACTTTTTGTAGCAATGGAGGAAATGCTAGGCTGCCACTTTTTCAGACAGCAAGTGCCTAATGCACACAGAAATTACATAAATGGTTCTGACTATCAAAACCAATTGCCACATTTTTTTTTAACAAAATACTTCCCCCCTTATAAATGGTTTAATTTCCCCCTATCTCTTTGAGTCTTTTATCTTCTCCAATGTCCTACCCTGCAGTATGTGTGAAATTTTTTCAAAAGCTTTCTGATATTACCATAAATTACTGTGTAAGCAGAGCTATTGCTTATCTGTCAAGGGGGCTTTTTTCCCCCTTTCTTTAGCAATTTTCTCCATTTCTATATGTGTGAAAGGTTTTCCCTGCTCTTTCTTACCAAGGACTATACCTTAAAGTCTCTGACTTTTAGTAAGGGGATGTAGTAGAAACTTGTCCATAGAATACCTCATGACAACACAAAAGGGCAAGAAAAACATTTTAGTTCATCTGTTCCTCCTTTAACAAGTATTTGGGAAGAATAATTCCTATATGGTGGGACATTCTTATGTTAAATATAGAAAATGTATTTCTTTACTGTGTTTAATGTATTTTTCTACCCTTTTGTAGTTCATTTTGGTTGTTTATTTTTCATGCAATGACTATTTACTATTTTTCCAGTTATTTATTTTTAAATCTCTTACAATATGTTTCATTAGTGCAACACAGTAAATGTTAATCTTTTGATAGGAATTATTTTACGGGGCTTTATTGTACCTGGTTAGTCATAATTTTTGACAACCATGCAATTATCTTTTCTATTGTGAGTTTTCTTAAAAAATATTCAAGGTTAATTGGATGAATATTATACTTTGGAAAGAAGTTATGATGATATCCTATTATGGACTGTATAATCTGGAAAGAGGCTGAATATTAGGGTTGTTTTATTACTGCCACAGGCAGAGATGGAGTGAAAATTCTATTTTGGGCAGCACAGGGAAAAGGGCACTTTGAAGATCCAGACTTTAAGAAGAATTGCCATGATAACAGAATATCTAAAAATTACTTTAAAGAAGAAAACCGTAAAGGCCTAGATGATGTGCCTGGGGTCTCATCAGTCAGCTGGAATTCCCTGTTTTGCATGCAATGACTTGTCCTGCCATATCTCTAATTTTACGTAAATGCCACCTCAGGCATATTTCAAAAGCCTTTACAAAAATTAGACAACCCATCCTTCCCTTTTTAGCACACACCATGTATTAGCCTCACAAGTGGATTGAAAAGCAAAATAGGAAAATATGTCTCTGAATCTATCCATAATGAGATCTATACAGTAGCAATAGAAAATGTTCATATTTACCAAAAGACTATGTATGTCAACAGTGGTCAGATTGCTTTCAAAGGCAACAGGAAAGATAATAAACAATGACACAAGCAAACGCCTCAAACTATCAGGCTTCCTTCTTCAATGGTAATTTTCTTCCCAGCACAGCTACTACAAACAGATGCCTTCACTCTTTGACCACAAGGCATGGCCACCTCTGCACACTTGATAGGAAATATACTTAGGCCAGCATGTCTTGTTATACCTGTTCTTTAATCACTGTATTCCCCTTGTATATTTAATGCCTTTGGTGAGGGTAAAATTGAGAGTGCTTCTTCTGGAGATGATACATTCTGGGTTCCACCACTGATGCTCCCAAGAACTAGATGTATGAGCTATTATGAGCTTGGACAAGAGTCACATAACCTGGGTCAGTTTCCCCATCTTCAAGGTGGAGATAATCATGGAAACTACATCAAAGTGATTTTATAAGGTTTTTAAAAATTTATATATTTATCTATTACCAAGTTACCAATGACATGTATTTATTTATTTAACTTAATAGACTTCATTGTGGGGGACATTTTTAGGTTTACAGAAAAATTTCACAGGAAGTATAGAGAATTTGAAGGTACTCCCTGCCCTGAAACTCCCTGATTATTAACATCTTGCAGTAGTGTGGTGTATATGTTATGATTGATAAACCAATATTGATACATTATTATTAACTAAAGTCCATGCTTTACAGTAGGATTCACTCTTTGTGTCATACAGTTCTATGGGTTTTGACAAATGCATAATGTCATTCATTCACCAGTAGAGTATCGTATAGAATAGCTTCACTGCTCTAAACTGTTCCCTGTGCTCCACCTATTTATCCCTCCCTCCCTCCCCCAAAGCCTTGATCCTTTTACTGTTCCCATAATTTTGCCTTTACCAGAAGGTCACATAGTTGGAATCATACATTATGTAGCCTTTTTAGACTTCCTTCTTTCCCTTAGCAACATATATTTAATAATTCTCCATGACTTTTCATGACTTGATAACTCATTTCTTTTTATTACTGAGTAATATTCCCTTGCATGGTTGTACTACAGTTTGTTTATTCATTCACCTACTGAAAGACATCTTGGTTGCTTCCAGTTTTTAGTTACTCTGACTAAAGCTGCTATAAACATTTGTGGACAGGTTTTTGTGTGGATATGTTTTAAACTCATTTGGGTAAAAGCGCAATTGCTGGATCATATGGTAAGATTAAGTTTAGTTTTTTAAGAAAGTGCCAAACTGTCTTCCAAAGTGTCTGTACCTTTTTGCATTCCCACCAGCAATGAGTGGCAGTTCCTGTTGCTTCACATCCTTGCCAACATTTGCTGTTGTCATGTCAATGTTTTGGATTTTATCCATTCTTTTTTTTTTTTTTTTTTTTGCGGTACACGGGCCTCTCACTGCTGCGGCCTCTCCCGTTGCGGAGCACAGGCTCCGGACGCGCAGGCCCAGCGGCCATGGCTCACGAGCCCAGACGCTCCGCGGCACGTGGGACCCTCCCGGACCGGGGCGCGAACCCGTGTCCCCTGCATCGGCAGGCGGACTCCCAACCACTGCGCCACCAGGGAAGCCCTATCCATTCTTATAGATAGGTAAAAGTATCTCATTGTTGTTTAATATACTTATTTTTAAAACAAATATTTGTTAGCTTTTATGTACCTGGCACTGTTCTAAGGACTGGGGCTACAGGAATGAATAAAACAGACAAAAAAGCCTTCTGTGGAATTTGTATTCTAGTGGGTAGAGGCTGGAAACAAGAAAAATAGTGGGTAAATGTATATAATATGTAGGATGCTGATAAGTATGGGGGTGGGGACTACAATTTTAAATTGTATGGTCAGAGGAGGTGTCACCCAGAAGATGACATTTTAACAAAGACCTAAAAGAGGAAAAGTAAGCAGTCTTGCAAACATTTGGGGGAAATGTTCCAGGCAGAGGGAATATCAAGTTCAAGGCCCAGGGGAAGAAGCATGCCTGGAAGGTTTAAGAAGTGGCACAGAAGCCAGTGTGAGCAAGGAGGAGATGATATCAGGGAAGTCCTGGGGGTCACCTTATGTAGGACCTAGTAGGACAGGGTAAGGGCTTTGACTGTTACACTAGGAGAGGTGGAAAGCCATCGAAGGGTTTTGAGCAGGAAAATGATATGGTACTATTTATTCTTTAAAGCATCATTGGGCAAGATATACTGAAAATAGGTTGTAGGGGTCAAGGGAAAGTAGCAGATAGACAAGGTTGGAAGCTACTGCAATAATCCTCAGGAGAGATGCTGCTGCTTGCATCAGGTTTGAAGAGAGTGGTTCCAAAGTGCTTGTAACATTGCCTGTCCCATGGTA
The DNA here is from genome assembly GCF_005190385.1 of Monodon monoceros. Taxonomy (NCBI): domain Eukaryota; kingdom Metazoa; phylum Chordata; class Mammalia; order Artiodactyla; family Monodontidae; genus Monodon; species Monodon monoceros. The sequence goes on from NW_021703774.1 coordinate 110,431,259, forward strand.
TTATAGCTATTATTATTTTTCTTATTATTTTTATCACTAACATAAAAATATAAAATATCTCTTTTTCTTACAACATGTTTCCAATTACTATGATATCATATTCTGATGTTAATTATTCAACTATTTTGGTAAAATTATTGTAACTATAGTTATGAATCAAAAAAAAATCTAACCTCTTCTACTTTGAAGAGTTGAAAAAGTTCTTATTGGATTACAGTTTCATGATATTGCTAGGATATATCTTTTAAATATATTTCCCCTAGTGGAATATATTTAGCTCATTTAAAATATAATTCAGTTTCAATTTGCAATCCTTTTAGCTAGCAAGTCAAAGTGTCACATGAAATAAAGGCAGAGGCTTGTTAAAGTTTCAGGCTCTTAAACTTTTTTTTTCTTCCCCAGGAGCAGCAAAATTAGGGGGAGGAGTGTGGTTACAATACTTGTCATTCAGAATTATGAATAGGGGCACTTTTGTTGGAGGTTCAGATCACTGAGAGTGGGACTGGGGAGATTGTAGGGAGATAGCTATTTTTTTTTAAACAAAAGATTAAATCTGGAATGCTAAATGTCCAGCTAGCTGTGAATGGGAGAAACTGAAATCAACCCTGCTATCCTTCTTCTTTCACCCTAGATTGGAATACGGTCACTGGGTCTCAGGCAGCCTACAGAACCATCAATTATACTACAAATGAGTAAGAATTCTAGAGAAACTCTCCAGCAATTTGCTACCTGAATGCGGCATTAGGCAGTTATCTAAATTCAGCCCAACAATGACCTAAGTGTAGATATAAATATAGATGTTCGGTCATTTAAGAAATATTTACTGACATGCTCTATATATGAGGAACTCTTTTAGGAACTAGGTTTACAGAGATAAATAAAACAAAAAGTCCCTGCCTCATAGAATTTACATTATAGTAGGGGAGACAGCTGATAAACATTTAAGCAATTGCATATATAATATCATGTTACATTGTGATAAAGACTAAGCAAAAAAACATGAAGCAGGGTAAAGGAGAGACAGACTGTGCATTTTGGATAGACTTTTTAGGGAAGAGATCTCTGAAGAAATGACATAAGGATGAGATACAAATGCAGCAAACATGCAAGCCATGTACCTATTCCTGGGGAAAGCATTCCAGGCAGAGAAAATTCCACGTGTGAAGTCTCTGAGGTGGGAAAATTTCTGGTTTGATGTAGGAAGGAGGCCACATCACTACCTACCCTGAGGGACAGAGGAGAGGAGGGGTAGGAGATAAGGCTGATTGGGAAGGATGCTGGGTTTCCACATCATGGGAAGCCACGGGTGGTTGAGACCATCAGAGTATTATGCTTTGATTCTCATTTTGAAAAGATCACTCTGTAGAGCAGGAAGAGTAGGGAGGAAGAGACAGAAAGAGAAGGTGTAATCAGGCACCCAGGGAAGACCAGGGCTTGGACTAACTTAGCAGTGATTAAATTTGAGATACATTTGTAGGTAGAGGTGACAGTGTTTGCTCATGTGAGAGAAAAAAAGAAAAGAGATTTGGTGTGAATGGTGCTATTTTACCAAATGAAGAGTTGCGAGAGAGAAGTCGGGGTGCAAGGACAAATTTTTCAAAGTGAGGAAAATACGCCACTTTCTTATGTTCTCCATAAAGCCCACAACACATCTGAGACACAAAAAACAATTTCCGTTGTTTAAAAAAGAGTATAACTTGAGATAAAAAATGAGATGAACTATTTACCTTTACTCCCTTTGAGATGAACATAAATATTTTCTAAAACAGTGATTCTCAAAGAATATTCTGTGGCCCATTGGTGGTCTTTAAGCGACCTCCCGAAGAGCTCAAATGTACAGGTGATCCTTTACATCATTAATGAAAAATCAGGCTTTATTCCATAGACCTATCTTATCTTTATTTACAACTAAAAGGTTTTTGTTTTGTTTTATTTTACTAGTAACATATGATATTAACACTTGGTATTTATATACCAAAAATATCAAGTTGCTAGAGCTTCCTGCAGACTAATTCAGCTTTATACTCAGAAGTGTTGACAATGCTTGACAATGTTCCCTCAGTTTTAAGGGAGGACAATTTGTTATCGGTGAACCAGAAATGTCTAGATTTGGCCATTATTTTAATTGTTGTTATCTGTGTTTTTTAATTATAAATTAATTGTTGGTTTAGTTTAATCATTATCATTTTAGTTTCTTATGGGATGTTTCACTAAGCTTGCAGTGGGTAGTCATGTGTATTTGATCGAATAGAATTTTTAGATTGTAATATCCCCAAAGCACTGAATTCTAAAGTATTATGATTTGAATATGAATCATCCATACCCTCTGTTGCTAAAACAGATGTCTACATAATTTCCCTCCTTCATCCCTTAACTTGCTTAGGCAATGACACATTATTGTTATCACTGAATTCATTTTCCACTGGAGGAAGTGATCAGGTAGGGTATGTGAATTATGGAGTCTTTGCTATGATCAAATACTTTAGTTGACAGTTTAGATCAAATAGTGCTACCTGTTGGTATACCCACAAATCTTTGTTTCTTCTAATTTCTCCTCTCTATCATGAAAAACTTTAGTGATGAGTTTTATATTTTTTGTTCTCTTTTAAGTTTTCAGGTATACAAGGAAAAGTGAATAGAAAGGACATTCAAAATTTGGGGAATTTTCCCTATGCTTCATTTAGAGTCAGACAGGTCTGCAATTAAGTTCTGGCTGCACTAATAACTAGCTGCTTGATCCTTGACAAGTTACCTAACTTTATAGCCTCAGTTTTTTCAGTGTAAATTGGGATAATATTTTCTTGAGATGGAATATATGAGTTTTATTACAGGCCAGGCACTAAAGTGATTTCAAAAATATCAATAAGAAGATGATAATAAAAATATTAGCCAATATTTAGAGATCAATTACTGGAATAATACATGATTTTAAAAATCATTCTGGTCAACTGTTAATAGAATGATTTCAGTGAGTTTGACAGATTTGACTTTGTTATCAAAAGTATGGCTTTTAGATGTAAAGATTGAGTGAAGAATTAATCTGATGTAAAAAAACACATTGTAGAATATCTTTCCATTATATAGGATAAACTAATTACAGATACTCTTTTCATATGAGTGAATGTATTTATGGCTAAAGATGAAACTTTGCATCAAGAATATATCTAAGTGGAGGACACCTTCAAGATGGCAGAAGAGTAAGACTTGGAGATCACATTCCTCCCCACAAATACATCAGAAATACATCTACACATGGAACAACTCCTACATAACACCTACTGAATAATGGTAGAAGACCTCAGACCTCCTAAAAGGCAAGAAACTCCCCACATACCCAGGTAGGGCAAAAGAAAAAAGAATAAACAGAGACAAAAGGGTAGGGACGGGACCTGCACCAGTGGGAGGGAGCTGTGAAGGAGGAAAGGTTTCCACACACTAGGAAGCCCCTTAGTGGGCGGAGACTGCGGGTGGCAGAGGCGGGAAGCTTCGGAGCCACGGAGGAGAGCGCAGCAACTGGGATGCGGAGGGAAAAGCAGAGAGATTCCTGCACAGAGGATCGGTGCCGACCAGCACTCACCAGCCTGAGAGGCTTGTCTGCTCACCTGCCGGGGCGGGCGGGGCTGGGAGCTGAGGCTCGGCTTCGGAGGTCGGATCCCAGGGAGAGGACTGGGGTTGACGGTGTGAACACAGTCTGAAGGGGCTAGTGTGCCACAGCTAGCCGGGAGGTAGTCTGGGAGAAAGTCTGGAGCTGCTGAGGAGACAAGAGATGACTTTTTCTTGCCTCTTTGTTTCCTGGTGCACGAGGAGAGGGGATTCAGTGCACCGCCTAAATGAGCTCCAGAGACGGGTGCGAGACGCGGCTATCAGCGCGGACCCCAGAGACGGGCATGAGATGCTAAGGCTGCTGGTCGCTACCAAGAAGCCTGTGTGCAAGCACAGGTTACTATCCACACCCCTCTCCCGGGAGCCCGTGCAGTCCGCCACTGCCAGGGTCCTGTGATCCAGGGACAACTTCCCCTGGAGAACACAAGGCACGCCTCAGGCTGGTGCAACATCAGGCCGGCCTCTGCCACAACACGCTTGCCCCGCATCCATACCCCTCCCTCCGCCCGGCCTGAGTGAGCCAGAGCCCCCGAATCAGCTGCTCTTTAACCCCATCATGTCTGAGTGAAGAACAGACGCCCTCAGGTGACCTACATGCAGAGGAGGGGGCTAATCCAAAGCTGAACCCCAGGAGCTGTGAGAACAAAGAAGAGAAAGGGGAATTTCTCCCAGCAGCTTCAGGAGCAACAGATTAAATCTCCACAATCAATTTCATGTACCCTGCATCTCTGGAATACCTGAATAGACAACGAATCATCCCAAAATTGAGAGTGGACTTTGGGAGCAACGATATAAATTTTTCCTTTTTCTCTTTTTGTGACTGTGTATGTGTATGCTTCTGTGTGTGATTGTGTCTGTATAGCTTTGCTTTTACCATTTGTCCTAGGGTTCTGTATCTCTGTTTGTTTGTTTTTTTTTTAGTATAGTTTTTAGTGCTTGTTATCATTGGTGGATTTGTTCTTTGGTTTGGTTGCTGCCTTCTTTCTTTCTTTTTTTTATTATTTAATTTTTTTTTATTTTTAATAATTGTTTTTTAATTTTTATTTTAATAACTTTATTTTATTTAATTTATTTTTCTTTCTGTCTTTTTTCTTTCTCCCTTTTATTCTGGGCCATGTGGATGACAAAGTCTTGGAGCTCCAGCCAGGTGTCAGGCGTGTGACTCTGAGGTGGGAGAGCCAAGTCCAGGACCTTGGTCCACCAGAGACCTCCCAGCTCCACGTAATAACAAATGGCAAAAATCTCCCAGAAATCTCCATCTCAATGCCAAGACCCAGCTCCACTCAAAGACCAGCAAGCTACAGTGCTGGACACCCTATGCCAAACAACCAGCAAGAAAGTAACACAACCTCACCCAATAGCAGAGAGGCTGCCTAAAATCATAATAAGGTCACAGACACCCCAAAACACACCTCCTGATGTGGATGTGCCACCCAGAAAGATAAGATCCAGCCTCATCCACCAAAACACAGGCAGCAGTCCCCTCCACCAGGAAGCCTACACAACCCACTGAACTAACCTTAGCCACTGGGGACAGACACCAAAAACAACAGGAACTACAAACCTGCAGCCTGCGAAAAGGAGACCCCAAACACAGTAAGTTAAACAAAATGAGAAGACAGAGGAACACACAGCAGATGAAGGAGCAAGGTAAAAACCCACTAGACCTAACAAATGAAGAGGAAATAAGCAGTCTACCTAAAAAAAGAGTTCAGAGTAATGATAGTAAAAATGATCCAAAATCATGGAAATAGAATGGAGAAAATATATTAAAAAAAAAGTTTAACAAGGACCTAGGAGAAAAAAAGACCAAACAAACAATAATGAACAACACAATAAATTAATAAAAAATTTTCTAGAAGGAATCAATAGCAGAATGACTGAGGCAGAAGAAAAGATAAGTGACCTAGAAGATAAAATAGTGGAAATAACTACTTGAGAGCAGAATAAAGAAAAAACAATGAAAAGAATTGAGGACAGTCTCAGAGATTTCTGGGACAACATTAACCTCACCAACATTCAAATTATAGGGTCCCAGAAGAAGAAGAGAAAAAGAAAGGGACTGAGAAAATATTTGAAGACATTATAGTTGAAACCTTCCCTAATATGGGAAAGGAAATAGTTAATCAAGTCCAGGAAGCACAGAGAGTCTCATACAGGATAAATCCAAGGAGAAACATGCCAAGACACGTTTTAATCAAACTATCAAAAATTAAATACAAAGAAAAAATATTAAAAGCAGCAGGGGAAAAACAACAAATAACATACAAGGGAATCCTCATAATGTTAACAGATGATATTTCAGCAGAAACTCTGCAAGCCAGAAGGGAGTGGAGGGACACATTTAAAGTGAAGAAAGGGAAAAACCTACAACCAAGATTACTCTACCCAGCAAGGATATCATTCAGATTTGATGGAGAAATTAAAAACTTTACAGAAAAGCAAAAGCTAACAGAATTCAGCACCACCAATCCAGCTTTACAGCAAATGCTAAAGGAACTTCTCTAGGCAGGAAACACAAGAGAAGGAAAAAACCTACAATAACAAAACCAAAATATTAAGAAAATGGTAGTAGGAACATATATATCAATAATTACCTTAAATGTAAATGGATTAAATGCTCCAATTAAAAGAAATAGACTGGCTGAAAGGAAACAAAAACAAGACCCATATATATGCTGTCTACAAGAGACCCACTTCACAACCAGGGACACATACAGACCGAAAGTGAGGGGATGGAAAAAGATATTTCATGCAAATGGAAACCAAAAGAAAGCTGCAGTTGCAATTCTCGTAACAGACAAAATAGACTTTAAAACAAAGAATATTACAAAAGACAAAGAAGGACACTACCTAATGATCAAGGGATCAATCCAAGAAGAACATATAACTATTGTAAATATTTTTGCACCCAAAATAGGAGCACCTCAATACATAAGGCAAATGCTAAGAGCCAAAAAAGGGGAAATCGACAGTAACACAATCATAGTAAGGGACTTTAACACCCCACTTTCACCAATGGACAGATCATCCACAATGAAAATAAATAAGGAGACACAAGCTTTAAATGATACATTAAACAAGATGGACTTAATTGATATTTATAGGACATTCCATCCAAAAACAAAGGAATACACTTTTTTCTCAAGTGCTCATGGAACATTGTCCAGGATAGATTGTAATTTGGGTCACATATCAAGCCTTGGTAAATTTAAGAAAATTGAAATCACACCAAGTACCTTTTCTGACCACAACGCTATGAGACTAGATATCAATCACAGGAAAAAAAATGTGTAAAAAATACAAACATATAGAGGCTAAACTATGCACTATGTAATAAACAAGAGATCACTGAAGAAATCAAAGAGGAAATCAAAAAATACCTAGAAACAAATGACAATGAAAACACGATGACCCAAAACCTATAGGATGCAGCAAAAGCAGTTCTAAGAGGGAATTGTATAGCAATACAATCCTACCTTAAGAAACAAAAAACATCTCAAATGAACAAGCTAACCTTACATTTAAAGCAATTAGTGAAAGGAGAACAAAAAAAATCCCAAAGTTAGCAGAAGGAAAGAAATCATAAAATCAGATCAGAAATAAATGAAAAAGAAATGAAGGAAACAATAGCAAAGATCAATAAAACTAATTGCTAGTTCTTTGAGAAGATAAACAAAATTGATAAACCATTAGCCAGACTCATCAAGAAAAAAAGGAAGAAGACTCAAATCAATAGAATTAGAAATAAAAAAGAAGTAACAACTGACACTGCAGAAATACAAAAGATCATATGAGATTACTACAAGCAAATATATGCTAATAAAATGGACAACTGGGAAGAAATGGACAAATTCTTAGAAAAGCACAACCTTTGAGACTGAACCAGGAAGAAATAGAAAATATAACCAGACCAATCACAAGCACTGAAATTGAAACTGTGATAAAAATCTTCCAACAAACAAAAGCCAAGGACCAGATGGCTTCACAGGCAAATTCTATCAAACATTTAGAGAAGAGCTAACCCCTATCCTTCTTAAACTCTTCCAAAACATAGCAGAGGAAGGAACACTCCCAAACTCATTCTACGAGGCCACCATCACCCTGATACCAAACCAGACAAAGATGTCACAAAGGAAGAAAAATACAGGCCAATATCACTGATGAACATAGATGCAAAAATCCTCAACAAAATACTAGCAAACAGAATCCAACAGCACACTAAAAGGATCATACACCATGATCAAGTGGGGTTTATCCCTGGAATGCAAGGATTTTTCAATAAACGCAAATCAATCAATGTGATACACCCTATTAACAATTTGAAGAATAAAAACCATATGATCATTTCAATAGATGCAGAAAAAGCATTTGAAAAAATTCAACACCCATTTATGATAAAAACCCTTCAGAAAGTAGGCATAGAGGAAACTTACCTCAACATAATAAAGGCCATATATGACAAACCCACAGTCAACATCGTCCTCAATGGTGAAAAACTGAAACCATTTCCACTAAGATCAGGAAAAAGACAAGGTTGACCACTCTCACCACTATTATTCAACATAGTTTTGGAAGTTTTAGCCATAGCCATCAGAGAAGAAAAAGAAATAAAAAAATCCACATCGGAAAAGAAGAAGTAAAGCTGTCAGTGTTTGCAGATGACATGATACTATACATAGAGAATCCTAAAGATGCTACCAGAAAACTACTAGAGCTAATCAATGAATTTGGTAAACTACCAGGATACAAAATTAATGCACAGAAATCTCTTGCATTCCTGTACACTAATGTTGAAAAATCTGAAAGAGAAATTAAGGAAACACTCTCATTTAGCTTTGCAACAAAAAAAAATAAGACACGTAGGAATAAACCTACCTAAGGAGACAAACGACCTGTATGCAGAAGACTGTAAGACACTGATGAAAGAAATTAAAGATGATAAAACAGATGGAGAGATATACCATATTCTTGGATTGGAAGAATCAACATTGTGTAAATGACTATACTACCCAAAGCAATTTACAAATTGAATGCAATCCCTATCAAACTACCAATGGCATTTTTCACAGAACTAGAACAAAAAATTCACAATTTGTATGGAAATACAAAAGACCCCAAAGAACCAAAGCAATCTTGAGAAAGAAAAACGGAGCTGGAGGAATCAGCCTCCCTAACTTCAGACTATACTACAAATCTACACTGATCAAGAAAATATGGTACTGGCACACACAGAAATATAGATTAATGGAACAGGATAGAAAACCCAGAGATAAACCAATGCACATGTGGTCACCTTATCTTTGACAAAAGAGGCAAGCATATACAATGGAGAAAAGAGAGCCTCTTCAATAACTGGTGCTGGGAAAGCTGGACAGTTACCTGTAAAAGAATGAAAGTAGAACACTCCCTAACACCATACACAAAAATAAACTCAAAGTGGATTAAAGACCTAAATGTAGTAAGGCCAGACACTATAAAACTCTTAGAGGAAAACATAGGCAGAACACTCTATGACACACAGGCAGAACACTCTATGACATAAATCACAGCAAGGTCCTTTTTGTCCCACCTCCTAGAGAAAGGGAAATAAAAACATAAATAAACAAATGCGACCTAATGAAACTCAAAAGGTTTTGCACAGTAAAGGAAAACATAAACAAGATGAAAAGACAACCCTCAGAATGGGAGAAAATATTTGCAAATTAAGCAGCTGACAAAGGATTAATCTCCAAAATTTACATGTGGCACATGCAGCTCAATATCAAAAAAACAAACAACCCAATCCAAAAATGGGCAGAAGATCTAAATAGACATTTCTCCAAAGAAGATATACAGATTGCCAACAAACACATGAAAGAATGCTCAACATCATTAATCATTAGAGAAATTCAAATCAAAACTACAATGAGATATCATCTCACACCGGTCAGAATGGCCATCATCAAAATATCTACAAACAATAAGTGCTGGAGAGGGTGTGGAGAAAAGGGAACCCTCTTGCACTGTTGGTGGGAATGTAAATTGATAAAACCACTATGGAGAGCAGTATGGAGGTTCCTTAAAAAACTAAAAATAGAACTACCGTATGACCCAGCAGTCTCACTACTGGGCATTTACCCTGAGAAAACCATAATTCAAAAAGAGTCATGTTCATTGCAGCTCTATTTACAATAGCCAGGACATGGAAGCAACATAACACCCTAAGTGCCCATTGACAGATGAATGGATAAAGAAGATGTGGCACATATATATACAATGGAATATTACTCAGCCATAAAAAGAAACGAAATTGAATTATTTGTAGTGAGATGGATGGACCTAGAGACTGTCATACAGAGTGAAGTGAGTCAGAAAGAGAAAAACAAATACCGTATGCTAACATATATATATGCAATCTCAAAAAAAAATAAAAATAAAAAAGGTCATGAAGAACCTAAGGGCAGGACGGGAATAAAGACGCAGACGTAGAGAATGGACTTGAGGACACGGGGAGGGGGAAGGGTAAGCTGGGATGAAGTGAGAGAGTGGCATGGACATATATACACTACCAAACGTAAAACAGATAGCTAGTGGGAAGCAGTCGCATAGCACAGGGAGATCAGCTTGGTGCTTTCTGACCATCTAGAGGGGTGGGATAGGGAGAGTGGGAGGGAGACCCAAGAGGGAGAGGATATGGGGATATATGTGTACATATAGCTGATTCACTTTGTTATACAGCAGAAACTAACACACCATTGTAAAGCAATTATACTCCAATAAAGATGTTAAAAAAGATATATCTAGGGCTTCCCTGGTGGCGCAGTGGTTGAGAGTCCGCCTGCCGATGCAGGGGACACGGGTTCGTGCCCCGGTCCGGGAAGATCCCACATGCCGCGGAGCGGCTGGGCCCGTGAGCCGTGGCTGCTGAGCCTGCGCGTCCGGAGCCTGTGCTCCGCAACGGGAGAGGCCACAGCAGTGAGAGGCCCGCGTACCGCAAAAAAAAAGAAAAAAAAAAAAAAAAAAAAGATATATCTAAGTGGAGTAAAATCCATTCTCTTCTGGAGCTATAAATGGTTATGATTAAATGAATCTGTTAATATATCCTAAGTAGACATTGACTCAAATGGTTCTTTTCCCCTTAAGAAAAGAGACTAAAGTTAATTTTGACAGATCTGGCAATTATCTGATAACTGCCAGCTTATTTTGTTAAAAACTACCCAATAGCAAGAAACTTTGATTATCAGAAATCTTATCTGTAAAAAGCCATATAGTGGCGCACTAAAGGGACAGTGATGATAACCTGAGAACCAAATTTTGCTCCAAGAAGAGAAGGACCGTCACCAGCAAAGCCCATTAACTATTCCCTGGGATTAAAAATAGAGAATCTGTGTAATAAAATAAAGTTTAACCTTTTTTTTTTCCCCTTTGTGTTTAGTCTAGTTTGACTTGCACATAGTGTATATCATGCAGAGGCCTTGCACTTGGCCCTTCAGACCAGAGTCCCTTGTGTGAAACGGTGCTGACACCTCAGATTGGTGGGCTGTGGCAGCAGCATCGCGAGTGACCTCCTCAATCCAAGATGGCGGCGGCAGGCTGTGTGCAGAGACGCTGCACCGGTGCCGGGCACTGCCATCTGAAACCTGAGCAGCACGCCTGCGCCTGACCCACGAGAGCTCCGCCTCCTCCTCGCGGAAAAGAACCCTACACAGCATCCCTGCCCACAGCCTGTCAGGGAGAGTATACTTTAGAGCGCGAGCTCGCACCTCTCCATTTTTGATGAAAGAATAAATCTCTCCTTTGCTTCTGAACCAAACTCCGTCTTGTTCTATTGGCACAAGTGATAGCGGGCAGAAGGAGCCTTGTTGGGGACTGACTCGGGAGGGTCCTTAATAGGTTAGTGAAGAAATTCAGGGCCAAAGTGAAAACATTCCCTGGCCAGATAGGTGGTGGTCTGCTAACCCTCATAACTAAGAAATGAGAATGGAGATTGTTTTCCCCTAAGTCTTGGTATAGAAGACTGATTATTATTAACATTTGCACAAGACTTTCACATTTTGTTAGGTGCTTATAACACAACAATGAACTTTAAAGCGGGACCAGGAGAGAAAAATGAGGTAAGAGGTCAAAGAAGGAAACGGCATTTCAGCGCTTTGACTCTTATTGCCAGGTACAGTTTTTCCCAACTCTCAGAGTCCTGTTAAGTCCTCTTGAGAAGGAAATTGGACCATGGCTTTCTCCTAACATCATTTATTCTTATTCTGTGCCTTAGATTGTCAAATACCCCAACTGCCTCCCCTCCCCCCATCCCCACCCCTGCCCAAATGGCTTAGTCACTAAGGTCAGTTTATAAGTAGTAATGGAATGGTGATAGGAAAGACCAGTGGTTGAAACTAAACAGTTGTTTTACTAACTAGAAAGGCTGAAAATATGGGGAAGGTTTTTAATAAGACCCACAGTGCGAACTCAAATTTGTGCACAAGTGAATAAGCCTGTGTCAATGGTTGTCACTGTACCACATAGTGCTGTTCTTGTGTAAGGGCTCACATACTGGTGAGACATCACTCTCTGATGGTGAAAATTGGACAGCTATATAAAGTTAACATCCTATTTTAATGAGTCTAAAAGGTGCTCAAGGCATTATAAAATTTCAATGAAAAAGGGAAGTCTTGGGGTTTTGAGAAATGACTCTATCAGGATCCAAGTCTAGGAGTTATAAGGCTAGTTGTAAAACACATTCCAAAAATCGTAAGCTGGAAGTTGTAGATGAAACCCAGCCCAAAGACAAAGAGATTGGGCTCTGATGGTAAGTTTTAAGACACGTGATCCCTAATGTGAAAGAGCCATTTTCTTTCTTCTGGCCCTTTGCTTCGGATCAGAAAACACGCAAGAGACTGAGGAGATTTGGTCCCCATAGCTGTGAGAAATGTAGTCACATTTATGGAAAGTCAGAGCAGTACTCGAATTGGTTGGTTTCATGATGCTCCCTGAACCCAAGTCTTAGCAGGTAAAGAGTTAGAAGATGGCCTTTATCCTGACTGTGGTGTTCCTGTGGAGTAAGAAAGGGTGTATCTAGAGCCCTGACAGTACATTCCTGAAATTCTGCCTGATTTCTGATCCCCCGATTCCTAACCTAGGGGATGCAAAATGTCTAGAAGGACACTGAGAGGATACTTATGAAGCAGTTGAGTTTATATAGTTCCTTTTTGCTTGCTTTAATGAAAGTTTATTTTCTTTGACTTTTTCATAGAAAGTACTTTCATTACCCTTCATAGTCATGTTTTTGTATTCAGTATACCACTTGTTTCCTATGGTTTCTCTCTTGAAGAGACAACATAGCAGATAGCCTAAAATTATTTCCCTTACCTAGAGGCAGCTACCCCAGAACTAAACTCTGAATGAAGCACAAAAATTTTTCCCAAATGAAGCGCAAAAATTTTTCCCAAAGTCATGAGATCATGAAGTCCTGAAAATGTGAAGGGTCTCATGATAATAAAGTCCCTCATTGAAAGAGGGGAGGGATGTCACCATTCTTATTGTGGATGGGAATCCCAATAAACGACAATAGAGAGGGCAAGATAGCAAAAAGGAGCCTGTGACATCTAATGTTTTCTTTTTTTGCGGTACACGGGCCTCTCACTGTTGTGGCCTCTTCCGTTGCGGAGCACAGGCTCCGGACGCGCAGGCTCAGCGGTCATGGCTCACAGGCCCAGCCGCTCTGCGGCATGTGGGATCTTCCCGGACCGGTGCACGAACCTGTGTCCCCTGCATCGGCAGGCGGACTCTCAACCACTGCGCCACCAGGGAAGCCCTCTAATGTTTTTAAATATTTATAAATTAAGACTTTGAGGATTATCAGAATCGGATCAGTTTTGAACCATTTAAGCTAATGAAATTTCATCTAAGCCAAAGACGTGGTTAAGACACCCTTCAGAGCTAGAATGGATACATTTAAATTCTTTATGCCATTTACTAGTTATGTGACCTCTGGCAAGTTATTTAATCACTCAGTTTCCTTATCAATAAAATGGAGACCACAATTGAATTAACCAAATTAGGTAGATTATATGAATCAATATATAGAAAGTTCTTAGAAAAGTGCCCGGTGTTTCACATTAGTGAATACTATGTAAGAGTTAACTTTATTATAATTGACTAGTTTCTAAGACCAGATCTTAAGTTCTACTAGGTCAGTTATCACCTGAATTACTAAAATGCCTCCCTGTCTAAGGTCAGCCTTCTGCAAAGTATGAGGAAGTAGGGCCTAAATTGTAGGCTTAGTATGATGGTCTTATATATATATATATATATGTATATATAAAAATCCAAATAGGTACCCGTTACTATTTTTATCATTATTATTTTTTTATAATCTCAATGCATGCTACTTAGTGTTTTTTTTTTCTTTTAGCGATTTAAAAAGAGTGACTAATTCTTCAGTACCATTTAATGAATTCACACATTTGCTTACTCTGGAAAGTATGCAATTGTGTTTACTAAAACATATGGATGTTTACTATAAATGCTTCATTCCTAGGATCTGCTTTCCCATGTGCATATCAGGCATAATGATAATATTTTAACCCTAGTAAAGTAATGCATGTTATATCAATGTGTATGATGTGCTTCACAAGATCATTTTCATCCTCACGTTAATTATTGGAGTAAAATGCAAATATTTAATTGAATGTAAAAATTGATCCTTTACATATTTATCTGCTTTCTCTACTCTCAGTATATTTAGTATGATTACTACGAGCATAATTTCAACTGACTTCTATGAAAAAGGTTTCACAGTTACCTGAAGTAACAGCCTGCAGTCATCATTATGGAAAGCCCCCAAAAGGAACTTGCAAAATCTTGGGAGGATTTCCTAAATCTTATGAAAAAAAGAAAGAAAGAAAGTAAAAGCAGATTTCTCCTCAAAAAGAAATTTGAAAATGCAGTAGTAAAAACCAAGGAGTTCTTAATCTACTGACATTTTAAACTCTTACTATACCTAGATTTTTCTTTCATTGTTCACTTTACGTTATTATGTATCTCATTTCAATAGTACTTAAAAATTGCTGCATATTCTTAAGCCACAAAAACAGATGAAAATTGAGATGTAAAATTTTTGTACTTTAAAAGTACTTGCAAAATGGTTTCTTTGAAGGGTCACACACCAACAAAGGATAAAATTAGTGCATTAAGAGAAGCTGGAATACAATATGGTGTGGCTCACCACTAGAAAATATGATTTTATTTCTATCAAAATGTATCTTGAAAACTTCACGGGTTATACATCTCTTTTCAATGTATTGTTTAGAGGATAAAGGACAGAAATACTGATGAAAAATTAATGGGTCAAGACAGGTTTTGTGAAACCCAGATCTTGCTGTTAATATGTTCATAAATAATATGTGAATGTTACAGCCCAACAATTTTTTGCCCTATTCAGGATACTGTAAGCCAAAATATTTTACATAAAATGCATGTCTTTTTTTTTTTCTTGCCTTCTTTTTCTGTTTTGTTATGTTCAGGTTATACTGTGTTTTTGATATTATAGCAACTTGGACTTTGCACCACTAAATGTAACTCTATAAAGGGCCTCTGATACTGTACTTTGTTATATTTATGTTTTTAAAATATAAAAACAATATACCCTTGAGGGTAAACAAAAACTCAGAATTGCATGATTTCAACTCATTTGCAATGTGACTTGTTTGACATTACATATAGTATAATTATATCACTCGTAAAACAGAATATTTACAATCCTTGTACTACCTCTAAAATCTCAAGAATTTTAACACTTGAATTTCATGACATCTTAAGAAAATATGTTGGCTTAATGGCCACCTAGCCTAACCTGGGATTTTCATGTAATTTTAAAAGTTCTGGGCAAAGACAAGAGAACAAAATTACTTAACTAGGAGTCATTAACATGTAATAACCTTATTGTTTTTTGATTTTGGAAGAGTGCCCTATGAAAACTTACCTATATATAAGAATGATCAGAGATGATCCTATAATATTATTTATAAACTTTCTTACAATAATCTATATTAGCAATTTTCACCAAAAATATCTTTCACCAAAAAATTTTATCCTTGTATCCTCTTTTGGACCTCCTTCAATGGGTCATAGTTATTCTTGCATCCAATATCAAATTATACAGACACTTTCACACAAACACATTCATAAACAAAGCAAATTGAGAAATATGTCAAAGTTAATGTGGGTTATTGTATATTTTAAAAATGCCTGGGAATTCCCTGGTGGTCCAGTGATTATGACTCAGCACTTTCACTGCTGAGGGCGTGGGTTCAATCCCTGATCAGGAACTAAGATCCCACAAGCTGCACGGTGCAGCCAAAAAAAAAAAAGCCTGAAAGATAAAACTAAAAAAAGAACTACTAATACAACTGTGGAAGATCTCACCGTGTTTTCCATGGACTCTCCTATCCATCAATATTCAGCGAAAGCTGAAAACAATCATTCCATAAAATCTTCTCAAAATCCAAAATATTCTGTTTCTTTCATGTGAACCTCAATAGTACTTACTGTCTCTTTTTTGTCTTCAGAAGATGAGTTCTACTTGTGTTGCTACCTAACTTGCTGCGTAGTTTTAGGCAAGCCACTTAACGTCTCTGAATTACTATTCCTTAATGTGAAAATTTGGTTAAAAATATTGGTCTCTGTCTATCTCACAGGATTGTTGTGAAGATCAAATGAAGATTATATACACTAAAACATGTATATATAGTTTATATACACAGTATTTAGCTAGACACATAGCATTAGATGCAAATAATTTTTCATTCGTAGAAAGTAACCTATGGCTCCTCATCTTTTTTTTTTTCGCGGGCCTCTCACTGTTGTGGCCTCTCCCGTTGCAGAGCACAGGCTCCGAGCGCGCAGGCTCAGCGGCCATGGCTCACGGGGCCAGCCGCTCTGTGGCATGTGGGATCTTCCCGGACCGGGGCACGAACCCGTGTCCCCTGCATCGGCAGGCGGACTCTCAACCACTGCGCCACCAGGGAAGCCCGGCTCCTCATCTTTTATAGACACTTACTTCTGTTTTATTTATTTATTCTGCAAACCTTTATTGAATATTCTCATTCTGAGTGATGAATGTATGGTAGGGCTGTCCATAGGGAATGCTGCAGGTGAGATGTCTGGAAAGTAGAGGTATCTGGGTCTTACTTTCTGTGCCAGTCCTTGCTGTTGAACTGCCTGAGATTTAATCAGGTGCTGTAACAAGAGGCTGTGCAAGGTGCATACTAGGTGCTTGGGGGTGGGAGGGATGAAATTCAACCTCCTCTCTGTTGTGCCTCAGGCCATATGTTCTGGCAAGCAAGAGAGGTTCTGTATCTGCTTGGAGCTCGGGGTTCCTTTTTTCATTCTTCAAAAGCCAGAGTGTGAGATAACACTGTGTCTCTTTCCTTGGGATCATCTCTATTGTCTTCAGGTGAAATAGGATTATTCTTAGCCCTGTAAGAAGTGCCAGATCCTTTTTTTTAAAAAAATAAATGTATTTATTTATTTTTGGCTGCGTTGGGTGTTTGTTGCTGGCTTTCTCTAGTTGTGGCTAGTGGGGGCTACTCTTCGTTGTAGTGCGCAGGCTTCTCATTGCGGTGGCTTCTCTTGTTGCGGAGCACGGGCTTCAGTAGTTGTGGCATGTGGGCTCAGTAGTTGTGACTCACGGGCTCTAGGGCTCAGGCTCAGTAGTTGTGGCCCACGGGCTTAGTTGCTCCATGGCATGTGGGATCCTCCCGGACCAGGGCTCTAACCCATGTCCCCTGCATTGGCAGGCAGACTCCCAACCACTGCACCACCAGGGAAGCCCAGAAAACCCAGATTCTTCAAGACATGTTTTAGAGAGTTTTTCTCTAGGTCCTAACCATTTCTCAGACCACAATACAGGAAATTTGCCTGACCATATATTTCTAACATCCCCACAGATTCCATACATCTGAGAACTGCACCAGAGTCAAAACTCTGTCAACAGGGCATAGCACAGCACCTGGAGATGAGGTGACATGTCCTTCATCCTTTTGTGGACACTGACTTTCAGCTCTCAGGCTCAAAATATCACCCACATTTCAGAAACTTTCCTAACCCCATTTTTTCAGTTTCACTGTAAAATATTTGGGTTGAACTTCTCTGCCATTTATGCAAACTTCAACACAGAGTTCTGAAAGTGTGCTATTGATATGGCTTGGAAAGTTTTACATCTTGGATTGTACACAGAGAAAAGTTAAAATTCTAAATAGGAATGTCCAGTTAAGCTACAAAGGGATCTTTAACTATTGCCATATATTCTGTCCTTGAAAATCCTTATTTCCCATTCGTGCAAAATCATTACATAATCTAAGAATATAGAATTATTAAAGCATATAAATTCTAAAACTTGTGGCTTGTTTCTGGAAATAATTACATTGATTGAGGCACCGTGAATTTGAAGTAGAATGCTTTTGTGACTTGCTGCAGGAGAAAACTCTTAGGCTTCATAAATCTAAATTGAGTGACTGAGAAAAAAGAAAAGGTCTATAAAGCTATGAATACCTATTCTAGTAAAGGATGCAAAAATTTCAGTAAAGAAATAATTGGTAATCTTGAATTCAGTGACAGAAAATTATAATATGTCTCTTTTATGAAGTCTTTTGTGTGAAATATGGATGTGTTGAGGTTATAAAAAAACATGTTTACCAGCAGGAGCCTAAATCAACAGCTTTGAACATGATAGTTCAGAAATCAGCAGGGAGCCACTGTTCCTGAGATGGGCAACACTGACATTTATTTAATTTTTTACTTTCCCACTGTATCCATTTCATCTCTTGTCCTGCACCTCTCTACCTTTGTCCTTGGTTAAGACAAACAGTCATAGCGTTAAATCTGTCTACCATAGTTAATTACTTCAGTTCTGGGCTGAAGCGTTTAGTTGCAGCCCCTTCTCTCTATGGGTTTTGAAAACACAGTTTAACATTAGTTTGTATGGTGGTTGATGTACATCTTCAAACCATAAACACCATATCAAGTGCTCCAAGGAATAATGAAATATTAATTTCAAGACAAAAAAAGTAAGTGGCTTAAAGAAAAAGCTGTTGTCTATCCCATGAGTGGCTTTTAAGACACTGATATCTGTGCTTTGAACGTAAAAATTCGTAGCCATTCAAACCACAGGTAATGAGCCCTAAGTAACTGTCTACCCTCAACTGTGTAGCACACAGATTGAAACCACCAATCCTTTCTTTCTGTCAGAGCACAAATATGAAAAAAGCCTCCCTTTTCTTATCCACAGTCTTTTATTTTTTGACAACACTATGCCAATATAAAAGACCAGTTATTGTCTTATAAACAAGAAAACTGGAGAAAAGAAATACAACTAATGCTTAAAGAAACAGTAACAACCAAATATTTTGTGGTATGTATACATGTGGATTT
This sequence comes from Monodon monoceros, assembly GCF_005190385.1. Taxonomy (NCBI): domain Eukaryota; kingdom Metazoa; phylum Chordata; class Mammalia; order Artiodactyla; family Monodontidae; genus Monodon; species Monodon monoceros. The sequence continues at coordinate 110,450,270 of NW_021703774.1, forward strand.
GGTAATGCTTTTCCATACTTATTTCATTAAATACTTTACTTGTGAAAAGAAAACCCCAAATGCCAAATGGAAATCTTTTTCTCATTCATTCATACAATAAATATTTATAGAGCATTCTTTGTGAGTAAGGGTTGATACACAAATGATTTGCTCATCCAAAAATTTTTTAAAAATCATTAAAATAAAAATGGAGAGAAATAAATTTTTGTTATAAGAAGTGACTTAAATACCACTGGCTCTCAATAGATATTGAGCAATGATAATAATTTCAAAAAGTAAAAAAGAAAAAAAATACCTTTCTTTTGGCTATGTTATTGGCCTTGAAATTAAAAGCTACATTCATAAGTGTTATACTAATTTGATGATGGCATCAGCTTTTTTTTTTTAAGTATTTTTTTAATAGATCTTTATTGGAGTATAATTGCTTCAGAATACTGTGGTAGTTTCTGTTGTACAACAAAGTGAATCAGCCATATGCATACATATGTCCCCATATCCCCTCCCTCTTGAGCCTCCCTCCCATCTTCCTCATGTAGGAGGTTGGGAGGGAGGCTTAAGGTCGTTGCAAAGCACGGAGCTGCTCTCCCTGTGCTATGCTGCTGCTTCCCACAAGCTAACTATTTTACATTTGGTAGTGTATATACTACTCTCACTTCGCCCCAGCCTCACCCTCCCCTCCCGTGTCCTCAAGACGATTCTCTATGTCTAGGTCTTTATTCCTGCCCTGCCATTATGTTCATCAGTCCCTTTTTTTTTTTTTTTAGACTCCATATATATATGTGTTAGCATACGGTATTTGTTTTTCTCTTTCCGACTTACTTCACTCTGTATGACAGACTCTAGGTCCATCCACCTCACTACAAATAACTCAATTTTGTTTCTTTTTATGGCTGAGTAATATTCCATTTTATATATGTACTACATCTCCTTTATCCATTCATCTGTCAATGGACACTTAGGTTGCTTCCATGTCCTGGGTATTGTAAATAGTGCTGCAATGAACATTGTGGTACATGTCTCTTTTTAAATTATGGTTTTCTCAGGGTATATGCCCAGTAGTGGGATTGCTGGGTCATACAGTAGTTCTATTTTTAGTTTTTTAAGGAACCTCCATACTGTTCTTCATAGTGGCTGTATCAATTTACATTCCCACCAACAGTGCAGGAGGGTTCCCTTTTCACCACACCCTCTCCAGCATTTATCGTTTCTAGATTTCTTGATAATGGCCATTCTGACCAGTGTGAGGTGATACATCATTGTAGTTTTGATCTGCATTTCTCTAATCATTAGTGATGTTGAGCATCTTTTTATGTGCCTCTTGGCCCTCTGTAAGTCTTCTTTGGTGAAATGTCTACTTAGGTCTTCCGCCCACTTTTCAATTGAATTGTTTGTTTTTTTGATACTGAGCTTCATGAGCTGTTTGTATATTTTGGAGATTAATCCTTTGTCCATTGTTTCATTTGCAAATATTTGCTCCCATTCTGAGGGTTGCATAACAAAGGAAACCATAAACAAGGTATCAGCTTTTTTTTTTTTTTTTTTTTTGCGGTATGCGGGCCTCTCACTGCTGTGGCCTCTCCCGTTGCAGAGCACAGGCTCCAGACGCGCAGGCTCAGCGGCCATGGCTCACGGGCCCAGCCGCTCCGCGGCATGTGGGATCCTCCCAGACCGGGGCACGATCCCGCGTCCCCTGCATTGGCAGGTGGACTCTCGACCGCTGCACCACCAGGGAAGCCCTAGAGTTTCAATCTTAATAGTCCCACTAGGAAGCCGATTGAGGAAGCAGGGCTTGAGTGTTGAATGATTACATCTGGAATTTTGTCCCACTACAGGTAGAAGCAACTGCAAATAGCAAAAGGAGGCGAAGTCTCAAAGAGAGCTGTACTGCATCCTCAGTATTAATCTCTGGTGAGACATTTGTCAATTTACATCTACAAACCAACTAGTGCTTCTATCGACACCTTCTCCAAGTTGCTACTTTTAGCATCCCTTCCTTCTGTGTCATGCACTGAACACAATATGTCCTCAGATACATTTAGTACCATGAATGTAGCAGCGCTCAAAATATTATTAGTCTCTTGGAATAATGCACCTCAGCAACACTTGAAACGGAGCTAAAAATGGGATTTCTTTTTTTATCCAGAGTGTCAATGATTTCAACACCTGAGAGTTGTCTCTTTTCATTAACAAATATAAAAGTAAATGGAAAGAAATGTACGAATCTGGTGTGCGACGTTGACATTGGAGGAAGCTGTGACTGTGTGAGGGTAGGAGGTCTAAAGGAACTCTCTGTATTTTCTGCTCAATTTTACTGTGATGCTAAAACTGCTCTAAAAATAGTCTATTTAAAAAGGGGGAGGGAGTAATACTTCATTTATATAAATAGAGGTGACACATTTAATATATTATTTTAGAGATTTGGTTTCATGTTTCAGATTGATTTTATATTTGCCATCATTTACTGTTTAAGGTGCACTTATTAGTGAATTTAAGTCTTAAGCCAAACTTTTTCACCATTGTTTGCTGAATGCAGCTTTCTCTGAAGTTGTAATCACCATGCCGAAAATTGTAAGGATTTTATACATTATTTTTCAGCCTACACAGCTGAATGAATGAATGTAATAGGCAAGATTTTGAATTATAAAGATGGCAATGTAGAAATATCAGATTCTCGCTTTTGATATTTTTCTATATGTACTGTAATATGAAAAGGAAATGAATGGAAGAGAAAAAGTGTATGAGGAAGAAGGACACTAGAATAACTGAGAGATCAACCTTGTTGAAAAACATACCCAACATTGAAGACTGTGTTATTTTTCTGTTTCTTACATGTTCATAAATCTATCCTTATGTTTTATTCACTACTCAGTTAAAGACCTAATCTTTTTTTTCATATAGTGATCTAGAAGACACCAAATCTAAATCAGAAATGAGATGCAGTGCTAGAGCCTTAGAGTGTGTATAATGTTGAAAGCATATATGTAAATCAAACAATCTAACTCACTCATCAGAAAAAAAAAAGGATCATGGGTATACTTGCATTGCACTCACCAAATAAAGCACCTGCTTTGGTAGGAGTAAAAACTTGTACAGACAGAATCTTTCTAATCTCCATCTCACATATATTTTGCATGGAACACTCAGGATTTAGAAACCAGAAAAACAATTCACAATGCGAGACTTGGTGTTCAGAATGTTGAACAAAGAATTTGAACTGTTCATTGCTCCACAAACAGAATTTTCAGAATCCCAGACAGCCAAAGCCTGGCACTCTGTGCAGAATGATGTGCTTGGATCTGAGAGAAGAAATTCAACAGCACTGACACAGTCTGTCTTCATGTGATAGCGTCCTACATGGCAAATGGATTTTTTTTTTCCCCCAAAAAAGGTTTAATTTATTTTCCCAAAATATAGACTTCTTTTACATCCTCTTAAAATATATAGATTTTTTTTGCATCAGGTTTGTTTTTGTAGGGTAAGTGATTCAATCACTCAGGGACTCTGTCAGCAAAGGCTGTTTGAGGGATTCCTAAGTGCTAGAAGGTGCTAACTTGCATCTTCTGTAGCCCGGATTCACAGAGAAAATTAGATTCCCCCACACTATGGCAAAGATATTAGCTCTACACAACTAAAGTGTAGGGCAATTCTCTCTTCTCCCTGGCTCCTTTTCAAATAGGTTAGCAATAAAAGTTGTGTACATGAAGAGAGAATTAAATGCCATCTAATTCAGACTGCACTGGGGTATTCAATAGATTGTGGGAGGGGCCAGATTTCCTTAATATTCACAATAATAGTAGAATGTTAGAAATAATTTAAAATATATATTAAGAAATAGACTTCTATAGATTTGAAACTGGCTGCCCATCACCAGGGAAGAGAACAAAGCATGGGGATGTTGATACACATACAAACTGAAATAGGAGACCCTAGTCAAAGACAGCAAACAAAACCACAAAGAAACAGGAAAAGGGATAAAGCGGGAATCAATATGTAACCATGCAAAAAGAAAAGTTTGGATTTAAGTCTAAGCTGCTAAACACTGGATGAGCAGGTTTATTGTTCTCTTGAAAAAGAAATCGCTACTTCAGCATTTAAAGTGAGAATATACTCAAGAAGGCCCCTTTAGGCTTTGGCTATTTTCACAGTATCCTATTAAAACGTACCATTGCATACTAATGAAAGTAAACATAGAGGAGGTGAAGGGGAAGTTGAGGAGATTCAGAGAGAGTGACAGAGAGAAGTAGAGAGAAGGAAAGAAGGATCAAGCCTCTCTTTCAAAAAGAATTTAGAGTTTCTAAAAAGCAGAGTTCTCAAACCACTGAAGAATTCACTGTTGGTTTTTTTTCCTCTAAATTTTATAAGAGTAGAATAGCCCTAGAAGAAATCTCCTAGTGACAGTTTAAATAGGAACTGAGATAGAAGTTTGGAGGAAAAGAGAATGGAAAACAACAAATGTAAAACAAAAGCAAAATAAATATGCTAACTTAGTCAATCAAGGTGAGTTTGCGTGAATTATTCTAGCTTCTCTACAACAGTCAGTTTGTACCACTGCAGCTGCTTTTCTCAACTGCCTGTGGCATTAACTTTTAAAACTTTAATTTTCCAGTCAGATGCCAAGCATACCTGAGTTCACTTAGATGGGCATGATTAGCCATGCTTGTTAGGCACAGTAACCATGGGGTCTTTACTGCAATGAGGAATTAAACTTTAAAAAGTCATTCTGATTTACAACTATACAAATTCTCACAACGTGGTAATAAAGAGGCTACATGATGAAACCTGACAGGATGTTAAGCTTATTGCACAAGTGTGGACAGCTGAAGAGGCAAGAAATAATACAGTTGTCACTGGGCTGTTTCACCTCAACATGGAGCAAACAAAAAGAGCGTTGTTAATCAGTTCAACTCTTTGGCTGGATAATCCTAAACCAGTAATTGATAAATGGGAAAACCATACGACCTCAACTCTGTGATTCATAAAACACATGAATATTCATACCATCTCCTTTGGTCAAGAGGCATTCTACATGCTTCTGGGCAGGCTTTGAAAGAGGAATACAAATAGTTTCTTGCTCAGCAGTAAAATACTGCCTCCCCTTGCAGGCCTATTTTCTCCTATTAAAAGTGAAGTTTAGCAATACACAGAGGACAGTAAACAGAGTAAATGAAGGTAAATGACAAATGGTTCCATAGGAAGTGCTGTACTTTAGCTTTTTCATACTGCTGCATTTGGAAAAATATTAAATCCTTAAAGGAAACTGAAGACTTACACTACCAGAGAAATCGTGCTGGCAATATAACATATTCATCCTGGAAAAACGTACTCAAGCCCTGCATTTATGAGAATCATTTCTTTCCCACCCCACCAAATCTTAATATCTGAATTACTGATACTCTTTATACAAATAGTAGATTTTGGACAATATATAAAAATAATTTTCAGTATAATGTTGATATAAAATATTCTGCTTATTCTTAATAAAATCCGTTTTAAAAGTACATAAAAATAAAGTTTATGGTATTTGTATCAATTAATTTTATCTTTAAAAATATATCTAAATTATAGTGAAATAAACTCAAGGCACATATCAACAGAAATTTGTGCACTAAGGCATATAAGTTAATATGTTATAAATATGAGTATACTTTAAGCACATTTGTAGTTTTAGACCTTGTGGAAAACCATTCATATAAAATGAAGAATTTGTTCAGTTTTCTCTCTTGTAGAAACTGATTTTAATATGTGACTTTTCCTTAAATCAGAGCACCTGTTGCTATACCTCATTTATGATATAAATATCATGGATTATTCCAGACTTCAAAGATAAAAGCAGAGGAAGAACCAAAATTTAAGGAAAATAGTGGTGTATTTTGTTATACAAAAATATCAAATAGTCAATATAAGGATACTCTTCAACATTATTTAGAATACTAGTAAAGGCTAACCAAAATGACCATTGCAAAATAAGGACTGATAAGATATACTCATGAATGGAATTCCAGGCAGCAATTAAAAGTCATAGCTTGAAGAGTAAGTAATGATATGTGCAAGGTCTCATGTTATAATATATTTATAAAAATGGGTTGGGGCTTCCCTGGTGGCGCAGTGGTTGAGAGTCTGCCTGCCAATGCAGGGGACACGGGTTCGGGCCCTGGTCTGGGAAGATCCCACATGCCGCGGAGCGGCTGGGCCCGTGAGCCACAATTACTGAGCCTGCGCGTCTGAAACCTGTGCTCCGCAACGAGAGGCTGCGATAGTGAGAGGCCCGCGCACCGCGATGAAGGGTGGCCCCCGCTTGCCACAACTAGAGAAAGCCCACGCACAGAAACGAAGACCCAACACAGCCATAAATAAATAAGTAAATTAAAAAAAAAAAAAAAGGGTTAAAATCACTTATGCAGTGTGATCCTGATATATGTGTACGTATGTGTAATTAATCTATATTATCTATATATATAATTAATCTACATGTTTGGGGGGATTTTTCAATCCCCAGACTCTCCCCTGTAGTTTTTCTCAAACATATTAATTCTGCCAGATCACTCTGCTCCAGTCCTTAATTTCTGTTTAATAAGAGTTTGATTTTAAATTGTCCTTTTTTGTGTTAGTTTTGTTTCTCCAACTAAATCATATGCAATTTGAAGATAGGGAAAATTTATATATATAGTGTGTATGTGTGATTCTAACAATGTACTGCATGTAACAGTCAACATACTCTATTTGTGATTGTTCTTTGAATTTTCTATTATTTGGATTTTAATGAAATTTAAAAAGTAATTCTTCTGGCACAACCCACGGGGAGAAAAAATTTCTCCATCATGAATGACATCCTTTTTGTCTTCACACTCCATCAAAAAATAGAAAATTTTAAAGCAGTACAGTGATCCATTTTTTGTTTCACTGATAACTTTTCTACAAATTTTATTTTACATACAAAATGGAAATAACTTTTCCTAATAGGTAATTTAAGCTTTTGCATAAAATATAACCAACTTTGAGGAAGTAAAGTCTCTTATTAATTCCTACTCTTCACACCATTATTTTGCTGTGTAATTTCTAGACTCTACTCAATTGTATGTAAACCTCCGCCACCCAACATTTTAATATGAAAAATTTCAAACATACAGAAACGTTGAAAGTATTCTACAGTAAACACCCAAATACACATTACTTAGTTTCTACAATTAAATTTTACTATATTGTATCTTAAGCTTTTAACATGTAAGAAAAATCATGTGTCTTATTTCTTAATCATTAAATGACTTTCATTTTACTGGCATGCAAAGTATGTAATGAAAAGGAATCTTAACACAAGAAGAGAAGTGTCATTTATATTTTTTCCTGGTTCTCTGAGGACTTCAGACTAGGAGTGAGAAAGAGGCTTGAACTGGAACAGATTGAAAGCTTGACAGAAAGTGAAACGTGTGTCCTGTCTCCTTAAAGAAACCCCAAACCAAAAACAAAGAAGCAGAAAAATTTCCTGTGTGTTAAATTTAAAATAGGTGGCAGCTGATTACTTTCCCGAGCTTTGTTTCCATAAACGTTGCCAGCATCTACTGTTATCTTGCAGGTGCAGCCTGAGAGGATGGCTTGTAAGTGTTGCAAACTTTACATCCAGTTCTATCACCATCAGACCAAGAAAGGAGTTAACAGTTTTCTACAATTGCTCACTTACGCATTTGCTGCCACAGGTTTGTCTACAAATTGCATAACAAATCTCCAGACTCTAGAACAAACATTCTAGAATTCTGGAGTAAAGATTTGTAGCCCCTAGTAAAGTCAATGACAGATAGTTAAATATAGTGAGCAAAGAAATGGCAAACTTTAAAAAAGTCTTCCTATTTTTAACACAGCACAGTGCTTTAAGTTTAAAATATCCATTCGATCCATTTTAATCTATAAAATGACGTTAATACAATACCCATCACAAACATATCTTGAGGTCAAAATGATATAACATTTAAAGCCTGTAATCTAGTGACTGACTGTCATATAATAGTCAATATATCACAGTATTTGCTACCTAGTGCTATTCTCCTTATTTTCACAGAGAATTAAAGTGACAATTTGCTGTAATTATACTGTATTTCTAAAAAAATAGGTAACTATATGGATTATATATACAAATATAAACATGTTTAAATTGTTTTATCAAAATATATAGGTATCCCTTCCAGTTAGACTATAAATATTCCAAGAACTCTAAACTGTGTTTAGAAATAGTGTATATATTAGGATGGAATGTCACAAATTAGTTGTGCTTTGTGGAGAGAGAGAGGAAGGGAGACTCACATAGAAACACTTTATTCCTTCATTCAGCAATGAAAGTGGTTCAAATTCTAGCTACTAAGGCACTACATGTGGCAGGCTTATGAACAGTGTAAGATGCCACAGATGCAAGAATTTACCATGTTATCGTGAGAATTATATTCTACCTTTCAGAGTTACCAGGACCTAGTGAATTTAGGACAAGATCTTTAGAAAAAATTATATATATATGAAATACAAGAAATTATATATAAAAAATTATATATATTTTCACACACTTTCAAGATCATAGTTTATTTATTACTTTAGATAAAAAGATAGTATATATATACATATTAGGGAACCCCATATATATATATATATATATATATATATATATATGGGCTTACTTACAACTATGCACTTTAGTCCTATTTCACATTTTGATCCAAATACAGTCTTTTAACAATAACATTATTTTTTCTTTAACCAATTTCCCCTTTAACCATCACTCTGAATGATTGTTTTTAAATTAATAGTAATAAAGTATTTAAGAGGAAACTTTAAATATTTTTGGTTTTAATTCTTTAACTTTTGTTAAGTTTGAAATTTCCTTATTCTTTCTGATTTAATTTGTTTAGGAGTGAACATGACCCCCTGGAGTTTGAGAAAATTACAAGGACTGTCCCAGAAATGCTTATGAACCAACTGAGATTGTGTTTAACTTTTAGTGATGAGGATTTAAATATTTGCCCAAAGATTTAGGTACATAACTGGGAGAAAGCTATAATACTGAACTTTCAGACATTTACTTACTAAAATTATAACAGACATTATTAACTGACATTTAATGTGAACAGCTCTGGGCAGATCCAGACTCAACCTATTTTTGTCCGTCAACACATTGCTGACAGGTTTAATGGACACCTTTGTAAATTATTTTAACTGGTATTAACAATACCGATCCTTAAGCCCCCTCAAACCTTATCCCACAGATTGACTTCCAATGGATTAACTGAATTTAGCAGACAAGAGCTGCCAAATCGTTAGCATTTCTTTACATTTCAGTTTTGGCTTTATGCTAATATGTCAATGTTTACTTTAAAACTAAACCCGATCTCTGCAAAATATTTTTAGTCCATGTGCCAATAACGTCTCACGCTATGGCACAGGTAATTATAAGTAATGGAAATCGGCAGTGATAAACTTGCTTTATAATAATCTCAGAGATGCTAGCAGTACGTGGAACACATGCTTTTTCAATCCATTATTAAAAACATCTGATACATCTGTGAGAACTGGAGTTCCCCCCCCCCCGCTCCGCCCCCTCTAGTGTTCTGAGTACTCGGAACAGTTACAACTACAACATTTTGAGAGGCAGATTTTTTTTCTTTAAACACAAAACCATGAAGGAAGCTTTTACAGGAAGTAACAAATACTCCTAAATGACATTTCATTAAAAATGTGTTCCCTTGGAAAGTGGACAGAACTAAAAGCCATGATTTTACTTGGCAGAGAAAGTGGTACAGCAGGCAATGTGTGAAACTAAGGAGCATCAAAATCTACTTTGCCATGGATGTGAGCAGCATTCTGACCTAGAAAATAAAAAGGCAAAGGAATTTTACATGCGCTTTGATATCTTCTAAACTAAAATTTCAGTGGAATTCCCATTTCAAGCAAAGAACAAACAGGAAATGTAGACAATTGTATAAACTATGTTAGTATAAAACTACCAGATACATTCTTGGTTTCATTTTTTAAATATCTTATGTCATAACAATAAAAACTAAGTGTTTCTTTTCTTTTTTTTTTAAGAAAAGTAAATTTGGTTATGCTCTATGCTAAATATGTCAATTTTCAACTCTGGTTAGATCAATGACAGTAGGTCAGTTTTTTCCTCGTATACCTTTTTCTTCTATTTCCCCCCTTTCCTTTTCTTTTTATTTCTATTATTTTTCTTTTTTTCTGTTTTTTTTTGTGTTTTTTTTGCCAAATCAGATTTAGCTAAAGCTCCAGTACATGTTAATTGTTTCTGTGATTAATTGAAAAATAATAAGAAAATTTTAAAAGTTGTAAGCACAGTGGCCAAAATAATACTTTAGGTCATTCTTACCTAAGACATATGCTTTTAGCTATTCTTACCCAAAGGACAAATGATTAATGAGTCGTTTCCTTCTCTTCTAGATAGAAGCATACGCAAATCATCTTTCCTCTTGCCCCCTTCTAGGTCCTAAAAAAGGAGATTAAAATTGTCATTGAAAAATCTTATGCCTGTGACAAGTTTTAACATATTCAATAAGAGTTTGCAAAGCAGAGTTAAAACTCTACTGGGAATGGCATTGCCAATTTGTTTTTCAAGGTTACTTTCTCTTCATCAAAAACTGTAAAATAATAATGAAGAAGAAACTGCTTCCCATTAAGGAAAGAATAAGATCACTCATCAGTTTTACTGCTCCCCTACTTGAACTTTCTCTTGGTTTGAAGGTAATGCTGCTGGCTCCTGTTTCTGTAAAAATTCTTTGCTTCACATTCCCTGTAAACAGAAAAGAGCCATAATTACACCACATTTGATCCATATCAAAGCAAGTGACCCATGTATCGATTTACATAAAGTAAAGCATATAAAACATTTTTGCTTTTCACCCTTACTTCACCACTTTCTAAGGAAAGTTTCCTTTTACATACTTCATTTGAATACAAAACGCTCCTGTTGAAATTTGTGATGTTAAACAAACCATACCAATCATTCAACTTTTTAATTAAGGATTCAGTGTTCCATCCCTTTTCTGACATTAAAATTCAGGTGCAGTCATTAATCTTTCTAAACGAATTCACCTGTGGCTAATACTGATGTATTTTCTATGAGGCTTGTCATGGGCTGCATGCTGCATGCATAGCCACTCCACAGTTAATTACACAGGGGATTATCGTTAGCATCATAAAGATGAAGCCTTGCTAGCAGCATTATAGAGAAGTTTCTTTTTCTTTCTCCCTCTTCCCCCTTTTTTTGGAGCAACGCCCTATTTCATTTTAACATCCAAATGGGTGTTTAAGAATAAACACATCGTGTTGACCTCAATGGCAGGCTGAAGATAGAAGTCAAGGAAAAAGAAGGTAGGCATGAAGGGATACCTAGTTTAGAGTTTTGTTATGACAAACTAATTTGTAAGATACAGCCCAAACCATAAAACGCTGAGAATAATATAAATAAAATGTACTTTTTCAGTTTTAGGCACCTTGATTAAATATATAAAATAGATTGTTTTTCCCTGAATTCGTGACTTGAATGGTAGCTCATATGCCTACATTCAGAAAACCAAAAGAAAAAGATTTGCCAGTTTTAGTAAAAGACCATTTGAGATATGTAATGAGTAAAACTTACAGAAGAGTTCTTTTCAAAAAATATAAAGTAACTTTACAGTCTGAATTAACAACAATAAAAAAATAATCAAAAACAAAAGATAAACAAAAACCAGGACAGCAAGTTACATGCATTTTACTTCAGCAATTTAGACCAATCATATATAGCAATTCTATGTACTTATACTTTGTTAGAAATAAAATCAGAATGATTTTTTATAGTCACACATTGAACTTTAAATACATACATTCTAGTTGCAATTGACTGATAATTTTCTTTGAACTTGTTATCCACAGTATAGTACTGAGTATAGTACATTCTCAGAAAATAGAGAAAAATGTGTAAATATAAAATACAGGTGAAATTAAGTGAAAATATAAGAGGTACATAAGCTTCAGTTAAAGACAACTTAAGATTACTTTAACCAACAACAATCTTAGTTAAAGAGTCTGAAATGCCATCCGATACATTACAGTAAGGGAGAAATTAGGACAAAAGAAGCTTTAAAAAAGCCTAGCTGCCATCAAAAGAACAGAAAATGTAAGGTTTTTTTTTTTTCCAATTTCTTTAATGTGGATTAAACATTTTAGTTTTTAACAAAATATGGAAGAATAGAATTTTTATTATACCTTTTGATACCATTATATTTAGAAATATGAAGGAATTGTTCCTGTCAGAAATTTAGGTATTTCCAAAATCTAGGCAATTGCCTGTATTTAAAAATTTTATCTATGGTTGGCAGCAAGTAGATGCAGCCACATTGTTTTTTTGTTTTGGATAATGAAATGAAATCTATTTTTAATCCACTAGGAGATGATCAATTTGACTGTTTTGCTTCACCAAAAAGCAGCTTCTTTTGTTTTGAGTAGACATGAACTGATTGCTAAACTTAAAAGATTAATTAATGATATTTCTCACAAAGTTTTCAATTTCTTCACATTAAAAATTTAAAGTGCAAACACATGACATTCCTGGGTTTTCGATTTATCTACCCACTTGAAAACTATGATTATACTTTGCTTTTTTGTTTCTTAAGTTCTTATGTTTCTAAAGACATGTTTCTATAAAAAATAGATCATGAGATTTAGGCATATAATTCGATTTAAATTGATTATAACAATAATGGAGTAATGCTGTGGTAGACACTGAGCCTCTCAGTGGACAATCTTTTACTAGCATCACTGCCTTTGTCGTGAATGATCTGAAATGGAACAAAATATCTTTCATGGGCCAGATAATTTGCATTTAAGAGTTTGGTCACTAAAGTCCATCAGCAGAGTTTTCTCCCCCATGCCAATGTGATTGTGAACAACCAGGCCCTAGGACGTGATTGTGTTCCTTGTTCTTTTGATTAGGTGCATGGTGGTAACTTAAATGGATTCTCTTCTATGACTTCCTTATGTTTCCTAATGTTTTACATTCATGTGTTCTGAAGAATGTCTGATGTTTTCTTTCTTAGTGCATAAAATGCTAACAAAGTTAAATTAATAATACAACCACTATGAAATACAAAAACTTTTTTAAGTAAGAATAAAATTATTTTTACCCACTCAACTTTTCTTTAAAGCTTTCAAACTTGATGGGAAATTTTTTTGAGATTTCTGTTTAAGTTATATAAGTATATTCCAAAATATACTTTTAAAATCATGACTTTTCATATCATTCCTAATGTGGTAGGCATTTATACCTTTCAGATATTACTTCATACCAACTGCTTTTATCATTTTTTTTCATAAAAAGTTATCCTCAAAGCAATCTTCACAAAAAAGTCTTGCTTTTCATCCTCACAATTTAATATAAAAATTATTACTCTCTTGATGGACATTAAATTTGAATTAATCTGCAAAAGGAAATAGAGGGAGTATAAGAAGATAAGTGTGCTTGGATAATGAGGTTTTCAAATTTTGTGGTATTTACTATTTTCTTACCCCTGTTAGATTTAGTGCTGATTGTAACTATACCTTTAAAAATTTGGTTTTCTTCTTGCTTTAACTTAAGTGATTTAGAGTTATACAAACTTTATAATACCATGTATTATTTAAAAACTTTTTTTTATTACTTTCAATACTTCCTACCCCCATGCTGTCTATTCAAAACTGCTTTCTGTGATCCTTTCTATGTACATTCTTCCCATCCCTCAAAACTAAAATACTGACTAAAAAGCAAGTTAGAATGTATAGCTGACAATTCTTTCATTTTTAATGTACTATTCTATACAAGATACATTGCAGCTCAACTAGTGTAAATATTATCCAGGAATGCATATGTCGGTTTCTGAAATTCTTAGGTAAAGCAGAATTAATAATTGGACTAATCAGGCTTAAACATATATTGACTTTTTTTATGTGTGTTATAATAGTTGGAGCGTAAGATGGTGCTAAATTTTATGTGTTAGATGCAGTAGTAATATCTTGGCAATTTAAAAAACTACATCTGTGGTCTCTGTCAGTTTAACAGATGATTGGAAAGACCTAAATCTGTGAACAGTTAACATGGTATTTTCTTGCCATAGATCTAGGTCAGTATATGTCATATTGGTCTATAATATTGCAAATCATCATAAAGCTTTAAATAATCTCCTATGCATAAGATGGTCAATTTGACGCTCCTATGATTTGTTTGGAAATGTTGACAAATATCTGCTATAATGACAAAACTAACATTTTTAAAAACATTAGATTGCAATATTTATTCAATTTTGGTTTGCATTTATTGTCAACAACTTTAACCTAAAGACCAATAACATTAAATATACGTATATGTCAGAGTGTAGAAATGTGCTGTATGAATTCAGAACAAAGAAAAAATAAATGAGGTAAAATATGTGTAACTAATACTTGAGGAGACACATACATTTTTACTTCAATGTTTTAGAAAGTAAAATATTGATTTAAATATTCTTTTTTAGCAGAAATCATCTTATTTCTCAGTGTTCTTGATTAAATTAATAACAGGTAACTGAAACAACATGTGCCAGAAGAGAAATTGTGTATATTCACAATTTTTCATTTAAACCTCACGCCAATTACCTTAACTGAAGAAATAGAGAAGCTTCTTATTTTAAAAACCTCTTCCATTCATTGGATTAGAATCAAGAATTACAATACCAAGTATAAATTCCAGGAACCTATTTTCAAGCAATATTTTAAGATGATTTTCAGGCCATGACCTTCCTTCCTCCCTCTCTCCCTTCCTTCCTTCCTTCCTCCCTCCCTCCCTCCTTCCCTCCCTCTTTCTTTTTCTTTCTTTCTTCTTCTTTTTTTTTTTTTTTTTACAATTTCAGAAACTATACAAATCTCTAGTTTGAATTGGCTGCCAGTTATTAAATTCAAAAACATTTAATACAAATTCAAACTCAGGTAGTGAAAACAATATCCTAACAGACAAAGACAAAGTTCAGCATTGTGAGTTAAGATTACCACTGATCTCACAGTATTTTCCTTAATCATAATGATCCTTTCTAGTTTTTGCTTGCTGTGCATACTCCTAATCTAATTCAGGATCTTGAATTTCCCTGTTCATCAATATCTCTACTCAAACGGAAAACATATTTCTTAGCCTAACTTTTGTACCTATGGAAGAAAAAGAACATTCCATCTATCTTTCATGCTGGTTGCGCACAGTAGACATATGCTGCACCCCTAATAGTCCCAGACCACGACTTTGGTTTTACTGCAGACAGCTTGCAAACCTACTGACAGGATACAGTATAAACACACCAGGCTTTATGGAATTAGTTGGTGCACTTGCAAGGTTAATGTAGCATCTGTGATGCAAATATGTGACCATTCTAATAGCTTTATTGGTAGACTGATGCCATTTCTCAGATCTGCTCTTGAGTTCCATTAAGCAGTTTCCTAGTCACCATTAACTTCAAGTATCATTTACGTAGTAAATATATGAATCTATGGAAAGGAATACCAGAAGTGTAGCCCATTTACACACCACAGGATACTGTTGAATCACAGAAGCACCAATCGCATTTAGAATATCCTGAACTGACAGCACATTCCAAAGCCTCACTTTGCATTTCTGGACACATGTTCAATTTCTGCTTACGAGTAAGCTGGTCACTGGGCTGATACATTTGTTATGAAAGGCTTCATTTTCCTCATTTAGGAGTTCAGCAACATGTCTTGCTGAGGATATTTATGTCATATTCTAACAAGCATGGGATAGACTCTGGAGTCAGGAACAAATTTCACACAGGACAAGCTTTCTTTTTTATCTGAGAGCACTAAGGCTGAGAGCCCAGCAGGATTCATCTAGTCCACAAAAGCTCTTCCATCTTGCACACAGTGTGTGCTTAGCCAGAACACCCACACATCGTGTTTTCTTTCCAAATGACATTTTCTGGCTGCTCACTTCATATTTGTCACTTGTATACAAAGTGTAATGTCTAAAGAAAGCATGATCAGCTTGTGCATCACTAATCTCATTTGTGTAATAGCTCTGAAAACATGCAACAAAAAAGTAACTGGTAAGCCACTACACATACACATGCCATGCTCAGCATGCACTCATTGAAATGTGAAATTCACTGGCTGCTAAGAAAGGCAGTGGTCAGCAGTGCCAATCTGACTTCTCACTCCCTGTTGCAAATGAAGAATAATTCCTCAGACCTAAATGAAAGGTGTGCTGACAGGCCTATCCACCTTAACACGCTGTCAAGTACAAGGGGGCAGGGTAATACCCACCAACCTTTCAAATCTGATTGAATATTTCTCTTTTTGGAGACAGGAGCAAAGGAGCTCTGTCTGTCCATTTAAAGTTTTCTTATTGTCATTTATTCTCCCTTTCATTAGACTATGACTCCTTAGACTTCAATTTGAGGTCTATGGAGACCCAGATTACATCATTACTGTTATGTGGTATGTTACACACTAATCATAACCATTACCACTTACAAGTCAACAGCTTCCTTCAATTAGCTGCCTGACATGGATTTTTAAGTTAATTCATGGTGAAGGTCAGCAGTGGTCAGAGTGGCAGGTGCATTCTGCTACTCTTTGAATGCCAATTATCAGTCTTGGATAATTACAGTGATTCTTAAATTCAAGTTAATTAGAGAGATCAAAACCTAAGATATGGAACTTATGTAACTGTCCAGTACTATAAAAAATCATATAGGATAGTCTATGTATTTAAATAAATACATATCCCTTAACTTATTCAAAATTAAAATCTATATCTTTACACTTAACTCTTTATTCTTATTACAAAAGAAAATGTGTATACCATGGATATAAGGGTATATATAATATCCTTAATATATATAATTGACTTCAATTGATAGGCAATAGTAATAAATCATAATATATGTTTTTGAAAGTACTGTTAATTATAATTTCAGATATTTTTCTGCATAAAGTTTGTAAACTAAATCACATTTATAGTTTAAGCTTCCCTCCACCCTTTCCAAAATTGTCTTTCTTGAAAAACTAGAGTCTATTTCTGATAATTAGAATTATATATAATATGCACTCCTCTGTGTTGTGCTTATCAGGAAGCTTGGTGCTAATTATGGTGTTTCTTTAAAGTATCTATATTAGCCATATCCTTAACATATTGCTTTCTTTCCTGATTCATTTACTTTGATTATTTTAGATCTTTTAGGTAAGTGATATCAATATATATTATATACCTAATAATTTCATGTTATAGATTATATATCTTTAACAATTATATGTATTTTTGAGACAGCTTACCTCCTGTCCCAAAAGCATATGTGTTTGTATTTGACTGAGCACACACACACACACACACACAGGCACACACATAGACACATATACTTAAATCATTTTAAGTGGATAAATACTATAAATCAGTCACTAACTAAAAACTGGTTACTTGGTGGACCCTCAAGATGGCAGAGGATTAAGACATGGAGATCACCTTCCTCCCCACAAATACATCAAAAATACATCTACACGTGGAACAACTCTTACAGAACACCTACTGAATGCTGGCAGAAGACCTCAGACTTCTCAAAAGGCAAGAAACTCCCCACGTACCTGGATAGGGCAAAAGAGAAAAGAAAAAACAGAGACAAAAGAATAAGGACAGGACCTGCACAACTGGGAGAGAGCCGTGAAGGAGGAAAAGATTCCACACACTCCGAAGCCCCTTCACTGGTAGAGACGCGGGGGGTGGTCGTGGAGGGGGAGCTTCAGAGCCACGGGAGGAGAGCGCAGCAACAGGGGTGCAGAGGGCAAAGCAGAGAGATTCCCGCACAGAGGATCGGTGCCGACCAGCACTCACCAGCCTGAGAAACTTCTCTGCTCACCCACTGGGGCAGGCGCGGGCTGGGAGCTGAGACTCAGACTTCGGAGGACAGATCCCAGGGAGAGGACAGGGGCTGGCTGTGTGAACATAGCCTGAAGGGGCTAATGCTCCACAGCTAGTCGGGAGGGAGTCCGGGAAAAATTCTGGACCTGACTAATAGGCAAGAGACCATTGTTTCAGGGTGTGTGAGGAGAGGGGATTCCTTCCCTGTCTGCCCACAGAAGGCAGAGCACTGCCTAAATGAGCTCCAGAGACAGGCATGAGCCTCAGCTATCAGCTCGGTTCCCAGAGACGGGCATGGAAAGCTAAAGCTGCTGCTGCAGCCAACAAGAATTCTGTGTGCAAGCGAGGTCACTATCCACAACCCCCTGGGAGACTGTGAGCCCGCCACTGCCAGGGTCCCATGATCCAGGGACAACTACACCAGGAGAACACGCAGCATGCCTCAGGCTGTTGCAACATCATGCAGGCCTCTGCCGCCACAGGCTCACCCTGCATTCCAATTATAACTACCGTACCCCTCCCTCCCCCTGGCCTGAGTGACCCAGAGTACCCTAATCAGCCGCTGCTTTAATCCCGTTCTGTCTGGGAAGGAACAGAAGCCTGAGGGCGACCTACATGCAGAGGTGGGGCCAAAACCAAAGCTGAACCCCGGGAGCTGTGCAAAAAGAAGAGAAAGGGATATTTCTCCATGCAGCCTCAGGAGCAGTGGATTAAATCCCCACAATCAACCTGAGGTACTCTGCATCTGTGGAACACATGAATAGACAACAAAGCAACCCCAAATTGAGGTGGTGGCCCTTGGGAGCAACTATAGACTTGGGGTTTGCTGTCTGCGACAGACTTGTTTCTGATTTTTATGTTTATCTTAGTGTAGTTTTTAGCACTTGTATCATTGGTGGATTTGTTTATTGGTTTGGCTACTCTCAGTTTTATTATTACTTTTTTATTTTAATAATTGTTATTTTCTTAAAAATTATTTATTTATTTATTTATCTTTCTCTTTTTCTCGCTTTTCTTCTGAGACGTGTGGCTGACAGGGTTTTGGTTCTCTGGCCTGGTGTCAGACCTGAGCCTCTGAGGTGGGAGAGCTGACTTCAGGACATTGGACCACCAGAGACCTACCAACCCCACATAATATCAATCAGCAAGAGCTCTCCCATAGATCTTTGTCTCAATGCTAAGACTCAGCTTCACCCAACAGCCAGCAAGCTCCAGTGCTGGATGCCCCTTGACAAAATCTAACAAGACAGGAACATAACCCCACCAATTAGCAGAGAGCCTGCCTAAAATCATAGTAAGTTCACAGAAAACCCTGAAAAACACCACCAGATGCAACCATGCCCACCAGTAAGAAAAGATCCAGTCTCATCCACCAGAACACAGGCACCAGTCCCCTCCACCAGGAAGCCTACACAAGTCACTGAACCAACCTTACCAACTGGGGGCAGATACCAAAAACAAAGGGAACTATGAACCGGAAGCCTATGAAAGGAGACCACAAACAGAGTAAGTTAAGCAAAATGAGAAGACAGAGGAATACACAGCAGATGAAGGAGCAAGGTAAAATACCTCCAGACAAAAAAAATGAAGAAGAAATAAGGAGTCTACCTAAAAAAGAATTCAGAGTAATGATACTAAAGATGATCCAAAATCTTGGAAATAGAATGGAGAAAATACACGAAACGTGTAACAAGGATTAGAAGAACTAAAGAGCAAACAAACAATGATGAATAACACAATAAATGAAATGAAAATTCTCCAGAAGGAATCAGTAGTAGAATAACTGAGGCAGAAGAACGGATAAGTGACCTGGAAGATAAAATAGTGGAAATATCTGCCACAGAGCAGAATAAAGAATAAAGAATGAAAAGAATTGAGGACAGTCTCAGAGACCTCTGGGACAACATTAAACACACCAACATTCGAATTATAGGGGTCCCAGAAGAAGAAGAGAAAAAGAAAGGGACTAAGAAAATATTTGAAGAGATTATATTTAAAAACTTCGCTAACATGGGAAAAGAAAGAGTCAATGAAGTGCAGGAAGCGCAGACAGTCCTATATAGGATAAATCCAAGGAGAAACATGCCAAGACACATATTAATCAAGCTGTCAAAAATTAAATACAAAGAAAAAATATTAAAAGCAGCAAGGGAAAAACAACAGATAACAGACAAGGGAATCCCCATAAGGTTATCAGCTGATCTTTCAGCAGAAACTCTGCAAGCCAGAAGGGAGTGGTAGGACATATTTAAAGTGATGAAAGGGAAAAACCTACAGCCAAGATTACTCTGCCCAGCAAGGATGTCATTCAGATTCAATGGAGAAGTTAAAAAATTTACAGAAAAGCAAAAGCTAAGAGAATTCAGCACCACAAATCCAGCTTTACAACAAATGCTAAAGAAACTTCTCTAGGCAGGAAACACAAGAGAAGGAAAAGACCTACAATAACAAACCCAAAGCAGTTAAGAAAATGGTAATAAGAACATACATATCAATAATTACCTTAAATGTAAATAGATTAAATGCTCCAACCAAAAGAAATAGACTGGCTGAATGGAAACAAAAACAAGATCCGTATATATGCTGTCTACAAGAGACCCACTTCAGACCTAGGGACACATACAAACTGAAAGTGAGGGCATGGAAAAAGATATTCCATGCAAATGGAAATCAAGAAAAGCTGGTGTTGCAATTTTCATAACAGACAAAATAGACTTTAAAACAAAGAATATTACAAGAGACAAAGAAGGACACTACATAATGATCAAGGGATCAACCCAAGAAGAAGATATAACTATTGTAAATACTTATGCACCCAAAATAGGAGCACCTCAGTACATAAGGTGCTACATAATGCTAACAGCCATAAAAGGGGAAATCGACAGTAACACAATCATAGTGAGGGACTTTAACACACCACTTTCACCAATGGACAGATCATACAAAATGAAAATAAATAAGGAAACACAAGCTTTAAATGATACATTAAACAAGATGGACTTAATTGATATTTATAGGACATTCCATCCCAAAACAAAAGAATACACTTTTTCCTCAAGTGTGCATGGAACATTGTCCAGAATAGATCATATCTTGGGTCACATATCAAGCCTTGGTAAATTTAAGAAAATTGAAATCATACCAAGTATCTTTTCTGACCACAACGCTATGAGACTAGATATCAATTACAGGAAAAAAATGTGTAAAAAATACAAACATATGGAGGCTAAACTATGCACTATGTAATAAACAAGAGATCACTGATGAAATCAAAGTGGAAATCAAAAAATACCTAGGAACAAATGACAATGAAAACACGATGACCCAAAGCCTATGGGATGCAGCAAAAGCAGTTCTAAGAGGGAATTTTATAGCAATACAATCCTACCTTAAGAAACAAGAAACATCTCAAATGAACACCTAACCTTACACTTAAAGCAATTAGTGAAAGTAGCACAAAAAAATACCAAAGTAAGCAGAAGGAAAGAAAACATAAAATCAGATCAGAAATAAATGAAAAAGAAATGAAGGAAATAGTAGCAAAGATCAATAAAACTGAAAGCTCTTTCTTTGAGAAGATAAAGAACATTGATAAACCATTAACCAGACTCATCAAGAAAAAAAGAGAGAACACTCAAATTAATAGAATTAGAAATGAAAAAGGAGAAGTAACAACTGAGAATGCAGAAATACAAAGGATCATGCAAGATCACTACAAGCAAATATATGCCAATAAAATGGACAACCTGGAAGAA
Source organism: Monodon monoceros (assembly GCF_005190385.1). Lineage (NCBI taxonomy): Eukaryota > Metazoa > Chordata > Mammalia > Artiodactyla > Monodontidae > Monodon > Monodon monoceros. The sequence goes on from NW_021703774.1 coordinate 110,471,921, forward strand.
ATGGACAAATTCTTAGAAAAGCACAACCTTCGAGACTGAACCAGGAAGAAATAGAAAATGTAAACAGACCAATCACTAGCACTGAAATTGAAACTGTGATTAAAAATCTTCCAACAAACAAAAGCCCAGGACCAGATGGCTTCACAGACGAATTCTATCAAACATTTAGAGAAGAGCTAACCCCTATCCTTCTTAAACTCTTCCAAAATATAGCAGAGAGAGGAATACTCCCAACCTCATTCTACAAGGCCACTATCACCCTGATACCAAAACCAGGCAAAGATGTCCCAAAACTAAAATTACAGGCTAAGATCACTGATGAACATAGGTGTAAAAATCTTCAACAACATACTAGCAAACGGAATCCAACAGCACATTAAAAAGATCATGATCATGATCTTGTGGGGTTTATCAAGTGGGGTTTATCCCAGGAATGCAAGGGTTCTTCAATGTACACAAATCAATAAATGTGATACACCATATTAACAAACTGAAGAATAAAAAACATATTATCATCTGAATAGATGCAGAAAACACTTTCAAAAAAATTCAACAGCAATTTATGATAAAAAATCCTCAGAAAGCAGGCATAGAGGGAACTTACATCAACATGATAAAGGCCATATATGACAAACCCACAGCCAACATTGTTCTGAATGGGGAAAAACTGAAACCATTTCCTCTAAAATCAGGAACAAGACAAGGCTGCCTACTCTCACCACTACTATTTAACATAGTTTTGGAAGTTTTATCCACAGCAATCAGAGAATTAAAAAAAAAAAAAATGATCCAAATCGAAAAATAAGTAAAACTGTCACTGTTTGCAGATGACATGATACTATACATAGAGAATCCTAAAGATGCTACCAGAAAACTACTAGAGCTAATCAATGAATTTGGTAAAGTAGCAGGATACAAAATTAGTGCACAGAAATCTCTGGCATTCCTATACACTAATGATGAAATATCTGCTAGAGAAATTAAGGAAACACTCCCTTTTACCATTGCAACAAATAGAATAAAATACCTAAGAATAAGCCTACCTAAGGAGACAAAAGGCCTGTATGCAGAAAACTATAAGACACTGATGAAAGAAATTAAAGATGATACAAACAGATGGAGAGATATATCATGTTCTTGGATTGGAAAAATCAACATTGTGAAAATAACTATACTATCCAAAGAAATCTACAGATTCAATGCAATCCATATGAAACCACCACTGGCATTTTTCACAGAACTAGGGCAAAAAATTTTCCAATATGTATGGAAACACAAAAGACCCTGAATAGCCAAAGCAATCTTGAGAAAGAAAACGGAGCTGGGGGAATCAGGCTCCCTGACTTCAGACTATACTACAAAGCTACAGTAATCAAGACAGTATGGTACTGGCACAAAAACAGAAATATAGATTAATGGATCTGGATTGAAAGCCCAGAGATAAAACCACGCTCATATGGTCACTTTATCTTTGACAACGGAGGCAAGAATATACAATGGAGAAAAGACAGCCTCTTCAATAAGTGGTGCTGGGAAAACTGGACAGCTACATGGAAAAGAATGAAATTAGAACACTCTCTAACACCATACACAAAAATAAACTCAAAATGGATTAAAGACCTAAATATAAGGCCAGGCACCATAAAACTCCTAGAGGAGAACAAAGGAAGAACACACTTTGACATAAACCACAGCAAGATCCTTTTTGATCCACCTCTTAGAGAAATGGAAGTAAAAACAAAAATAGACAAATGGGACCTAATGAAATTTAAAAGCTTTGGCACAGCAAAGGAAACCATAAACAAGGCAAAAAGACAACTCTCAGAATGGAAGAAAATATTTGCAAACGAAGCAACAGACAAAAGATTAATCTCCAAAATGTACAAGCAGCTCCTGCAGCTCAATATCAAAAAAACAAACTACCCAATCCAAAAATGGGCAGAAGACGTAAATAGACATTTCTCCAAGAAGATATACCAATTGCCAATAAACACATGAAAGTATGCTCAGCATTACTAATCCTTAGAGAAATGAAAATCAAAACTACAATGAGCTATCACCACACACTGATCAGAATGGCCATCATCAAAAAATTTGCAAACATTAAATGCTGGAGAGGGTGTGGAGAAAAAGGAACCCTCTTGCACTGTTGGTGGGAATGTAAATTGATTTAGCCACTATGGAGAACAGTGTGGAGGTTCCTTAAAAAACTAAAAGTAGAAGTATCATATGACCCAGCAGTCCTACTACTGGGCATATATCCTGAGAAAACTATAATTCCAAAAAATCACATAACGTAATGTTCATTGCAGCACTATTTACCATTTTCAGGACATGCAAGCAACCTAAGTGTCCATTGACAGATGAATGGATTAATGAGATGTGGCACATATATTCAATGGAATATTGCCCAGTCATAAAAAGAAACAAAACTGGGTTATTTGTAGTGAGGTGGTTGGACTAGAGTCTGTCATAGAGAGTGAAGTAAGTCAGAAAGAGAAAAACAAATACCGTATACTAACACATATATATGGAGTCTAAAAAAAGTGGTTCTGATGAACCTAGGGGCAGGACAGTAATAAAGATGCAGACGTAGAGAATGGACTTGAGGACACGGGGAGGGGGAAATATAAACTGGGACGAATTGAGAGAGTAGCATTAACATATATACACCACCAAATGTAAAATAGATAGCTAGTGGGAAGCAGGTGCATTGCACAGGGAGATCAGCTTGGTGCTTTGTGACCACCTAGAGGGGTGGGATAGGGAGTGTGGGAGGGAGACGCAAGAGGGAGGGCATATGGGGATATATGTTTACATATAGCTGATTCACTTTGTTACAGCAGAAACTGACACAACATTGTAAAGCAGTTATAATCCAATAAAGTTGTTAAAAAAAACTGTTTACTCACTGTAAATTTTTTGAATATTAATTATATCAACAGTATATTCTGTAGGCTGTTCCTATTGAGACTGTAAGACTCTGAATTCATAATTTAGAAAACATGCCTTGTGTCAGACAGTGGGCTGGCTAGGCAGTAGGCATAAATAGTGAATCAGACAGACTTGGTTCTACTCACCGTTGAAGTTAGAGTCAGGTGTGATGCCCAATATACCATCAATTCAAATAGAGTGTGATAAAAATATGCTATGAAGGATGGCAGAATGATAACTGTATATTTAGTTGAGTTACATGTGCTCATGATATCATTCTCTCTATATTGATATATTTGGAGCAGATTAAGCTCAATTTTTTAAGGTAATGTCCTTCTTGTGGAGAAAGTGACTTATCAGCTTAGATGGAGCTTGGTAGATTCAGCCAAGAGAAGGCACCTGTGAAGAAATTATTGTGGTGGGATAGAGAAAACGGCCTCCTCAAACACTGCAAGTACTTGAGTATTTTCTCGACAATAACAGAATGTAGTTCAAGACGAAGTCATGAGACATAAGCCTGAAGAGGAAAGCAAAACCTAAATCACCAAGGCTTTTCAAAGTAAGTTTCTATTTTATTCTGAAAATACCTTGTCTAAGGCCAAAGTTTGTAAAGAACTCTGTTATAAGTAGTAATGTATTTTAGTAATAACATTTACATTTTCAAGGAGTTGAATCAATGCTTTGGGGACAATGTTTTATTTTTTTGTATGTGAATAAATAATTAGAGACTTTGAAAACATGATACATGAATATAAGAAGTTGAAGACACTTTATAAGAAGTCTGCACAGAGTTTCAACTGATTTTTCTAAATAGACATTTATACAATATTGTAGCCCTTAGTTTAGTAGAAAGAGTCATTGTACAATATAAAGTCATATCTCAGAAAAGTTTATGGAACTGTGGAGGCGGCATGAATGCTGACTGGGATAGTCAGTTTGTTGATAATTGAAAAGCCATATAAATGGTGTGAAAGTGCCTGTTCTGGAACAGTCTTCTATAGAGACAACTATAGCCTGACACACAGCCAACTGTTCAATAGGTCTTATTTGCTTGAATTTATACTAGACGTAAATTAATACAGTCATGAAAGAACCAGATAAAAGGAATAAATTATTAAGCTGACCAATAATTAGTTTGAGGAGTCCTTCAAGATTTTAGAATTTTATTTGTTGTTTATATCAGTCATTCCTGCATTTTATTGATTCTTACATTTCCTTTGATTTATATTAACATTCTACAATCCTAAATCTCCTAAAACAGTTCATCTAAACAATGGTAATGAAAATCTAATGACATTAGTTAAAGGCATTAACTTTACAATTGTTACTTTACAGCCTCATTCCCAAAAGTTATGAAAAATACCTAGACATTTGGAGAAGTAAATTTGCATGCAACTTTTCTTTTTTCCCTAAGATCATTACTATCTGTAAGCACAGAACACTTCAGAAAATAACTGTAACAACTTGTAGAAGGTAATGATATACCGGGAAAACTATTGATTTTTAAAATTTATTTAGAAAGTAAGAGAAAAAAAATCTACTGTCTGGATTAAGTCAAGGACTCAGCATGAAAAGTTGGTAATCAGTCCTGATTTTCATGTCTTTTTCAATAAGAAAATAACATCCTATGTGTAATGGGACAGACACAAACACAGACATTTAGGTTCATAAATACCAGATGACTGCAGAAATGTGACTCTGAATGGATCACCTGGATTTACTTTTTCTTCTGAAAAGTAATGCTCTTTATTTATATTAATTGGATATCTCCTTCATTTGAAAGTATAAATTACCCATCAGATGTCAAGGACAATATGTCACTACTGTAGTATGGTGGGTGATTTTAAATAATTTGTTAGAGAACTTTTATCTTTTTACTTCTCTTGGAAGAAGTAGCATATAGTTTAATAATAATATTTTGGAAATTATTCTTGTCTTTAGTTTTGAATGTAATGTGTTATTTTACCTAATTTTTAAAAGCTCATTGAAGTGTTAAATATTAGTATATTTAAAACACTATAACATACCATTTGAATAAAAGACAATATGCTCTAAGACACTCTGTGAAAGAAGATAAGTTATACTATCTTTGAGAAATAATATAGAAAAAGAAGATCTGAAGCAAAACTAGCGACTACTGTCTATAAAGGGAAGAACTTTTAACTCCTTCATTAATTAGCATCCTATTTTTGTGAGGTAATTTGTGGGCTTGTGATTGGCAATTTTTGAGTGGAATTTGGGATCCAACTACAAAATATAAGATGCACAAAATTTAAATACAGTTTTGTTATATAGAAACTATGATAAATACAATAATTTATTCTAAGATACATGAAGAGAATATATTTGACCACAATAAAGAAAAAAAAAAAGAGATGAATAGAGTTTGCAATACAAACAGAATTCTAGTTAAATGTATTATTTTTCCCCTACTCAAAACACCAGCCCCTTTTGATTTTTACCAATAGTACATAATGTCTAGATTAAGTGAAAGACTTAACATGAAACCTAGATAATTATTCCTGGCTTTCATATCTTTGTCAATAAAAAAAGAGTGTCTTATTTGGCAATGGGACATACACAAGTACAGATATTTAAGTTACAAATGTCTAATGGATGAAGACATTTGACTCTAAAGGACTATATTAATTCTAAATATATGTTGATTTTTATTATGGAATGAAAGAAGAATTTATGGAAATGCAGAATTGACTTTTGGCTTTTCTAGAGAAAATATTATACACAGTAAAGTAATAGTGAATAACATTTCATAGATTTAAGAAAGGAGAAAAATGTGTTAGTGGAATATATTACTCAGAATTATGATTTTAAATTTCATGGATAGTGATTTGCTTGGGAATTATTTTTTGATGTGTTTCATGGAAAGCAATTGTATTTAAACTTAGCTGCAAGAGGTCTGAAGAACTTGAAATATTAGCACTGTTTCTAATTGATTTATTAAGAATTTTATGTTTTTAATAAGAAGCTTACTAAGAAATGTTAGTTGCTTGCTGCATTTCTAGTATTTTGTCTTTTCTTTTTCAAGCCATATTTAAAGTTATATTGTATACAATCATGACATTCTACCTACAGATTTTTCTTTGCATATAGGTTCCAATGAAATTAACTATCCACATAAAATATTTATTCAATATGTACTTATTATATACTTACTACAAATGAGGCTCTGTGCTAAGTACTAGGATACAAGAATAAAGGTTTATAATTGATAAAGATATTTTTATACCACATGTGACAATTCCCAAATAAAGAGGTATTTATTTAACTTTTTATTCACTTTTACAATTTTTTAATATGGCAAAAGTATATACAGCACTTAGAAATGAAAATCAGAAGATTCACTTATGATTTAATCCTACTTTGAAATTCACCAGTGAAGGACACTAAATTAAAAAGTTAAGTGGAAGTTAAAAGAAGCTGTAATATTTTATGACGGCTAGGTATTAACTGAACAAACTTAATTCTGCAAACTCTAACAGTGACATAAGGGTTACCAAAAGTAATCTCACAAAGATTAAATTTGCAGTGTTATGGAAAAGATCTTTCTCTTTTCCCACCAAACTGAAGATAATCTAAATGCACTTTGATTATTTTGCAAAGTATTCTAAAAATCTTTCTCTGACACTTGGAGATAAATATTGCCAGTATAGATGTCAAATGGCCAATTGTTTATTGTAATTAAAAAATTATAAGTGATAAAATCTTTTAAATTATGACCATTATATATAACCTTTTTTGAATTATGATACCTATATGTGATATTTATTATACATATACAAAAAGAATAAAAAGTAACTCACAATTTAACAAAATGTGTATTCATTTTATTCTATATGCATTTATTATATAGTTAAAATATATAAATCAAACTATCTAGTGATAATATGTATTTATGCAAAGTATATATTTATTTGTATCATAAATAAATAACATATATAGTATGAAATAACAGGAATGTGTATGTGTATGTTATGAAAGCAGCAATATACTTTTCAGAAATATAACAAATGATTTCATGAATTGCTTTGCACTGGTGTGTATGCTACATAACTAATTTACACTAATAATCCAGAACAATAAATGTGTTTAATATGATTCTTCAAATTTTATTTAATAAACTTAGATATAAAATTTGTTCTATATAGATACCAATGCATTAAATTTTAATATTTTTTAGCTACATGGAACATAACGTCTTCTACTATAATTATCTATGTATGTTTCACACTTTTTTTTTTTTGCATTTTTACTTTCAATTTTTTTTAACATCTTTATTGGAATATAATTGCTTTACAATGTTGTGTTAGTTTCTGTGTATAACAAAGTGAATCAGCTATACGTATACATATATCCCCATATACCCTCCCTCTTGCGTATCCCTCCCACCCTCCCTATCCTACCCTTCTAGGTGGTCACAAAGCACCAAACTGATCTTCCTGTGCTATGTAGCTGCTTCCTACTATCTATTTTACGTTTGATATTGTATATATGTCCATCACACTCACTCACTTAGTCCCAGCTTACCATTCCCACCCACCCATGTCAAGTCCATTCTCTATGTCTGCATCTTTATTCCTGTCCTGCCCCTAGGTTCATCAGAACAATTTATTTTTTTTAGATTCCATATATATGTGTTAGCATACAGTATTTGTTTTTCTCTTTCTGACTTACTTCACTCTGTATGAAAGACTCTAAGTCCATCCTCCTAAATACAAATGACTCATTTTCGTTTATTTTTATGGCTGAGTAATATTCTATTGTATATATGTGCCACCTCTTTATCTATTTATCTGTCAATGGACACTTAGGTTGCTTCCATATTCTGGCTATTGTAAATGGTGTTGCAATGAACACTGTGGTATGTAACTTTGAAATATGGTTTTCTCAGGATATATGCCCAGTTGTGGGATTGCTGGGTCATACGGTAGTTCTACTTTTAGTTGTTTAAGGACCCTCCATACTGTTCTCCACAGTGGCTGTATCAATTTACATTCCCACCAACAGTGCAAGAGGGTTCCCTTTTCTCCACACCATCTCCAGCATTTATGTTTGTAGATATTTTGATGATGGCCACTCTGACTGGTGTGAGGTGATACCTCATTGTAGTTTCGATTTGCATTTCTCTAATGATTAGTGATGTTCAGCACACTTTCATGTGTTTGTTGGCAATCTGTATATCTTCTTTGGAGAAATGTCTATTTTGGTCTTCTGCCAATTTTTGGATTGGGTTCTTTGCATTTTTGATATTGAGTTGCATGAGCCGCTTGTATAGTTTGGAGATTATCCTTTGTCAGTTGCTTTGTTTGCAAATATTTTCTCTCATTCTGAGGGTTGTCTTTTAATTTTATTTATCATTTCCTTTGCTGTGCAAAAGCTTTTAAGTTTCATTAGGTCCCATTTGTCTATTTTTGTTTTTACTTCCATTTCTCTAAGAGGTGGGTCAAAAATGATCTTGCTGTGATTTATGTCATACGGTTTTCTGCCTATATTTTCCTCTAAGAGTTTTATAGTGTCTGGCCTTACATTTAGGTCTTTCATCCATCTTGAGTTTATTTCTGTGTATGGTGTTAGGGAGTGTTTTAATTTCATTCTTTTCCATGTAGCTGTCCAGTTTTCCCAGCACCACTTATTGAAGAGGCTGTCTTTTCTCCATTGTATATTCTTGCCTCTGTTGTCAAAGATAAGGTGACCATATGTTTGTGGGTTTATCTCTGGGCTTTCTATCCTGTTCCATTGATCTATATTTCTGTTTTTGTGCCAGTACCATACTGTCTTGATTACTGTACCTTTGTAGTATAGTCTGAAGTCAGGGAGTCTGATTCCTCCAGCTCCGTTTTTCTTTCTCAAGATTGCTTTGGCTATTCAGGGTCTTTTGTGTTTCCATACATATTGGATAATTTTTTGTCCTAGTTCTGTGGAAAATTGCCAGTGGTAGTTTCATGGGGATTGCATTGAATCTGTAAATTGCTTTGGGTAATATAGTCATTTTCACAATGTTGATTCTTCCAATCCAAGAACATGGTATATCTCTCCATCTGTTTGTATCATCTTTAATTTCTTTCATCAGTGTCTTATAGTTTTCTGCATACAGGCCTTTTGTCTCCTTAGGTAGGTTTATTCCTAGGTATTTTATTCTTTTTGTGGCAATGGTAAATGGGAGTGTTTCCTTAATTTGTCTTTCATATTTTTTGTTGCTAGTGTATAGGAATGCCAGAGATTTCTGTACATTAATTTTGTATCCTGCTAATTTATCAAATTCATTAATTAGCTCTAGTAGTTTTCTGGTAGCATCTTTAGGATTCTCTATGTATAGTATCATGTCATCTGCAGACAGTGACAGTTCTACTTCTTCCTTTCCAATTTAGATTCCTTTTATTTCTTTTTCTTCTCTGATTGCTGTGGCTAAAACTTCCAAAACTATGTTGAATAATAGTGGTGAGAGTGGGCATCCTTGTCTCGTTCCTGATCTTAATGGAAATGGTTTCAATTTTTCTCCACTGAGAATGATGTTGGCTGTGGGTTTGTCATATATGGCCTTTATTATGTTGAGGTAAGTTCCCTCTATGCCTACTTTCTGAGTTTTTTAATCACAAATGGTGTTGAATTTTGTTGAAAGCGTTTTCTGCATCTATTGAGAAGATCATATGGTTTTTACCCTTCAATTTGTTAATATGATGTATCACATTGATTGATTTAAATATATTAAAGAATCCTTGCAGTCCTGGGATAAACCCCACTTGACCATGGTGTATGATCCTTTTAATGTGCTGTTGGATTCCGTTTGCTAGTATTCTGTTGAAGATTTTTACATCTATATTCATCAATGATCTTAGCCTATAGTTTTCTTTTTTTGTGACATCTTTCTCTGGTGTTGGTATCAGGGTGATGGTGGCCTCATAGAATGAGTTTGGGAGTGTTCCTCCCTCTGTTATATATTGTAAGAGTTTGAGAAGGATAGGTGTTGGTTCTTCTCTAAATGTTTGACAGAATTTGCCTGTGAAGGAACCTGGTCCTGGGCTTTTGTTTGTTGGAAGAGTTTTAATCACAGTTTCAATTTCATAGCTTGTGATTGGTCTGTTTATATTTTCTATTTCTTCCTGATTCAGATTCGGAAGGTTGTGCTTCTCTGAGAATTTGTCCATTTCTTCCAGATTGTGCATTTATTGGCATGTAGTTGCTTGTAGTAATCCCTCTATATTCTTTTCATTTCTGCAGTGTCCACTGTTACTTTTCCTCTTTCATTTCTAATTCTGTTGATTTGAGTGTTCTCCCTTTTTTTCTTTATGAGTCTGGTTAATGGTTTATCAATTTTGTTTATCTTCTCAAGAAGCAGCTTTTAGTTTTATTGATCTTTGCTATTGTTTCCTTAATTTCTTTTTCATTTATTTCTGAGCTGATCATTATGATTTCTTTCCTTCTGCTAATTTTGAGGTGTTTTTGTTCTTCTTTCTCTAATTACTTTAGGTGTAAGGTTAAGTGGTTTGAAATTTCCTTGTTTCTTGAGGTAAGATTGTACTCCTATAAACTTCCCTCTTAGAACTGCTTTTGTTGCATCCCATAGGTTTTTGGCTGTTGTGTTTTCATTGTCATCTGTTTCTAGATCTTTTTGATTTCCTCTTTGATTTCTTCAGTGATTTTTGGTTATTTAGTAGCATATTGTTTAGCTACCATATGTTTGTTTATTTATTTATTTATTTTTTGGTATGCGGACCTCTCACTGTTGTGGCCTCTCCCGTTGCGGAGCACAGGCTCTGGATGCGCAGGCTCAGCAGTCATGGCTCACGGGCCCAGCCACTCCGTGGCATGTGGGATCTTCCCAGACCGGGGCACGAACCCGTGTCCCCTGCATCAGCAGGCGGACTCTCAACCACTGCACCACCAGGGAAGCCCCCTGTTTGTATATTTTACACAGCATTGTGGTCAGAAATGATACTTGGTACGATTTCAATTTTCTTAAATTTACCAAGGCTTGATTTGTGACCCAGGATATGATCTATCTTGGAGAATGTTCCATGAGTACTTGAGAAGAAATTATATTCTGTTGTTTTTGGATGGAATGTCTATAAATATCAATTAAGTCCATCTTGTTTAATGTGTCACTTAAAGTTTGTTTTTCCTTATTTATTTTCATTTTGCGTGATCTGTCTATTGGTGAAAGTGAGGAGTTAAAGTCCCCTAATATTATTGTGTTGCTGTGATTTCCCATTTTATGGCTGTTAGCATTTGCCTTATGTACTGAGGTGCTCCTATGTTGGGTGCATAAATATTTACAATTTTTATATCTTCTTCTTGGATTGATCCCTTGATCATTATGTAGTGTCCTTTTTGTCTCTTGTAATAGTCTTTATTTGAAAGTCTATTTTGTCTGATACGAGAATTGCTACTCCAGCTTTCTTTTGATTTTCATTTGCATGGAATATCTTTTTCCATGCCCTCACTTTCAGTTTGTATGTGTCCCTAGGTCTGAAGTGGGTCTCTTGTAGACAGCATATATACGGGTCTTGTTTTAGTATCCATTCAGCCAGTCTATGTCTTTTGGTTGGAGCATTTAATCTGTTTACATTTAAGATAATTATCGATATGTATGTTCCTATTGCCATTTTTTTAATTGTTTTGTGTTTGTAGGTCTTTTCCTTCTCTTGTGTTTCCTGTCTAAAGTAGTTCCTTTTGCATTTGTTGTAAAGCTGGATTGATTGTGCTGGATTCTCTTAGCTTTTGCTTGTCTGTAGAGGTTTTTATTTCTCTGTCAAATCTGAATGAGCTCCTTGCTGGGCAGAGTAATTTTGTTGTAGGTTTTTCTCTTTCATCACTTTAAATATGTCCTGCCTTCCCTTCTGACTTTCAGAGTTTCTGCTGAAAGATCAGCTGGTAACCTTATGGGGATTTCCTTGTATGTTTCTTGTTGCTTTTCCATTGCTGCTTTCAATATTTTTTCTTTGTATTTAAATTTTGATCATTTCATTAATATGTGTCTTGGCATGTTTCTCCTTGGATTTATCCTGTATGGGCCTCTCTGTGCTTCTGGGACTTCACTGATTATATCCTTTCCCTTATTAGGGAATTTTTCAACTACAATATCTTCAAATATTTTCTCAGTCCCTTTCTTTTTCTTTCTTTCTTTCTTTTTTTTTTTTTTTGGTGTTTTAAAACGTTTCAGTTTGTATTCCTAAGTACATTTTGTTGTCAATGGTCACATATATCAATGTGTCCATTTGGGCAATTTAACAATAAACCTGCAGATCACAATAACAACAGAAATATAGCTAACAAACATTTTTTAAAAAGCATTTTCAAAGATATAATTTACATACCATAATATACCCCCATTTAAAATGCACAATTCAGTGGATTTTGTACATTCACAAAGTTGTGCAACCATTGCCACTACCTAATTCTAGAACATTCCATCCCCCAAAAGGAAACCGTGTACTCAATGGCTACCCATCTCTCTCTGGCCTAGATAATGACTAACCTACTTTCAGTCTCTATGGATCTGCCCACTCTGGACAATTCCTGTAAGTGGAACTGTACAGTATGGGGCCTTTCATGACTGGCTTCTTTTACTTGGCAGTGTCCTCAAGGTTCAACTGCGCTGTAGTATCAGAATGGACCACATTTTGTTTATCCGTTCATGAGCTGATGGACACTGGGGTTGTTTCCACATAGTCACGTAGCTGTTGTGTCTATGCTGCTAGTACGAGTCTTTGCGTGGCTTACGCCTTCGTTTCTCTTGGATAGACACCCAAGAGGGGAGTGGCCAGCTCAGAGAGCAGCTCTGTCCATCACACTGAGCAGGCTGTGCCCAGGGCAGCCACACCGGTTCACGTTCCCACCAGCTGGATATGAGGTTCCATTTCCCCACATCCTCCCCAAACACGAAAAACTTCACTTTATTTTTAAAGTGACCCTCTTGCTACTGGAGAGAACTGAAACGCATTCATCTCAATTCAACACCAATCTTACAAATTGCAGGTAAGCAAAAACATTTACATCCAAAACCTTTCTCATAACTAAGAAAAAGCAGGATATGTTCCAGAACACCCATTTCCTTCTGTACTCTATCCCATTATTCTGTAGAATAAACAAACAGTATGGGGGAAAGGTGACTAAATATTAAAAAAATACATTCCTGAAACAAGTTACGGATCAGGCCCAATTAAACTGCAAAAAAGACCACTTCCCACTAGCTTCAGAGTTTTCCACTGCGAAATGCCTGACCCACTGGTCTCACTCCCCAAAACCCCAACTGGGCGCTCAGTGTGACCTGGAGGCACCTCCCCTCCTACTGTGACGTGACCCCCCAGACGTCCCTGGAGAGGGCGCACTGTCCTCGTCTGTCCAGGCACCTCCCGATGATGCTGACCTGCAGTACCACCACCAACTTTACTTCATGGTGTGTGTGCTTCTGGGGCTAAATTCTGGGAAGTACTTCAGCAGTGGGACCCCAAGCACCTGGACCAGAGCCTCTGTGGCCTCAACAGTGGATGCTGCTGCCTCCTGCCCTTGCTGCCACGGGGGCCTCCGGCTGGTCTTGACCGATGGCCAGGTTTCTGAACCACACGGTTTGTGGACAGTGCTAACTGGAAATGACTGCAGTACATATATGTGTATGCATGCGTGTTTGTCTCCATCATTTTACTCCAGAAATTGCAGAGATGGGCTGACGTCATTATGAAAAAGAAGTCTTCGGCTTAAGTTTAAATTTTCTGAAATAATGACACTTAAAATACCAAAGCCTTTGAAGACCTGTAACAATTTACTTTCTACAAGGTACTGCACACGTATCTACAACCCGAGGGCGGCTACGCTCCCATTCCACTGGCACAGAGCACACGGAGCCATTGCATGGCTGTCTAATTCAGACGAGCCGGACTCCCCCACTCGGCAGAAACCAGCAGCACAGAATTAGCACGGCCAAGAGGACACGCCCCCAGCACTCGCTGACCGGGGTCCCGAGTGTTCCTGTGCACCCTCTACCTTGGGTCACCTCGGGACAAGGGACAGGCTTGTTTGAGGCCACTTGTAGGATGGGGCTCCACCGCCCCCATGCCCCCACCCCCCGTGTAGGCAGCACGCAGCTCCTGTGAGCCTTGTCATGGCCGCTCTCTGCCCTCAGAGTCTCCCCCTTCCCCTGGCTTCACAGCAGTATTCTGGATCCAGGAGAAAGGAGTCTGGCCTCTGGAGCAGGGGGACTGTGAGGTACTAAAGAGATGAATATCGTATATTTTGTACCTTTAACCTGGACTCTGAATGGTATGGAATTTGATATTGGTGAAGGAGAAGTGGACAGTGGTGTCACAACATCTTTCATGAAGAATCGGCAGGTGAGACGAGCCCTCACCTTCCTGTCACTGGGGTCCTTCACTTCACCCTCCTCCAGGTCATCATCATCGATCTCTCCATCGTCGATCTCTCCGTCGTTGTCCTCTTTTCTTTTCTCATTGGCGGCCTCCACGGGATCCCTGTCCTCCATGCCGCGGACGCCCGCCTTCCCCTCCTCCCCCGGAGCCCCTTCTCTCCTCTCCTCGTCATCCTCGGGCCCGGCCTTCTAGGTGTCGTCCTCCTGCGTGGCGGGGGCGGGCTCCTTGGGGACCTCCTCATCGTAGTCTAACTCATGCTTGTCCAGGTCCCTGGTGACCGACGAGGCCTCGTCCCTCAGGTCGCTGGTGCAGTCTTCCTTCCCCAGGTCCCCCTCAGCCTGCGGGGGCCTGGCCGGGCCTCCGCTTGGCTCCTGAGCTTCAGAGTCCCGGTCCTCCTCATCGGAGCGACTCTCCTCTTCCTCCTGGCTCAGTCCCGGGGCGATGTTCTCCTTGTCCTCCACATCAGAAGCCCTCCCCCTGCCCCATCCAGATCCTGCTCAGACCCACTTTCCCTCAGGATGTCATTGTCAGAGAGCCCCTGCTGCTCCACTTCTTCATCCTCTGGAGAGCGAGGGTTCCAGTCAGGGCTCTCGGCCACATCCATCAGTACCCACGGTTCTCAGCACAAGGGCAGAGAAGGGGCCACGGCATCGCAGGTGTCAGGGCTGAACAGAAAAGACATCCCTCAGCTCTTTCACTCCTCACAGGCTCCAGCTTGAGGCGCGACGCAGGCGGAACAAACGGGCTCCACTTCCCGAGGGGGCCGGCCATTGTGAGATGTCATCAGGCCGCGAGGGTTGTCTGCGGGCCGGCGGGCTTCCCTCGCTTGCCATGCCCTCCATCTGCTTCCTTCGAGCCTCCGCGCAGCCGCCTCTGCGTGGCGGCGCCCCCACGGCGCACCTCTTTTTCTCTTCTTCTTCTGGGACTCTTATAATTCGAATGTTGGTGTGTTTAATGTTGTCTCAGAGGTCTCTGAGACTGTCCTCAATTCTTTACATTCTTTTTCCTTTATTCTGCTCTGAGTAGTTATTTCCACTATTTTATCTTCCAGGCCACTTATCCATTTTCCTGCCTCAGTTATTCTGCTAATGATTTCTTCTAGAGAATTTTTAATTTCATTTATTATATTGTTCATCATTGTTTGTTTGCTCTTTAGTTCTTCTAGGTCCTTGTTAAACGTTTCTTGTATCTTCTCCATTCTATTTCCAAGATTTTGTATCATCTTTACTATCATTACTCTGAATTCTTTTTCAGGAGACTGCCTATTTCCTCTTCATTTGTTTGGTCTGGTGTGTTTTTACTTTGCTCCTTCATCTGCTGGGTATTTCTCTGTCTTCTCATTTTGCTTAACTTACTGTGTTTGCGGTCTCTGTTTTGCAGGCTGCATGTTTGTAGTTCCCGTTGTTTTTGGTGTCTGCTCCCAGTAGGTAAGGTTGGTTCAGTGGGTTGTGTAGGCTTCCTGGTGGAGGGGACTGATGCCTGTGTTCTGGTGGATGAGGCTGGATTTTGTCTTTCTGGGTGGCAGGACCACATCCAATGATGTGTTTTGGGATGCCTGTGAACTTATTAGGATTTTAGGCAGCCTCTCTGCTATTGGGTGGGTTGTGTTCCTGTCTTGCTAGTTGTGTGGCATGGGGTGTCCAGCACTAGAGCTCGCTGGTCATTGAGTGGAGCTGGGTCTTAGCATTGAGATGGAAATCTCTGGGAGAGCCTTCACTGATTTATAGTACTTGGGACCGGGAGGTCTTTGGTGGTCCAATGTCCTGAACTCGGCTCTCCCACCTCAGAGACTCAGGCCTGACTCCAGGCCAGAGCACCAAGACACTGTCAGCCACATTGCATTAGTTGTGCCACCTGCATCTTCTCACTGAGCTTTAGCCGAGTCTGCAGGAAAAGCTTTGATAATTTTCTGGACCTGCCAGCCTTTCGTCCTGGAGTATTCAAGGT
Organism: Monodon monoceros; assembly: GCF_005190385.1. NCBI lineage: Eukaryota > Metazoa > Chordata > Mammalia > Artiodactyla > Monodontidae > Monodon > Monodon monoceros. Next base: position 110,488,183 of record NW_021703774.1, read on the forward strand.
TCTCTCAGCCCATGGGTGCACTGCTGGGGAAGAGGGAGGCAGCCACTGACCAGATGCGGCATGGAGCCTGGAGCCAGGCAGGGAACGCACTCAAGCCCTGAACCCCTGGCTGTTTCACCTTTAGTAACAGTTTTCAACTTTGTAATATGTATTGTGCTTTCAGTTAAATTTTATAAAATATATTCATCTGACATTTGGGCCAGATTGTGTGACAAAAAGCAAATGCCATGCATTATAGAGAACACCTTCAATTTACTTTATAATAGTCTAATAGTTCATTTACTATTATTTTTGATGTTCAAATAACTGTAGCAGAAAACCAGAAACATTGAAAAAGAAGTCTAATTTTTATTTGTTTAAATCTCAAAGGATCACATTTCACAAAAGAAAGTAAAGTCAAGTCCAGGGGCCTGGTATAAGGCTCTTAGCTCTAGCAATTACTTGTTGTGTCCTCTTGGAAAAATGACTTCTTGCTGCCTCTTTTTTTCTCATTTGTAAAGTGGGAAGATTGTAATAGAACCCACTCCAAAGAATACAAGGAGGAGAAATTAAGTAATCCACAGCAAATGCTGGTAATTAGGAAACAATTGGTAAACATCAGCATTATTATCTGATGTTACCATTTTGAGTAAACATACATGCTTTTCATTGTCATAGTTTCCTGTATGTGATTTTTTCCCTTCACCTTGGTAATATTTTGTTCAAAGGCAAGAGGATGAACAATAGATATTCATTAACCCACAGTTTGTCTGAAAATGATCATCTTGCATTTTTGGTACGAGTTGCTGAACTTGAATAGTACTAAAGATTAAAAAAATGATAAAATTGAGCATCCCTGGTGGCGCAGTGGTTGAGAGTCCGCCTGCCAATGCAGGGGACACGGGTTCGTGCCCTGGTCTGGGAAGATCCCACTTGCCGCGGAGCGGCTGGGCCGTGAGCCATGGCCACTGAGCCTGCACGTCTGGAGCCTGTGCTCAGCAACGGGAGAGGCCACAATGTGAGAGGCCCGCGTACAGAAAAAAAAAAAAAAAAGATAAAATCCAATGAATATGCATATTATACTAGATACTAGATGGACCAAAACATATTAGAAGGACAGAGCAACAAATCTGATTTTCTCTTCTTTTAATTGTGCCCTATGAAGTTAAAATGTGTAACAAAGTAATTTTTTAATCTCTGAAAAGAATTATTTTATTCGCTTTTTATGACATACCAAAATTATTTAATTAACATGGAATTAGATAATTAAACATTTAATCTACATTTGGGAAATATAAGCAGAAAATGCCACTATAATTAAAAAACGTATTATGCATTTATATAAAATATTCTATATTCTTGGTATATTACTAGGTAATTTTTGTTGTAAAATTAAACTATTGGTCCTTATCTTTAAAAGCATAGAAGCTCAGAGTGATACTGATGATACAAATATGTAAGAACTTAGAAACAACTGAAAAAATAAGGCACTAATACCAGTGAAGCAAAGTTCTTATTTGAAGTACACTCTGGTGGGATTAGACTTTATTTACTCTGAGAACTGTGATTGTATTACCTGCAGAACTGGGTGGGTGGGTATTATTGTACGCTTTGTATACTGGCAGGGTTCAAAAGTTCACAACTCTCTTTTTGCCAAGGGTTATGTCTGCCTGTTTGGATTTTCCTCTAACCTCCCTCTCCCCTCACCCTGCGCGTGCACGCACCCACACACATACACACACCCCTCACTTGTAGTTTCTGTATAGCCCATTCTTTATTCATCTTCCCAGATCTGAACTTGGATCTTAACCTCTGGCACATAAATTAGCTGTGAACTCAGTCCAGTTATTGAAGCTCCATGAGCCTCAGTTAACTGGGTTCATTCACTCATGACAGTAACCAACTCACACAATTTTTTTGTCAAAGATATGAGTAGGTAAAATATTTAAGCTGATTTTATGAGTTTCACATCCTTGCTTTAAAATACTTTCATTAATCCAATGAACCTGTATATTCCTATAGAAAATGTTCAGGGAAAAAGGATTTCTGTGAAATCCCCCAAATGTGAGACTTTAAAATAATGTGTTTTATAAATGCATGTGTGTTATAAAATGCTTCCACCAGTGAAAAAATATTGCTTTGAAAGAAAACTCTGAAGCCAGTAAAGATTTGATTAGAGGCAACTTCTTTGGGAAACTACCTGGTTTGTAAAGGTGACATTAATTCTCTTCTTCCTCTCAGAAATTTGACAATACTTAAATATCTTATTTCCTTTCCATTGCTCAGAACTCTCTTGATTCATCCTCTATATTTTTTCTTTGTCCTGTTATCCCACTAGACAACAAAGCCCCTTGCACCTGAAAATCCTTTCCCTTTGGATCTGCCAAATCAAGGCCTTCTGCAAATTCCCTTTTCATGTTGCTTCTCTGAAGTTTGCAATATGCACTAGACAGAACACTAGTTGAACAACAATAGGCACCCCAGGAATAGACTGATAAATAATAGATGGACGGACAGAGCGATGGTAAAAAGCTATTGACTCTTTCCTTCCATAGTTAAAAAAGAGAAAAATGAGCAGGAAAGATGAACAGGGAATTGAATCAAAATTAGCCAAACTTTAAACCATTGAGCCTTTTCTTATAATTCATTAATGCCCTTATAATAGCCAAGAAATATTTTTTGTTATTTGTAATAAATATATTAAATGAAACTAACATTATTAAATGGATTAAGTTTCAACTGCTAAGCACAAAGAGCAACTTAATTAGATGTTAGTATTGAGTAGTAACTTAATTAGATGTTAGTATTTATCATATGTAAAGATCAATACCTCCAAATAAAATAGCTAATGTTTATATAGTGTTTACTATGTCCTAGGCAAACTAACAAACTCTACCTAGATTAACTTATTTAATTCCTACAGAAAAAACTATAAGCAATATACTGTTACTGAGGTTAAGGGAGGTTAGAGAGATTGTAATAGGGTAAAGAACTGTCTGAATTTATTCAGTTTAGAGGTAGAAGGGTCCAGGTATGGTTGCTGATCACTTGATGCTTCCAGAGCCAATGCTCTAAGCCTTTATGCTCAAAGACCTAAACAACAAACAAAGCTGGAATAAACAGCAAAACATACTTTACAAAATAACTTCTGACTTGAATGGCATTTTTTATGTTAGGACATGATTAGCCAAATATAATATTATATTAAACTATTCCTGAATCAGATATTTTTTCCATGTCTAGCAAAGGTTTTAATACAAGATATTATCCTGCTGGTATGCAGAAAATTTACAAAATCAATATTTTTTGTATAGTCTGTTAATAGATATTTCAGCAGAGCATTTTGTCTCATGTATGTCCAGCAAAATTATTACACCTCTGAAAAAGAAGGCAAAGGTTTAAAAACATTTAATTAAGAAATATTGTTTAAAAATTGCCCTTAATTCCATGTATTTTCCTATTCATATGTTCATCTGAAAAATATTTACTTCTAGATTGTCAGTGCAAAAAGGGAAAGTGTTTTTTCACATTCATCTCTATATCTTTCTCCAGTACATTGTATTCTTATATAATTCAGATATGAAATAATTATTTTGTGGTTTCAATGTTTTAAAATATAGACATATCTACATTCATCCATGAAAAGTGACTTGTTTTTCTTTACATGTATGTAATTGGGGTAAAATTAAGTAGTGTTTTTATTTTACCTAAAGAACTTATTCAAGAAGTCATCTTTTGACAGATTATATGCTCATTTTTTTATCCTCAAATTTCAGACTGTGTTTTGCAAACTGATTTTTTAAATAACACGTATTATTTTCTTTTCCTATACCACTAGGGAAAGCCATTCTTAACAAATAGAATTAGGATTGGTATTGCACCTACATATATATACACATATTACATTTAAGACTTTAATAATATTATAAGCCTAGGTTAAGACAAATTTCAATAGATTCTAACTATTAAAACTGAACTGCTCTGAGTTCAAATTTTCTATCAGGTGGAAGGAAAGTAAGAAGCTCAAAACAACATGTTCTAAGGAAGAATTTTGGAAATTTATCCTAAGAAAAAAGAAATTTTATTTATGTGACATGTACTCAGAAATTATTAGTACTATTGTGAAGATTTGAAAATAGTTTATCTAAAAGAACCAGAAAAGGAAGAACAAACTAAGCTGAAATTTAGCTGAAGGAAGTAATGAGATCAGACCAGAAACAAATGAGAGACTAAAAAGACAACAGAAAAGGTCAATGAAACTGAATTGGTTTTTAGAAAAGAAAAACAAAATTGACAAATCTTTAGCAAAACTAACTCAGAAAAAATGAGTGATGACATAAATTAATAAAATAATTAACAAACAATGAGACATTACAACTGATACCACAGAGATACAGAGAATAATGAAACTACTATGAGCAATTATGTGCCAACAAATCAGATAAATTAGGATAAATAGATAAATTTCTAGAAACACACAACTTACTAAGACTGAATCATGAAGTAATGGAAAATCTAAGCAGTCCAATAACAAGCCAGGAGATTGAACTGTAGTCAAAAATTCCCCAACAAATAAAAGCACAGGACCAGATGGCTTCACAGGTAAAATCTACAAAATATTCAAAGAAGAATTAATACCAGTCCTTCTCAAATTCTTCCAAAGAATTGAAGAGGAAGGAACACTTCCAAACTCATTTTACCAGGCCACCATTACCCTGATACAAAACCAGACAAGGACATTACACGAAAGGAAAATTACAGGCCATGTCCTTGAAGAACATAGATGTAAAAATCCTGAACAAATATTTGCAAAGCGAATTCAAGAGCACATTAAAAGAATTATACAACATGATCAAGTGGGATTCATTCCTGGGATGCCAGGATGATTCAACATATGTAAGTCAGTAAATGTAATACACCACATTCACAGAATGAAGAATAAAAATCATAAGATCATTTCAATAGGTGCAGAAAAAGCATTTAACAAAGAGCAACAACTTTTCATAATAAAAATTCTCAAATTATTGCATAACTTTAATATGTTGAGGGAATGTTCCTCAACATATTAAAGACCATATTTGACAAGTCCACAGTTAACATCATACTCTGATAAAAAGTTAGACTCCTCTAAGAACAGGCACAATACAAGGAAGCCCAGTCCTTCTGTTTCTATAGCACTGTCTTTCCGTTAACATAGCACTGAAATTTCTAGCCAGAGCAATTAGGCAAGTAAAAGAAACCAGCCATACAAATCAAAAAGGAAGAAGTACAGTTGTATCTGTTTGCAGATGATGTAATCTTATATTTATAAAACCCTGAAGACTCCACCAAAAAACTGTTAGAATTAATAAATGAATTCAGTAAATTTGCAGGATATAAAATCAACTACAGAAATCAGTTATATTTCTATACACAAATAACAAATTATCTAAAAGAAAAATTAAGAAATTTCATTTACAATAATATCAAAAAACAATAAAATACTTAGGAATAAATTTAATCAAGGAGGTGAAGACCTGCATACTGCAAACTATAAGGCATTGATGAGAGAAATTGAAGAAAACACAAATAAATGGAAAGATATCTCATGTTCTTGGATTGGAAGAATTAATATTGTGAAAATGTTCATATCATCCAAAGCAAACTACAGATTGAATGCAATCCCTATTAAAATTCCATGGCATTTTTCACAGAAATAGGAAAATTATCTTAAAATATGTATGAAACCACAAAAATCCCTGAATAGCCAAAACAATCCTGAGAAAAAACAAAGCTGGAGTCATCAAGCTTCCTGATTACATGCTATATTACAAAGCTTTTATAATCAAAACAGTAGGGCAGCAGTTCCCCAACTTTTCTGGCACCAGAGACCGGTTTCGTGGAAGAAAATTTTTCCATGGACTGGGGGAAGGAGATGGTTTCGGTATGATTCAAACACATTACATTTATTACACTTTATTTCTATTATTATTACATTGTAATATATAATGAAATAATTATACAGCTCACCATAAAGCAGAATCAGTGGGAGGCCTGAGCTTGTTTTCCTGCAACTAAATGGTCCCATCTGGAGGTGGTAGGAGACAGTGACACTGACGTGTGCTGCTTATGTCTAGTCTACTCCGTAATCTCGTTTTGGTTGCTGTCACTGCAGAAAACTCTGCTTCACAAAGATAGGATATTGGAAATGGAAGTAGACTTTTCATTGCTTTTGTGGCAATCTCAGGATATCCCACCTTGACTTTAATCCAGAACGTATGGAGATTTGAAGTTGTCTCAAACATACTTTTTTTCTTTTTTTTCTTTGCAGTATGTGGGCCTCTCACTGTTGTGGCCTCTCCCGTTGCGGAGCACAGGCTCCGGACGCGCAGGCTCAACGGCCATGGGTGGGATCTTCCCGGACCGGGGCACGAACTCGTGTCTCCTGCATCGGCACGTGGACTCTCAACCACTGCGCCACCAGGGAAGCCCTCAAACACACTTTTAAGGCCACCATCACTTGCAGTCTCAAGCAGTTGATCCTCTTCTAGCATGGACAAAGTCTATTCACCTGGCTTATTCACAAATGGGTCACGGATCCATTCCTTCCCAGTTCGGAGGTCTTTTGTGGTTGGGAAGTAATGCTCAAACTCTTTTGAAAATTGAGATCAGTGATCGTGCACCAGCTGGGAAAAAGAAGGCCCTGGCTCAGTCTCTTTCAAAATCTCTGCTAATGTTTGAAACATGTCAGAAATCCCAATGTTCACTCGTTGTCCCCATAATTCTAGTTTGGCTTTGATGCAGCCACTTCATCTGCCAACTTGAACACAGTTGTTGTTCTCCCCTGATATGACAGATTAAGTTCACTGAGCAGGTTGAATATGTCACAAAAGTAAGCAAGTTTTGCAACCCATTCTGTGTCACTGAAATGTGCTGCCAGTCGTGACTGTTCTTCTAAAAGAAATCTCTGGAGCAGCTCTCATAACTCAGAAACTCTGGCCAGTGATCTACCTTTAGAAAGCCATCTCACTTCTGTGTCTAAGAGAAGACGTGTGTGCTCTGCGTCTGTCTCCTCAGAGAGCTGTGCAAACAGATGCGAGTTAAGGGCATGTACTTTAATGTGGTTGATAATTTTAATCACATCCTGCAAAACGTTGTTAAGTTCAGGTGACATTTCTTGGCTAGCCAGCATTTCTCTATGGGTGACACAGCACACAGACTCACATTCAGAAGCAACCTCTTTGACCCGAGTAGTGAAACCAGAAAGCCATCCAGTCATGGCAGCCGTTCCGTCTGTGTGTATACCGACACAAAATGACCAATTCTGTTTTCCTGATATGTAATCATCCAAAGACTTGAATAGTTCTGCAGCTGTGGTGTTGGTTGGCAAAAAAAGTGCACATAACATATCCTCACGCGCATCCTCCCGAAAAATATATCACACAAAAGCAAGCATTGTTGCCTTGTTGTCAACATCGGTAGACTTGTCAACCTGGATTGCGTACCATGGCGACTCATTAGTTCTCTCTAACAATTGTGTCTTAATATCCTCTGCTATTTCATCAGCTTGTCTAGTTATGGTGCTAGCCGAAAGAGGAACATGTGCCACCTTTTGAACTGCAGCCTTTCCTAAAAGTTCATGACAGATATCCTTAGCAGCAGGCAGGATCAACCCTTCACCAATAGTAAAGGGCTTCTTAGCTTTAGCAATGCATTTAGCCACCAAGAATGATGATCTCAGTGCAGACACATTTGATGAAGTGGTGACCTTCAGTAATTGCTTCTGTTCTTCATGTTCACAATTTTTTCTTTTGAAAAACTCCAAAGGCTTGTTTTTTAATGCAGGATGCTTTGTCTCCATGTGGTGAAGCAGTTTTGAAGATTTCATGGCTTCATTGGATAGCTAGTCATCACATATTATACAAAGAGGGCTTGGAGAATGTGAATCACCTGTTGTAATGAACCTGTAGTTTAAGTAGGACTCTTGGTATTTTCTTTTAAATGCAGCTTTCTTTTTGTTGGCAGTCTTAGAGTCTTCTGCTGTCTCATCATTGGGTCTTTCCCCCTTTTCAAAGAAGCTCTCCAGCGATGTTTGCTTTTTACTCATTTTGGCTAGGGTTAGCTTGTGAGCTTACCAAAACTGTGACTGAGACAAGTACGCAGTGCAGGAAAGAGGCACAGATGGAAGTGGTAAATAAAATAATGGGTGGGCCTCATTCGAACTAAAATAAGTGTCCAATTCTGACTTAAGGCCTGCGACCAGATGCAGCTTAATTGTCACTTGCCACTCGCTGATGGGTTTTGATATGAGTCTGCAAGCAATTGATTTATTATGGTCTTTGTGCAGTCAAACCTCTCTGCTAATGATAATCTGTATTTGCAGCCTCTCCCCAGCGCTAGCATCACCGCCTCAGCTCCACCTCAGATCATCAGGCATTAAGTTCTCATAAGGAGCGTGCAACATAGATCCCTCGCATGTGCAGTTCACAGTAGGGTTTGAGCTGTGAGAATCCAATGCCACCGCTGATCTGACAGGAGGCAGAGCTCAGGCGGTAATGCCAGCGATGAGGAGCAGTTGCAAATACAGATGAAACTTTGCTCACTTGCCTGCCGCTCACTTCCTGCTGTGTGGCCTGGTTCTTAACAGGTCACAGACCGATACCGGGGGTTGGGGACCCCTGCAGTATGGCACTGACATAAAAACAGGTGCATAGACCAGTGGAACAGAATAGACAGCCCAGCCATAAACCCACGCATATATGTTTAACTAATTTTTGACAAGGATGTCAAGAATATAGAGTAGGGAAAGGATAGCCTCTTCAATAAATGGGTTCAGAAAAATTGGATATCCACAATATCCAGAAGAATGAAAGTGGACCTCTATCTTACACCACTCAGAAAAATTAACTCAAAAAGAACCAAACACTTATATGTATGACCTGAAACTGAAACTCCTCAAAGAAAACACAGAAAAAAAGATCTTTGACCTTCATCTTGGCAATGATTTCTTGGATAAGACACAAAATCTTAGGCAACAAAAGCTAAAATAAACAGGTAGGACCACATCAAACTAAAGAGAAAGGAAGATCAAAGGAAAAAATCAAACTGCACATCAAAGGAAATAATCAGTAAACCGAAAAAGGGGGAAATATTTGCCAATTGATAATATAAAAAGAACTCATAAAATTCAACAACAATAAAACAAGTAATCCAATTAAAATGCAGACAAAGAACATAAATAGACATTTTTCTAAAGAAGACATACAAATGACCAATAGGTACATGAAAAGGTACTCAACATCACTTATCATCAAGGAAATGCAAATCAAAACCATAATGAGATTTCATGTTAGAATAGCTATTATAAAAAAGAGAAGGGGTAAATGTTGGCATGGATGTGACACTTTATACACTTTGGATGGGAATGCAAACTGATACAGCCACTATGGAAAACAATATAGCAGTTTCTCAAAAAACTAAAAATTGAACTACCATATCATCCAGTATTCCTACTCCTGAGTGTATATCCAAAGGAATTGAAATCAGTATTTTGAAGAGATATCCACACATCCATGTTCATTGACTCAGTACTCACAAAGTAAGATATAAAACAACCTAAATGTCCTTCAACCAATGAATGAGTGAATAAAGAATATGTGATATATATGCATATAATGTAATATATATATATATACACACACACACATGATGGAGTATATCTATCATCTCTCTCTATATGTGTATATATATATATATATATATATATATATATATATATATATGATGAAATTTTATTCAGCCATAAAAAAGGAACTCCTGCTTTTCTGACATGGAAAGACCTGGATTGTGCTCAGTGAAGTAAGCCAGATAGAGAAAGACAAATATGTATATCACTTACATGTAGAATCAAAGAAGAGAAAAAAGCCAGTTTTAGAGAAACAGAGAGTAAAATGTTGATTGTCAGAGGCTGGGAGGAGGAAGAGTGGGGTGATTTAAGTCAATATGTACAGCATGATGACTGTAGTTAATAATATGCTTTTGTATACTTGAAAATATATGAGTAGTTCCTAGGTATTCTCACCACACACACACACTCACACGCAGACACACACACACAAACACAAAGTTAACTATGTGAGGTGATGGATGTGTTAATTATCTTAGTCTTGGTAATTATTCCACAATGTATATGTACATCAAAACACCACACTGTACATTTCAAATACATACAATTATATTTGTCAATTTTTCTTCAATAAAGTTAAAAGAAATAACTCAATTAACTATTCATATCTGATTTGGGGAAAAAAGAGGAATGCTTCACTGCTTTCTGTTTTCAAATTTTTCAATTGGTAATCCAACTCCCCTACCTGACATACACACACACACATGCATACTTCAAAACATATTCCAAGTTGAAATCTGAAGATAATTGTGTATTGTAAAATAACTTATAATTTAGCAAAAAACACAAGGAACTAGGATCCTCTCATGAATCTACCTGGCATGGGTGATATGCAAGAAATGTTATGCTTGTCAAATTCCACTGCAAAAGCACGCAGGTTCCCAATCTCTAAAGTCTCCTTTGGAGTCCTTAACCAAAGCTGAATTTCAGATATGAAGAATATTAGTTTCCAAAGGATATGCCCTGCTGATTCTTTCCCTGTTAATAGTATTAAATCATCTTTGAACAGAAACCCTTTAGAGTTTATCATAGGCTGGCAGCCCAAAGATACAGGTGACTTCTATTTGTGGTCATTCAGGTGGGGCACCTGAAGTCATTGATATACATGTATTCCTATAATGCAGTTTTGAAAGAAACGGTTATCTCTTTCCTTTTTTGTTCTTAATGTAAATATATCCTCTCCTTTGTTTTCTCCCCAGCCACTCTCTCCAATTCGGGGAGAAATCTTACATACCCTGAAAACCAAAAAAAAAAAAAAAAAACCCAATCTCCCAAAACAAAAATTGGAAGCCAAAACCTAACCATTTTAAAGAAAAGAAATGCAAATTGAAGAAGAGCTTCTGAATGCTTTAACTTTCTTCCCACATTTCACAACCTCTATCATCAAACTGGATTGTCTGTGATGTAAAGAACTATTCGTGTTAGGTAGGTAGTTAATGTAATATGCTGTGATGGTGATGACTTCTACAGGAGCAGGAGGACACAGTCTAGCACTTCTATTTTGTAGTTAAGCAAGGCAGCCTTTGTATGTTGTTTGTTAAATACCTCCACTGTATACACCATTAGGTCAGTTGTTTACTTCCAAGTTATTTCAAGCTTCAAACCAGACTCAACCAAGAAAATATATCAATCACTTGTATTTGTTTCCTTGAAAAAGGGAAAGAATCCAGACAAAAATGGCAATTTTACAAATTTGGTGACTAACCAATCACCAGATAGCTATAAAACCATTGGAGAAAATAAAATATAAAATTTGTATTCTTACTGGGAAAATACTTTAGCTTAAAGATAACTAAAATTAAAAGAAAATAAATTTTGAAATGTGGGATAATTAGCCAATGGCATTTTACGTGTGACTTTCTTAAACAGAAAATTTAAATTATTTTTGCTTCAGTCCATCAGGTACAGATAAAATAGGTAGACAAAAAAAAAATTATTTTGGGTATCAAAGAGGGGGGTAAAGAAAATAAGAAATATTTTTTCAACGTAACAAAAAAGGATGTATATGATATAAATTTAATAAAAAAACTCTAAATTTAAAAATGTAGAATATTTTACTCATTATTTTTCTAATTTATTTTACATTTCAAAATCAGCAACAATGAAATAATCTAGAATATTCTTTTTGTCAATAGTTGAAAGGAATTTTTTTTTTTTTTTTTTTTTTTTTTTGCCGTAAGCGGGCCTCTCACTGCCGCGGCCTCTCCCATTGCGGACCACAAGCTCCAGAGGCGCAGGCTCAGCGGTCATGGCTCACGGGCCCAGCCGCTCCACAGCATGTGGGATCTTCCCGGACCGGGGCATGAACCCATGTCCCCTGCATCGGCAGGCGGACTCTCAACCACTGTGCCACCAGGGAAGCCCCGAAAGGAATTTTTTAGTGGAGGAGAGTTTTCATATTTGAAGTGAGTAAAGCAAAAACAATATTGTTTCTTATTTTGGTTGAAAATGTTACAGAAGAAATTCATTGCCTCTTGAATTTAAGTAATCATCTGTACTGTAAGCAGAAAATAACTATTTTTTATTAACATCTTTATTGAGGTATAATTGCTTTATACTGTTGTGTTAGTTGCTGCAGTATGACAAAGTGAATCAGCTATACATATACGTATATCTGCATATACCCTCCCTCTTGCGTCTCCCTCCCACCCTCCCTATCCCACCCCTCTAGGTGGTCACAAAGCACCGAGCTGATCTCCCTGTGCTATACGGCTGCTTCACACTAGCTATCTATTTTGCATTTGGTAGTGTATATATGTTAGTGCCACTCTCTCACTTCATCCCAGCTTACCTTTCCCCCTCCCTGTGTCCTCAAGTCCATTCTCTACGTCTGCGTCTTTATTCCTGTCCTGCCGCTAAGTTCTTCAGAACCTTTTTTTTTTTGTTGTTAGCATATGGTATTTGTTTTACTCTTTCTGACCTACTTCACTCTGTATGACAGACTCAAGGTCCATCCACCTCACTAAAATAACTCAATTTCATTTCTTTTTATGACTGATTAATATTCCATTGTATATATGTGCCACATGTTCTTTATCCATTTGTTGATGGACACTTAGGTTCTTCCATGTCCTGGCTATTGTAAATAGTGCTGCAGTGAACTCTTACATGACTCTTTTTGAATTATGGTTTTCTCAGGGTGTATGCCCAAGAGTGGGATTCCTGGGTCATAAGGTAGTTCTATTTTTAGTTTTTTAAGGAACCTCCATACTGTTCTCCATAGTGGCTGTATCAATTTACACTCCCACCAACAGTGCAAGAAAGTTCTCTTCTCCACCTCCTGTCCAACATTTATTGTTTGTAGATGTTTTGATTATGGCAATTCTGACTGGTGTTAGGTGATACCCCATTGTAGTTTTGATTTGCATTTCTCTAAGGATTAGTGATGTTGAGCACACTTTCATGTGTTTGTTGACAATCTGTATATCTTCTTTGGAGAAATGTCTATTTAGGTCTTCTGCTCAATTTTGGATTGGGTTGTTTGTTTTTTTTTGATATTGAGCTCCATGAGCTGCTTGTATAGTTTGGAGAGTAATCCTTTGTCAGGTGCTTCATTTGCAAATATTTTCTCCCATTCTGAGGGTTGTCTTTTCATCTTGTTTATGGTTTCCTTTGCTGTGCAAAAGACCTTAAGTTTCATTAGGTCCCATTTGTTTATTTATGTTATTATTTCCGTTTTTATAGGAGGTGGGTCAAAATGTATCTTGCTGTGATTTATGTCACATAATATTCTGCCTATATTTTCCTCTAAGAGTTTTATAGTGTCTGGCATTACATTTAGGTTTTTAATCCATTTTCAGTTTATTTTTGTGTATGGTGTTAGGGAGTGTTCTAATTTCATTCTTTTCCAGGTAGCTGTCCAGTTTTCCCAGCACCACTTATTGAAGAGGCTGTCTTTTCTTCATTGTATATTCTTGCCTCCTTTGTCAAAGATAAGGTGACCATATGTGCACAGGTTCATCTCTGGAATTTCTCTCCTGTTCTATAGATATATATTTCTGTTTTTGTGCCAGTACCATACTCTCTTGATTATTGTAGCTTTGTAGTATAGTCAGAAGTTAGGGAGCCTGATTCCTCCAGCTCCGTTTTTCTTTCTCAAGATTGCCTTGGCTATTCGGGGTCTTTTGTTTTTCCATACAAATTGTGAAAATTTTTGTTCTAGTTCTGGAAAAATGCCAGTGGTAGTTTGGTAGGGATTACATTGAATCTGTAGATTTCTTTGGGTAGTATAGTCATTTTCACAATGTTGATTCTTCCAAACCAAGAACATGGTATATGTCTCCATCTGTTTGTATCATCTTTAATTTCTTTCATCAGTGTCCTATAGTTTTTTGCATGCAGGTCTTTTGTCTCCTTAGGTAGGTTTATTCCTAGGTATTTTATTCTTTTTGTTGCAATGGTAAATGGGAGTGTTTCCTTAATTTCTCTTTCAGATTTTTCATCATTAGTGTATAAGAATGCAAGAGATTTCTGTGCATTAATTTTTTATCTTGCTACTTTACCAAATTCATTGATTACCTCTAGTACTTTTCTGGTAGCATATTTCGGATTCTCTATGTATAGTATCATGTTTTCTGCAAAGAGTGACAGTTTTAATTATTCTTTTCCAATTTGGATTCCTTTTACTTCTTTTTTGTCTCTGATTGCTGTGGCTAAAACCTCCAAATCTATGTTGAATAATAGTGGTGAGAGTGGCATCCTTCTCTTGTTCCTTATCATAGTGGAAATGGTTTCAGTTTTTCACCATTGAGGATGATGTTTGCTGTGGGTTTGTCACATATGGCCTTTATTATGTTGAGGTAAGTTCCCTCTATGCCTATGTTCTGGAGGGTTTTTATCATAACTGGGTGTTGAATTTTGTCGAAAGCTTTCTCTGCATCTATTGAGAGGATCATATGTTTTTTCTCCTTCAATTTGTTAAAATGGTGTATCACATTGATTGATTTGTTTATATTGAAGAATCCTTCCATTCCTGGAATAAATGCCACTTGATCATGGTGTACAATCCTCTTAATATGCTCCTGGATTCTGTTTGCTTGTATTTTGTTGAGGCTTTCTGCATCTATGTTCATCAGTGATATTGGCTGTAGTTTTCCTTTTTTGTAATATCTTTATCTGGTTTTGGTATCAGGATGATGGAGGCCTCGTAGAATGAATTTGGGAATGTTTCTCCCTCTGCTGTATTTTGGAAGAGTTTGAAAAAGATAGGTGTTAGGTATTCTCTATTGTTTGTTAGAATTCTCCTGTGAAGCCATCTTGTCCTGGGCTTTATTTGTTGGAAGATTTTTAATCACAGTCTTAATTTCAGTGCTTGTGATTGGTCTGTTTATATTTTCTATTTCTTCCTGGTTCAGTCTCGGAAGCTTGTGCTTTTTTAAGAATTTGTCCATTTCTTCCAGGTTGTCCATTTTATTGGCATAGAGTTGCTTCTAGTAATCTCTCATGATCCTTTGTATTTCTGCAGTGTCAGTTGTTACTTCTCCTTTTTCATTTCTAATTCTATTGATTTGAGTTTTCTCCCTTTTTTTCTTGATGAGTCTGGCTAATGGTTTATCAAGTTTGTTTATCTTCTCAGAGCACCACCTTTTAGTTTTATTGATCTTTGCTATCATTTCCTTCATTTTTAAAAAAGATATTTCTGATCTGATCTTTATGATCTCTTTCCTCTGCTAACTTTGGGAGTTTTTGCTCTTATTTCTCTAATTGCTTTAGGTGGAAGGTAAGGTTGTTTGTTTGAGATTTTTCTTGTTTCTATTGGTAGGATTGTGTTGCTAAAACTTTCATCTTAGAACTGCTTTTTCTGCATCCCATAAATTTTGGGTCATCATGATTTCATCGTCATTTGTTTCTAGGTATTTTCTGATTTCCTCTTTGATTTCTTCAGTGATTTCTTGTTTTTTTAGTAGTGTATTGTTTAGTCTCCATGTCTTTGTATTTTTTTCCACTTTTTTTCCTGTAATTGATATCTAGTCTCATTGCATTGTGGTTGGAAAAGTTACTTGATATGATTTTAGTTTTCTTAAATTTACCAATGCTTGATTTGTGACCCAAGATATGATCTATCTTGGAGAACGTTCCATGAGCACCTGAGAAGAAAGTGTATTCTGATATTTTTGGATGGAATGTCCTATTAATATCAGTTAAGTCCATCTTTTTTAAAGTGTCATTTAAGCTTGTGTTTTCTTATTTATTTTCATTTTGGGTGATCTGTCCATTGGTGAAAGTGACTTGTTAAAATCCCCTAATACTTTGTGTCACTGTTGATTTCACCTTTTATAGCTGTTAGAATTTACCTTATTCATTGAGGTGCTCCTATTTTGGGTGCATACATATTTACAATTTTTATATCTTCTTGGATTGATCCCTTGATCATTATGTGATGTCCTTTTTTGTCTGTTATAATAGTCTTTCTTTTAAAGTCTATTTTGTTTGATATGAGAACTGCTACTCCAGCTTTCTTTTGATCTCCATTTGCATGGATATATTTTACCATCCCCTCACTCTCAGTCTGTATGTGTCCCTAGGTTGTAAGTGGGTCTCTTGTAGACAGCATATATACAGGTCTGTTTTTTGTATCCATTCAGCCAGTCTATGTCTTTTGATTGGAGCATTTAATCCATTTATCTATTAAGGTAATTATCAATATGTATGTTTCTATTACCATTTCTTAATTGTTTTGAGTTTGTTATTGTAGGTCTTTTCCTTCTCTTATGTTTCTGCCTAGAGAAGTTCCTTTAGCAATTTTTTTTTTTTTTTTTTTTTGTGGTACGCGGGCCTCTCACTGTTGTGGCCTCTCCCGTTGTGGAGCACAGGCTCTGGACGCACAGGCTCAGCGGCCATGGCTCACGGGCCCAGCCACTCCACGGCATGTGGGATCTTCCCGGACTGGGGCACGAACCCGTGTCCCCTGCATCGGCAGGCGGACTCTCAACCACTGCGCCACCAGGGAAGCCCTAGCATTTGTTTTAAAGCTGGTTTGTTGGTGCTTAATTCTGTTAGCTTTTGCTTGTCTGTAAAGGTTTTAATTTCTCCATCGAATCTGAATGAGATCCTTGGTGGATAGACTTATCTTGGTTATAGGTTTTTCCCTTTCATCACTTTAAATATGTCCTGTCACTCCCTTCTGGCTTGCAGAATTTCTGCTGAAAGATCAGCTTGTAACATTATGGGGGATTCCCTTGTATATTATTTGTTGCTTTTCCTTGCTGCTTTTAATATTTTTTTCTTTGTATTTAATTTTTGATAGTTTGATTAGTATGTGTCTTGGTGTGTTTCTCCTTGGATTTATCCTGTATGAGACTCTCTGCACTTCCTGCACTTGATTGACTATTTCCTTTCCCCTTTAGGGAAGTTTTCAACTACAATCTCTTCAAATATTTTCTTAGTCCCTTTCTTTTTCTCTTCTTCTTCTGGGACCCCTATAATTCGAATGTTGGTGTGTTTAATGTTGTCCCAGAGGTCTCTGAGACTGTCTTCAATTCTTTTCATTCTTTTATCTTTATTCTGCTCTGCAGTAGTTATTTCCACTATTTTATCTTCCAGGTCACTTATCTGTTCTTCTGGCTCAGTTATTTTGCTATTGATTCCTTCTAGATAATTTTTAATTTCATTTATTGTGCTTTTCATCATTGTTTGTTTGCTCTTTTGTTCTTCTAGGTCCTTGTTAAACATTTCTTGTATTTTCTCCATTTTACTTCCATGATTTTGGATCATCTTTACTATCATTACTCTGAATTCTTTTTCAGGTAGACTCCCTATTTCCTCTTCATTTGTTTGGTCTGGTGAGTTTTTACTTTGCTCCTTCATCTGCTGTGTATTCTCTCTGTCTTCCTATTTTGCTTAACTTACTGTGTTTGAGGTGTCCTTTTCACAGGCTGCACGTTCGTAGTTCCCGTTGTTTTTGGTATCTGCCCCCAGTGGCTAAGGTTGTTTCAGTGCATTGTGTAGGCTTACTGGTGTAGGGGACTGGTGCCTGTGTTCTGGTGGATGAGGCTGGATCTTGTCTTTCTGGTTGGCAGGACTGCATACAATAATGTGTTTTGGGGTGTCTGTGAACTTATTATGATTTTAGGCAGCCTCTCTGCTAATGGGTGGGTTTGTGTTCCTGTCTTGGTAGTTGTGTGACATGGGGTGTCCAGCACTAGAGCTTGCTGGTCATTGAGTGGAGCTGGGTCTTAGCATTTCAATGGAGATCTCTGAGATAGCTCTTGCTGACTGATATTATGTGGGTCCAGGAGGCCTCCAGTGGTCTAATGTCCTGAACTCAACTCTCCCACCTCAGAGGCTTAGACCTGACTTCCGGCTGGAGCACCAAGATCCTGTCAGCCACTTGGCATAAACAATTGACTGGTATCTTGGATTTTTCTTTGCTAGGTGATTTATCCAAGCTAGGCTCCCTTTGTCAGAAACACAGCAAACCAAAAACACTGAAGCATCCAAGGTTTGCAGCAAAGACATGGCTTATTCACAAGGCAGCCAAGGAGTAGACAGGAGAACAAATCTCAAATCTGGCTCCTCGAAGAGAAAGGACTGGGGTATTTATGGGATAAAGAATAACGTAACAGGACTGTCTGAGGTGTAGGGAGCATGGAGATCATGGGCAAAAGTGATTGGGGAAAGGTGTGGTAGGTGTGCTAATCACCTGTTCAGCACAGGTGTCAAAATAACAATTTTGAAATGAAAATTTCTGCTGCTGTTCATATTACATCCTTAAATACACGATTTTTTAAAAAAATTTACTTTAGCCATTAGAATAGCAAAAAATATATTAAGTGAAAATATAAATTAAGATTGAAAAAATCATATATGCATAAATAACTGGAGTTTAAATTCTGTCTGAGCTTTTTCTAGGTTTGTGTGACTCTGTGAATCTCAGTTTCATCTTTAACATGGAGAAAATATCCATTCTACAGGATAGTTGTATAGATTAAATGAGATTATTTTTATGTAAATGACCTAATTTGTTATCTGAGACATCTATAAATAGTAGCAATAGTAGTATATAAACAGGAAAGAACATCAGAATTACACAAATAATTCAGGTACACAGTTTACACCTGCAAGGGAAAAGAAAAGCAGCAAGATATAAAATAGCATAAGATTCTCCTCTTACTTTTCAGTCCTCCCCCTTCTTTTCTTCCTCTGTTTCCTCTTCTTTGTTTTTTATTTTGAACTTTATTTTATTTGTTTACTTTTTTTATACAACAGGCTCTTATTAGTTATCTATTTTATACATATTAGTGTATATATGTCAATCCAAATGTCTCAATTCATCCCACCACCATCCTCTTCCTTGTTGAAAAAAAAAATTTCAAGGCAAATTTTTCTTAATGAACTTATTCTAGAAAGATTTGAATCAAGATATATACATTAAGACACTGGGAAAAGTATTTGTAAAATATTGTGTATTAAATTTCTATCTATGTGGAGTATGAGAAATGTTTAAGATGGTAGAGTGTGGTACTACCTTGTCCCACTAGGAGTCAAAATGTTTTTGGAAGAGAAAATACCAGAAACAGGTTATACTCATTACAAGTAATAAACCTGAGAGGTTAAAATAATTGATGAATAATTCCATATTATGAGGCCTTGCTAAGATGTAGTCATTATTTCTACGATTTTTGATTTTCAATTTCTACTTGATCTTTTGTTATATATGTGTTTTATTATATATGTACTCTTGTGTAATGAATCTCAAAAGAAACTTTGGTGCTAGTAGGGTAGAAATCACATGTAAAACCACACAAGTTCTTTTGATTAATTTTTCCATAAATTACAGGCAAATCTTTGATTCATTACTGGTATTTAAAGATAGAGAGCTCTATGGTTTCTTTTTTAAAATTGGTTTAACAGATTTCTCAATATCTGATTTAAAAATAAGAAATAAAACCACATATTAATGTTATGATTTTTATATAGGTAGAGAATGTAAACCAAGTTTGAAAGTAATGTAAGTTTAACTTTGGGTCACTTTAAAATTTTCCACTTATAGCTTATATCTGCAAAACTTTAAATAAAAGAGGTAATACACTTCACCTGAATAGAGATTATAAATAAATTATATAAATTATAAATAAAGTAATTTGGTTCTGAAATACATATTTGTCTCTTCTAATAAAATAAAAGGACTTCTTCCATCTCTTCTCTTCATTTTCTGTTTTGTACTCACAAAACAATATCGCTCATCTGAAAGCCTCAAGCTCCAATTATCAGTAATGAAACTGCAATCATTAGCAAACACATAAGCATGGAACTATATTTCCATTTCTACCTTATGTCCAATCACATCAAAAATTAAATAATCTAAGACTTTTAGAGAGTGTGCAATGGTACTCAAAGAGCGAGTTACAGTCCACTTTCCCCATTTCTAATCTTAGCATTGGTAGTACTAACAAGACATCCATCCAGGTTCGCTGAACATTCTGAACAATGCACGTTGAGGCTTCAGTAAGTCAGCAAAGTTTCAAAGGTTGTACCATGTAAAAGTCAAGTAATTAAACACTGATTACTTACTGTTTTTTTAAAAAAGAAAAAAGGACGGCTGGGAAAAGTTGGATTTGGAAGGTCTAATTTCGCAGGGAAGATTTCAGTGAAAATTAAGCCTTTAACTATACTCTGCTTCCGTTGATTTGAAAGAAAAGGATTAAAAGAAAGATTATAAAAGGCATTCAGTACTGTCTTTCTGCAGCAGAGCTTTGGGAGGTGACAAACAGCCACTGATAATTCATTCAGTCATCTTTTCCCCAAACAGCATTTAGATTCTCCTTCAAAATTTGGCTGCAACTCTTCTGTTTCACTATTCTTTCAAAACAAAAAACCTCCTCCCTTCTGCACTCTTGGTTCCAGCTGAAATGTTTTAGCTTCCTAAAAACAGCTAATTTCTAATAAAGTTTGCAAACATGGCAAAGTCCATTTCACCTGATGCTGTTTTATTTCTCACATATTAAAAAAAGAGAGAGAGAACCAGTTATCAAGTTCTAAATTTGACCTATTTTCAACCCTACTGGTATTTAATGGTAGAAAACTTTATGATTACCTTTTTTAAATTGGCTTAATTTATTTCTTGATATTTGATTATAAAATAAGAAATAAACCACATTTTAGTATTGTGATTCTTACACAGGCAGAGACTGTTAAACAATTTTGAAAGTAGTATATGTTTAAATCTTTTCATTCAGGACAATTAGAATTCATATGCCATATATAAGACAGGTGCCAAAATTCTTTCTCTTGCTGAAAGTCATCTCAATTTTTATCATTCTTACACCACTCTTCCTGTTACAGGAGGGCATTTATTTCCATTAAATGGATGAGATTAGGATTATTTAATCAAAATAGTTATGCTTCCTGTTAAAATTTACTTAATTTTTTTCTTGGAAATATCACCAACGATCTGTTTATAAGAACATATAAGATTACTTATTTTCTTATTGGTCTTAAATTGCCTGTGCTGAATTTATCAAATATTTTCTTGTTCAATTGTTCCTAAAAAAGCAGGTCTATTTTTACTGACAGAGAAAATCAGTTTGGATTATTATGAGTACTGAAACACAAACATAAATATGTGAGCCTATTCATACCTACCTTGGAATAAATATTTCAGTAGGTTAGATACACTGCAGGAACTTTTTGTAGCAAGGATGAAGGAGCAAAGGAGAGTTGCAAATCATGTATGAGCTACTTAATAATTAAACATCTTTGAAGATGCTATTGATGAAAACTGTTGTAGTTGAAAGGAAAAATTTTGTACATAAATAGGTAATAATAAAATGTGAAGCATTTTTATTTCAGACACCTTCACTGATAGTATTGCTTTATTTAAATTAGCTTTATTTTTATATGAGAAATGTTAAGAATAGTAGTGGAGTTAAAGAGGATTTTCATAGATCTTGGCAGTCAAACTGAAATTTTTATAATAAAAATAAGATCATAAATATGTATTTGGAAAATACTATTTTAAAATGCTAACATTTTTAATGACAAAAATATTTAAAATACTGTGCAGTGTAACTATTTTCATAAATCCAGCATTCACCCAATATTTCCATTTTCTTCCCTTGTGATAATCTTTTCTCATCCAGGTAAAGAAACCACTGTTCACTGGTGAAATCCTACCTGGGAGAAATATGGTTTTCCAGGAACATTTGTAGAGTGAGAAGAAAACCATGTTCTTTCGTAAAGAAAAAGATGGTGTGAAAAGTGTATTAAAATGGTTTTTACAAAAAACCTGTACCAACAGGCCTTTTACTCTTTTATTGAGAACATTTGAGTCTAATTTCTGAACATTTCCAAAGATTGCAGATTTCACCATGGTCATGCAAAAGCAGAGTAAGATGTTGCTTCTGTGATGCACAGGAGTAGGAAAGTGAACATTAATATCCCTTATGAAGAAAGAGAGCCGTTGGATTTTACCAAGAAAAGCAGTATGGTTGTAGATGGATTCCTATTAAAGAAAATTGCATTGGAAATTCTTTGCCTGAATGACTTTCAGAAAAATACTAAGACGAGCAATGTGGGTGGTATCTTTGCCACTTCTCTGGCAGAAATAATGGAATAACTACTAGGAGTCAGAAACACTTCACTTACGATCGGATCCTACTCTTATCTCCATTTTGACAGCCTCTCCTTCTACTTGTTAAAATAAAAATAGCAATCTCCAAATTTTTATACAGTTCAAAAAGACTGTGTCAAAATGAGGATATTTTCTTGGTTTATGTTCTCTAATACTTTTGATTCATCTATGAAAGCACAAAATCTCTTATTTTATTCTTGAAGTTAGCATTAACTAACTCGATAACATGACCCAATAATCCATAAGACACATGTATTTTGGAGGAACTTTTGTAATGTAAATAATAATAGTTTACTGAGTTACTAAAGTTTCTTTTAGAAAGCATACTTGCTGATAATTTCAGTCTTGCTAACTTGGTAAAGATTAATCAAAAGTTAGAAAAACTCAAAAGCAAGCAACTTTGTCTTGATAAATTACAACTGCATTTTGCCAAGCCTGTTTCTTTGAATATGTAAAACTGTCATATACAGGAAAAACACAATCATTGACTTGATATTCATGTATACTATTTTTTCATCATCAAAATCTTTGTGAGAGCTAATTCATATCTAATGACACTAATATTTTCAATTGAAAATGTTTACATTCCTTTAAGTTTTTTTTTTTTTAACAGCTAGCAAATAATATAACCTTAATAAATTTAAACACAAAGGTGTTCAAGTTACTCTGTAATCCAGGAATTTGGGAAGCAGAATAAATTTCTTAAAAGGTTTTTCATATAGAGATACAAAGGTATCAAACTCATAGTGATATTGAAATTGTATGTGCCATATTAGATCAAAGAGAAATTATTTTGTCTGAAAGAAACAGAAAATCTGGGCAGTAGTAGCTGAAACAAATACAGGTTTATTTTTCTCTCATGTCAAGAATCTCAAAATTGCTGCTATTGATGAAGTAGCTAAATGTTATCAAAACCGACATTAGACTTTCTGTAGTGGTTCTTAGATAGAGGATCAAGTGTAGACATTAAGACTCTGTTAAAGGCTGGAAACATAGGTGAGTGAATAGGGGATAAAGGACTAGCAAATAGCCATCTGTCATTTTTAGCAGGAAACCACGTGTTTTCTGGGATGTCTGCTTATATCTCAGCATCCAGACTCCATTGTATTATTATCACTCTCTGTTGAGGAATTTGGGGAAGGGTTTGGTTGTATTTTGCCTCTTTTAGCCTATAAAGTGAAGGCAAACAAGAGAGGAAAAGTTGAAATGGGTGTTGGGTTAGCTTCATATAGTACTTGCCCTATCTTTTTATTCTTTCCTTTTTTTAAAAAAAAATTATAAAATAATGAAACATTGTGAAAACTTGGCAAATGGAATATGAAAAAAAATCTTGTTTCAATATCGTAACAGGGCCAATATCATTTTATTCTGTTTCTATATGCACATGTTTTAAAATCTGTTCTTGCTACAATGTGATAGACTCCTTTTCTTTTACAACGTTTCATAAGGCTTTTCAACATTTGAAAATAGTCTTTTTAATCAATATTTTTAGAGGTTCTTTAGTATGTAGATTTATCTGTTTTCCTAGTAATCTCATATTGCCAATACATGGTTTCTTTACATTTTTTCATTTTCTGGTTGCTGTTGTTAACAACATTTCAATTTAAAGCATATTAGAGACTTTCTAAGGATCATTTTATAGACGTCAGTGGACAAATATAGCACAGAGACAGGGGAGGTGTAGTAGAACTGATGCAGGATGCACCTCAGTTAAAAACTGGGAAGGATTTCTGAAAAATAAAGGTTGTAAAACTTTGAAATATATTATCATGGAAGATAGAAATGTCATCTTTACAGAATATTCTCTAGAAAAGGGTCATATTGGATGATTTAATTTCTGTTCAGACTAAACTTGGAAGAATAAACTAGATGACCTCTCAAAGTTTCGTTAAAGCCTGTGGATCTATGCTCATGGTTCATTTATTTATGACTCTTGTTCATAAGTTATGAGTACCTTTTAGAGAAAATGATTCCCTTATATCTGAGTTCTTAGAAGTCGATAATATAATGATTTAATACAGATTTTATGGTAAAAAACTGTTTTTTTGATAATTCCTTTTGAGTTTTAAGTTAGAAAATAAACTATCATCTGTGTTTAAGCTTATAAAGCATTTATAAATGGAGAAGTAATAAAATATTATTAAGAATACATATTGAAATTAAACACAGTTCTTCCAAAATTGCACACCAAAGGATTTCACTAACTTGAGAGTTACAAAAGAGAGGTCATGAATAGAATGTAACAACTTGATAGTATTTAAAATAATTCCTACTCTAAATAATAGGCTAGATGAAACCGTCAAATGGTATTAAGTGCAACCCAGTGGGAAGGTTTTCTATAATTCAGCTCTAAGATTAGATATAAATGGAGCTATTACCATGGAAACTATTTTTGAGGCTAATGAAAGTGTAACAAATATGGACTAAAAAATACTTACAAAACCTCTACCCAGACAGTAGATGTTCCCTTCTTAGTAAAATAACAAAAAGCCTTCAGACATATAGACTCCTTTGTTTAGAGAATAGTTGTTTTCAGCTGGTTTCTTCTTTTTTTTTGGAATGTAAAGCTTCCCTTCAGGGTAAAAGTGAGATTTGTTCTAATGCATAAAGGGGGGAAAGGGTTTAGAGATAGTGAAATTTGTGGAAAGCACACACTTTTAAAATATAGTTTCTTTCCTACCTTAAGTGTAAACCATAGTTTATAAACAAGATCTATTGTTCCCTCCTTTCTTTTAAAGCAGGCATGACTATAATACAGTACAGGTAATTTATAACTGCCCAGGAAAAAAAATCTTTTGTAGTTTTTTTTTTTTTTTCCTGAAAGCTTCTCTGAAAATATTTTATATCATTTTTACTTTTGGAGTAAAATATATTTTATTTATGATGCCATTTAAAAAGCAGTGTTAATTTTAAAATACAGCTGTAAAAGGAGCCTAGGTGAGGATTTGCAATAGAAGGCATTTTTACAAGTACTTTGCAAAAACATTGAACCTCAGTCCACTGGAATAATACTTCATACGTCTTCAGAAATGATACTAATCAAATATTGTTTTACAAAATGGAATGTAATATTCTGGCTAAGCAAGAGGAATAAAGGCAAAATATAAGATAATTCGTTTCTGATTCATTAATAGACCATTTCTAAAAAGATAAGTGAATAGTCCACTGAGCAGTAGAAGTTTCTATCCTTCAATATTGCTGGTCTATTGGCAGGGTCACAGATATTAACATCCAGTCTCTCAAGCATTTTCATCAGCATCCCAGTATTTCTCTACTTTGATGTAAAAGTTTCCCAGCACCAAGCAGGTGGTGCCTGACCAGGCTAATTAAAGAAATATGCAGTATAGTTCATATTAAAACAATCCACTGGGCTGGCTTTTGTGGAGTATGAATGATCTCTGGGTTATCCAAGCACAATGGGTATAAGATACACAAAGATACTGACAGCACAACTTCAAGCCCTTTGACATTTGTACAAGCTGCCTTAAAATGATATCAGGTTGGTCAATCTGATGTACATACAATAAACAAAGATATGGAACCACTCATTTTTAGGTGATGATAATAGAGCAATGGGCCTGTATAGTGGCAGAAGCTACGTAATAATAAAAAAAAATTCTGGAAAGGAAGAAGACCTCAGGCTCTGGGTCATGTTTTCATACTACTTGCAAAAAATGCTAGAATCAGTGGCATCACATTCATTCACAGTTATTTATTTAGCACCTAGTATTCAGGTACTGTTCATTGGGAATGCAGTGGTGAGTAATATAAAATCTCTGCCTTCATGGGGCATACAATCTTCTGAAAGGAGATATAGTTAAGTGAAAATACATTATGTACTTTATACATTGGGAATTGAATAAAGACGTTATTATTTACTATTTTATTTAATCATAACAAACTTATAAGATTGTATTAGTTTGGTAGGGGTGCTCTAACAATGTACCAGAGACTGGTTCTTATAAACAGAAAGTTCTCAGAGTTCTGGAGGCTTCTAGGAGTCTTAGATCAATGTGCTGGCATGGTTGAGTTCTGGTGAGGCCCTCTTCCAGGTTACAGGCTGCCAACTTCTCCTTGAATTCTCACATGGCCAAAAGCAAAGAGCAGCAAGTTCTCTCCTGACTTTTATAAAGACACTAATTCCATGTATGAGGGCTCCAGCCTCATGACCTCATCTAATCCAAGTCACCTGTCAAAGCCCCTCCCTCCTAATACCATCACATTGTGGGTAGGATTTCAACATATGAATTTTGGGGTACACAAACATTAAGTCCATAACAAAGATAACATTAATATTCATATTTTATAAATGGGTAAAATGAGACAGAGAGAATGGTTGCATAGTCAAAAATCTATGTAAAATACAGTTAGAATTTGAACTTGACTTTACATAACACTATAAGCACAACCAACCTCTATAGACTACCCCATCTATCTACCTATCTATCTATTTATCTATCTATCATCTATCTAATATTTTTGTCAATATTTTTTAAGAATATTTCTTTTTTTTTTTTGTGGTACGCGGGCCTCTTACTGCTGTGGCCTCTCCTGTTGCAGAGCACAGGTTCTGGACGCGCAGGCTCAGCCACCATGGCTCACGGGCCCAGCCACTCCACGGCATGTGGGATCCTCCCAGACCGGGGCTGGAACCCGCGTCCCCTGCATCGGCAGGCAGACTCTCAACCACTGCACCACCAGGGAAGCCCCAAGAATATTTCTTTGCCTCTAATCGGAAAACATATAAACAGAAAATCACCATGTGATTAATAATTGCTACATTAATAACTTGAAGTATAAGTTGTTATACTTCTGATATAAAAGATATATTCAGGAAGGAACCTTGACAATTACATGGATGAAAAATAAACTTCAATCTTTTAAAAGTAATTGCCAAATCAGATCTTCTATATAAAGATACTCTCCTATCTCATCTATTCAAGTATGTAGGTTTAGCAATCCTTCTCTATCAACAAGTTTTCACTCCCGCTCGAATTTACCCATCATTATACAAACATAATGTTATTCCTACTATCTTAAAAAAAAAAAAAACTTTTCGTGACCTTCCTTGTTCCTCCAACTGTCATTTCTCTGCTGTTCTTCATAGATAAAATCCTTGTTATCTCTATTCCATGTCTTCATTCCAGTCAGGATTCTCCTACCACTCCACCATAATTGTTCTCGCCAAGGTTGCCAATGACTGCCATGTTGCTAAATCCACGAGTCAATTCATGCTTCTGCTTGAGGACATTTGCTTTTGACTTTTCTTCCAACTTTGAACTGCCCCCCTCACTAGATATTAATACAGTTCACCACTTACTCCTTTTAGTCTTTCCTCCAATGTCACTTTCCCCATGAAGGTTTCCTTAACTGCCTTATTTAGTCTTCAACCCACCACAAACTCTATTCTCACTCACTGTCTTACTTCTCTCTACAGCATTTATTACCGTCTATTGCTTAGTTTACATATATATTTTATTACTTAATCCAATCCTTAACAAAAAAAATAAGCTTCATGAGAACAAGCATTTTACCTATCATGTTCACTGTTGTATCCCTAAGCCCTAGAACACTGCCTGCCATATACTAGTTGTTGAATGATTGAATAGAAAAGCAGATAATTACTAAGAATAGGTTAGGTGTTGTTCACTTTGCTAGGTGCTGCAATTACAAAGTCAACAAGATAGATGGGGTCTTCCTCTTCAAAATACCAATGATCTAGATTGGAAGAGAGACATTAATTCACTCAATTTCTATACAACATGAAAAATGCTCTTAGAGATGTATAATAGGAACATGCAGGAGAAATACTGATCCAAAATTTGAGGCATCAAGGAAGGCAGTGATATCAAACCAAGGAAGAGAGTGATATCAATTTGGGGACCTTAAAGACAAATAGAAGTTATCCCTTAGAAGTGAGTGGGGGAAAGGGTATAATTCAGGCAAAAAATGGGTTCAAGTGAGAATGGTATGTTTGAAGAACTTTAAAATTGAACCTTCCTGCACTGTTGGTGGATATGTAAATTGATACAATCACTATGGAAAACAGTATGGAGGTTCCTTAAAAAAATAAAAATAGAACTACCATATGACCCAGCTATCCCACTACTAGGCATATACCCTGAGAAAACCATAATTCAGAAAGAGACACGTACTACAATGTTCATTGCAGCACTATCTACAATAGCCAGGTCATGGAACCAACCTAAATGTCCATCGACAGATGAATGGATAAAGAAGATGTAGCACATATATACAATGGAATATTACTCAGCCATAAAAAGAAACGAAACTGAGTTAATTGTAGTGAGGTGGATGGATCTAGAGTCTGTCATACAGAGTGAAATAAGTCAGAAAGAGAAAAACAAATACCAGTATGCTAACACATATATATGGAACCTAAAAAAATAAAAATAAAAAAAAATGGTACTGATGAACCTAGTTGCAGGGCAAGAATAAAGAGGTAGGCATAGAGAATGGACTTGAGGACATGGGGTAGGAAGTCGAATCTGGGGCGAAGTGAGAGTAGCATCGACATATACACACTACCGCATGTAAAATAGTTGCCTGGTGGGAAGCAGTGGCATAGCACAGGGAGATCCGCTCTGTGCTTTGCGATGACCTAGAGGGGTGGGATAGGGAGGATGGGAGGGAGGCTCAAGAGGGAGGGGATATGGGGACACGTGCATGTATATGGCTGATTCACTTTGTTGTGCAACAGAAACTAACACAATATTGTGAAGCAACTATACTCCAATAAAGATCTATTAAAAAATAAAATTCAATTAAATCAAAGGAAAAAACAGTTCAGTATCCACTGGATCACAGAGTATGAAATAAAAGCGATGAGAGATGAGTTGGAGTTATACAGTTATTAAGATTGGAGTCTCAAAAGACAGACTCCTTGAATTTGAAGGTGCACTGTGCCATTTACTCCTTATTACACTGTGGCAAGTTATTTAGTCTCTCTGGGCTTCAGTTTACTTATCTGTGAAAGGGAGAAATCGTCTCTCAATTGGTGTTTTGAGCATTCGATGAGGTATGAATCTAAGGAATTTAACATAGAACCTAACTTGTTTATTGATAAACAATAAGTCATCAATAAATGCTAGTTGCTGCTGTCATTGTTGTTACTGTTCCACTTGTGAAATAAGCTGGGAAGAGCCCACTGTGATTCTTGCAGGGCAACTAGATACCTCATCCACTTCCTAAAACCTTTGAGACGTTATGTATTGCCAGTGTAATCATTTTATTTATTTTTTATCATTATTATTACAAGTGAATACTTTTCCTGTTTCCCAGAATTGTTTCTGTGACATTGAATAGAAAACTGATGTGCTAGCTTTGTGTCAGTTTAAGTAGAATTAAGGCGGGGGGTGAGGAATTGTGCACTCTCTTAATTAAAGCACTTGCTGAAAACACAATTCATTTGATCTACAGAGACATATTTTTGGAGTACGTTTGTGATAAAACATACAACAAAACTCAGTAAATCACAGCTAATTAAAACAATACAAGCAATGAATATAATTGTAAATAAACATATTTTATTCTTATATTTGAACATAATATTTTATTGAAATATGTATACTTTAAGTGGTTATCTGATGTTTGTTAAAATGAAGTTCTGGAATGGTGTTACAATGGACCTCCCCCGCTTCCCCACCTACTAGCCTTTACTTGTTTTAGAAAAGAGACGATCTAAGTTTCAGTACATTTGAGAGCCTGAATCATTGGAATAATTACCTTAATTCTCTAGTAAAAGAAAAATACCTTAAAAGAAATCTTCTGTGATAGACATATGTCTGCATTTTTAAAAAGATATTCAAAAGAGATATTTAGTGTAACTATTGACTTTCACTGCATGACACAATATAGAGTGTTAAAGGCACAAATCCTGGAGATGTAGGAACCTTATTGCACACTCTTTTCTGGTCACCTAGAAGGCAATCCTCACTTACTATTAATTAAATGTCAACTGTGTAAGTAATCAGCAATGAAAGTAAGCATCTATTTCTAAGAGGGTGAGAAGGGTTATTTTTAAGCTTCATTAAATCCATTGTGCTTTCTCTTGTTCATTTGTTGCATTGTCTGCTTTTGGCACAAAATTGTCAACAGGTGTAACAAAGTTTAAATGGATGCATACTGCCAACTGCTTCTAACTCTGGCATGAGAAAGGACCTCCTGGAAGAAGAGCTGCCTCCTGAAGCATTTTGTTAGCTCTCATTGGCTGGAACTCATGTCTAGTATAAGAGGCCAGCCAACTCATGAGTAGGCAACCTGCCATCTAAACAGATGGGCATGGGTTTGGCAGTCAAGAGGCCAAGAATATACAACAAATATAGGTATCAAGGCTTCATTTCCAACTTATATTGCTAAGAAGTCTGTTAGTCCTGATCTCATATAAGCTGTTGCGATGGGTTTAATCAGTTTTTTAAGACATAAATGACATTACTTATTCTAACAAGCATTTCAATACTTTTGATTTGCTTGATCATTAAGACCTTATTAAGAAAAATGGAGAATTAAACAGGACAAAAAGCATTTTAAATAGAAACTAAATCTATAAAAATTATGTTCATATATGTTCATATGAGGAAGGTAAAAGTTTTATGACATCTTTATATTGTCCCTTTGGAGCACAACTATTCTGAGGTCAAGAAGAATTTTCAAGGTATTTTTGTGATGAAACATACAACAAAACTCAGTATATTATTGGTGATTAAAACAATAGAAATATTGCATAGTACTCTCTAAATAAAACTATGATGTAAGGGGCCTTGAAATTCTTACTCTTGTTACTTTTCTCTATGCTTAGTAAGTGCTCAGTAAATGCTTGTGGAATGAATGTGTAGTCAGTTTAATTCTTTAGTAATGTAACATTTGCTTATTTTGTTTCAAATAAGTTCAATGTAATACAATACTTAAGACATTAGACAAGAGTGAACTTGATTATAACTCTGACTACTCCGAGAGGGCTTTTAAAAAACTCACAGTCTAAATGTATGGATATTTGAATGAAATCTGTGCTGACTTAATAGTTGCATTTGGAAATTTTGTCAGTCTCAAAGATATCAGATTGACCTCATGTTTATTTCAAACATATGCAGATAGATACAGATATAATTATATCCATAGGTGAGTATACACATATATATATATGCTCTAGCTTTGTCCCCTGAGGTATACCCTAAGCAGTGACACCTACTAGTAATAAGCACAACGAAAGCCCAGATCTTGGTTTCTAAATACCATTTTCCAATAAAAAGAGATAGTATTCCTTGGAGAAATGACTTAGTCTAGGGCTGGGGAAGGAAATAAATATGAGCCTGGAGTAGTAAATAAGAGCTTAAGGGAAAAAAAAGAATGGGATTATGTCAAAAAGGATATTAGAGCCAACCTAAAAGAGACTCCAATGGCCAAAGCTGCAACATTTTGAGCAATAAAATGAATAATGATAGTATTGAGTTATAACATGAGGATAAAATTATATACTCATGAATTCATACTGATATAAATAAATGATTAATAAGTGAATAAAAAGTGGGAAAGGACTATCTCTTTTTCACAGAATTTCAAGTAATAAATGTATAAGGAATGAGGGAAATAGAAAATCACAATTTGAATACCAAATCTACTGATGAATACTAAAATTAGTGGGTAAAACTTTAAGGAGAAACAGGACATTTGCATAGACTCAAAGTATCTGCCCCAAATACTTATTAATTATTACAAATCGTTGATACTCCTTCCTTCAGGGGCCATGTGTGTATGTGTGTTTGTGGGAGGGGCTTAATTCCCCAGCCTTTGAGTATAGGCTGGACTTAGTAACTTGCTTCCAAAGAATAGAGTACGGAAAGTCAAAAATAACAGAGAAACCTGGCAGACACCATCTTAACCAAGTGACAAAGATTAACATCACCAGGAATAAGTCATGTTCATACATATATCCTGAAACGGTGTGATGAAAAGGCCACTTCACATCTGTGATGTTCTCTTCCAAATCGATAAGCTCAGTTTAATCATGGGAAGACATCAGACAAACCAAAACACAAGGATATTCTACAAAATTCCTGACCAGCACACTTTAGAAGTATCAAGCTAATGAAAAACAACAAAAGACTGAGAATTATCACTGATTCGGCGTTCCTTAGGAGGCATGATAACAAAATACAGCATGGAATTTTGAATAGACCAGGACACTAGTGGAAAAACTGGTGAAGCCTGAATAAAGTCTCTGGCTCTGATAACCATATTGTACTACTGTTAATTTTGTAGCTTTCAAAAGTGTCCCATGGTTATGTTAAGGTGTGAACATTAGTGGAAGGTGGGTAAAGGGTATACAGGGACTTTATTATCTTTGAAACTTTTTTGTAAATCTAAATTTATTTTAAAATTAAAAGTTTAAAATGTTAGATTTAAAAAAATTAATAACAATTCACTCATTATTTGAGTAATCTGTTTCTTGGATTTAGAAACAGAATTAAATGTAATTACAAATTTATTTATATGATTTGTTGTTTTAAAGCAAGAATTTTCTGTATTCTTAATTACATCATGGAATAAATTTAGAGCACCTTGTTCTTGAATTCAAGTATTTATTTAAAGACATTATAATTAGGATTATCATATTCAGATCAAACTGTAATAATAAAATATGGTTGCTATATATTTTTTCATTCTTCAAGAACAACCAATTTTGCAGGCTTTGGTTTTACCCACAAATGGTTGCAAATGGTCATGTAAGGGTCCCTATTTACTTCCCTGAGTATAAATCCACAAAACCTGAAATGGATATCAAAAACTACTCTTGTAAAGTACTTACAAATTTAACCGCAGAATACCTAACTAAAGTGGCATATCCTTTTACAGCTAATGAAAATTGCCTGATTTAAAAAATATATATATTTAAAATAGCATTCATGGTAAAATCATAAAATCCTCTCTAGGTCCCATCTGTGAGCTTACCTGGAACAGAACATCTAAAGAATGAGACATTGCTACAGATCACTTAAGAACTCACCTCTGACAAACCACTTCAGAAAACTCAAGTTTCTTATATTCATTTAGAAATGAAAATTTATACTAGGTTTCTTGAATAGAGTGGGTTTGGCAATGATCACAAAAAATCTAGATATACTCTTAGTTCAAGTTTCTTTATTTCTATGCATCTTGGAAATTACAGAAAATGCTCAACAAAATTCCCCAATTAAAACTGCATTCAGAAAAAGCAAAACCACAAAAAGATTTGCTATAAGCTTTTAAACTAAGTTTTCTCCATTTCACTGCACTTCACCAAACTAGAAATATGGGGCAAGTGGGAGATTCAGCATACATTTGAATTCTGGGAATTGGGTTGACTAAGAGAGGAAGATCTAGAAGAAGGAAATTTCAGTGGTCTGATTTCAAACTTCTTAGCCTAATATTTGGAGTCTTTCTTGTCCCACCCAAGTTTAGCTTTTAAGTCATTCAGGTCAGAAAGTATTTGATTGCAAGGAAAACAGGGCTGCTCAAACTAGCTCAAGCAAGGTTTTTTTGGAGAGGTGAATTAATTTTAAGAACATAAGTACTCATGTGTGGGGAATATAGGCAGGATTGGAAAATAATGATTTAATAATAGTAATAGTTGACATTGCTTACCATGTTCCTGGTACTGTTCTAAGAACTTTCTGTGTATTATCTCATTTAATTCTCATAATAGCCCAAGGTAATTACTGTTTCTATTTCATCCTACTTTACAGGAAGGTTTAGTAACTTTCCCAATATCAACATGCTTTTTAGAGGAAAAGCTGGGATTGACTCCTCGTGGTCTAATCCCAGAAATCACATATTTAGACATTCTACCATATATTTCTCTATGTGTTTGACTCCATTTGGATCTCTTCTGCTACTCCATAATAACTACAGTTTGTAGTTTGCCACAGAACTTATTTGCCACAGAACTTATTCTGATTTCATGATCTTGCTGTTTTTCTTCCTGGAGCTAAGTGACTCAGGTTCACAATGTTTCTGTTCCAAATTTCTGGAGGAGATAATCTGGTTCATCCAGCCTGCATCAGGTATCTAGCGCTGGCCCAATTAGGTGAAGGAGGGAGAGGAAAGAATGGAAAAGGGCAGGTTTGGGTGACCTTATGCAAACATGCTAGACCTATCCTTTTAGATTCTAGATTCTTAGAAGAGGTACAAGAATTCAGATGCGATGGTAGCATCTTCCTTCACCTACCTTCTTATCCTTTCTTTTTATACCTGTTCTACAAATCCTTTGCAGTAATCAACCAGATACATTCATTAGTCTCTAAACACATTTAAGGCATTCTTCTATCAGTGCTTTTACTTGTCCTATATTTCTGGCCTGGAATTTAATCTGTCCTTATGATTCAACTCCTCTGATTATTATCAGTGCTTCAAGGTAAAAACCATGTAGTACTTCCCACCTCTGAACTCCTACAGACTTAGTCTTATCACATGCTTGGAGCTTTATCAGAGCCTCTCTTGCATTGTTATTTATGCTTTTATTAGTATGTCTTTTCTCCCCATCTATATCAGTTAATCAAGACATGTTTCTTAATATCACAATCTATGTATTTAAATTTGTATTATAACCACAACTGTAGCAATGTCGTACACTGACTGATGTACCTACTGATGAAAGAAAGAAAGAAAGAAAGAAAGAAAGATTTTAAAAGAATGATTGAAACAGAAATTGAAAGCTGTTGGACTGAGAGGAATATGGAGATATTTAAATGTTAAGTTTTCATTTTATTTTACAAGATTTTTATAATTCTTTATAGGAATTAGAATATAATTTAAATTCCTGATTAATAAAGGCTTTTTCCCTTTATTTCTCAAGCCTCATCTAGTTTCAGGTAAATGTTGGCTGTTGGTTAATATTTCAATGTCTGACCAACTCATGAATAAGCTTAAGTATTAATTTATTTTAAATGTTCTAATGCCAATTATAAACCTAGAAAAATTTTAATTTTTAACTTGAAATTATAATTTAAAACACAAGATATATCAATGATACATTTAAACTGGAATTATGTTCTAAACTATGGCTCTTTTAGGTCAAAATTTCTTTAAAATTATAAACATTTAAAATATCATATTGACTTTATTATTTCCATTTTTGTTTGATATACCTCATTACTTCACTGGGTTAGAATACACTTATTGACTAATTTTTTAAAAAGCCATTTCAAATAGTTTGGATTTGTTTCCCTAATTCAATTTCTGGAAATTATTCTCTGTTGGTGACTGTCACCTGTCCCTGTATTATATTTGCAGTAACTGTAGAGGTTTTAGGCAAAATATAGTTTTCCAGAGTTACAGCCATTTTGTTATTCAACAAAGATAAAAGCACCTGCTTTGTGTCATCCTTCCAGGTTCGGACCAGAACAAAACTGTCAAGTAAATGGTGTTTGACATTGCCAACCTTTGCACTTCTCTCTTTGCTATGAATCCACTACTCAGATCTCCAGTGTTGTGTCCCGATGGCCTTAACTCCGCAATGCAGCACCTTCCCTCAACCATCTCTCCTTAAGAAGTGCTCTGGAGTTACTCTTCTTGGTTAGGCAACATATTTATTTTTTTCACAAGAAATTTCCAAAGATATAATACCTTATCCTAGTAAGGGTTTTCAGACTCTACACACCTCTACAAAGAGGAAGAAATGTATTTTACTTGGTGACCTAAAAAGTAAGTATATGTGTGTATCTGAAATGAATGTTTTATGCAACAATTCTTACCCCTAAAACTGAAACAAAAATCACAGCTAATATTGAATATAATTTTATTAACAATGAAGGACAACATTGTATTCTATTTCATTTTCTTAAAACACCAGTCAGAATCTACTAAATTTATTGTAAGACCTACTAAAAGGTCACAAATAGGAGTGACTTTATTGGAGGTTGTTTCTGGTACGGAAGTGGCTTTTACGCATTCTTCAAAGGATTTAAAGTAGGGGCCTGTGGCTCCATAACATTCACCCACATTTCCTGGCATTTCTACTTTGTTGTAAGAGAAGGTCTTCTGAGTATGACAGAGTTTGGACAAAAGTGAAAGTGTCAGATGAGGGAAACATACATCCTTAAGGAGTCCTTTCATTCTTTTTCTATCATTTATACTCCACAGGATTCTTGGGGATTGCTTCACTGAGAAAGTCATCTGTATATCCAAATTTGGAAAAGTGATGAATATGCAATTTTGCCTCCAGATTCAGCTCTAGTCTCCCCCGTATTCCAGTCAGATGAATATATGCTTACTGAGTGTCTCCCACCGGGTTTTCAAGTTAAGTAGGCATCATGACATTAAAGTTATTTTTTTCCATGCTCAAGAGGGTTGTATAACATCTAATGTGATCAGACTCCTTACTGAGTAATGAATATGGAAATTAGATAATCGAACTACAGTAAAAGGTTAAAATGAACTCTAAGAATTTAAATAAATGAAGCTGAAGGATGTGGATACATTTGTGTGCCTGTGAGTGAAAGTATGTGGTAATACTTGTTGCAGGTGACACATTTTCTTTTTTTGATCCAATAATTCTTAGAACAATTGTTTTGGCTGCTTGTAATTGAATACCTCTATGAATAGCTTCTCACATAACCACCCAATAAGTACTCTGGATTTGATGAAAAACATTTCTGCATTTCACTTAAAAATCTTAAGTAGTTATATTACTAATTTGGGGGAGAGGTTTGAGGGAATGTTATTAAAACTAGGGAATAAAACAGGGGGCCCACTGAGATACTACATGCTCTATGATCAGGTTCTTTCAGTCTCAAATTCACTAACCAAAAAGCCAGGTTTAGCCAAGTAGAAAGTGAATAACATTTATTGCCCTGCTGTGGGAACTTATCTCATCCTCTCCTTCTATTCTTTAATTTTCAAGGCTTCTTGATTCCTTTTTATTTTGATTTTGTGCATATGTCACCTCAGGCTATGGTTATATAAGTGAGAGACAGCTAGGTCAATATATAATATACTTGTCTTTTTTCATTACACAGTAACTTTCTTAAGGAGAAGAATTAAATCTTCTACTTCCTTCACAGTGATCTACAGCCCCTAGGGTTCTGTTCATACATATGCTCAATAAATGCTGTTTATGTGTTGATCTGCTGCTCATAAATGGAATATTTTACAGATTCTCCCAAGAATAAGGGTTCAAGGAGGTCAAAACTGAATTAACCTTTCTATAAAACCATTCTAATAAACCCAACCTTGAACTCCAATTCAAATCAGATACTCAGGAGTGGAAGTCTCCTTGAAGTCATTATGCAAGACAACTAATCAAAGCTACTGTACTTAGACATCAAATATTTAATTCAGTATTTGTATCTAGTTGATAAGTTCAGAAAACTTAGATAATATTGATACATCACATTTAGGGACAGATTCAGAATTGTTTCCAAGTTGGCAGAAGGTATGGTATAGAAATTTCCATGCTCTGTATGTGCATGTGTAAAGAGTCTCACACACACACACACACACACACACACACACACACGATGTGAGAGAGAGAGAGAGGAAGGGAGAGAGACCAGATTAATGAATAGTTTAAAAAAAACCTATAAGCTATGCTTAGGGACACATTTTAACAGACTTCTAGATCATAGGACCTAAGCTCAATTTCTTATTTCTAATGGAATAAAAATAAAATTTTATATATCTCTGTCTCTAATATATTCTGCTCATGAGGAATATAAAAAATGTTAAATAAAACCTGAGACATTTTTTGGCATTCTCTTAATAACTAGGCTAAGCCCTCTTCTTCATTTTATTTATTTTTTTCTTTTCTTTTTCTTCTTTTGGTAACTGGGTAGCTATAAGACAGCCTTGCTAAGTTTAAAAGAAATAAAGAAAAGAAAAAAAAGAAGCATGCTATATTTTTTTACCTGAAAATACAGTAGACCCTCCCAGTATCTTACCTGGTGGGCAGTTGTGCTCTAAGGGCCTGGGCTAGAGGAGTAGGAAGAGAACTCTGTCAGTGCTTCCTGAGGACAAAGGAGAAAGTCTCCAAGAAAAAGGCTTGGCTGCTCTCTTTATGTGAGTTCACTAGGGAAAGGGTGTCTCATTCTTTCAGTAAAAAATGAGAGAAATAGTTGTTCAGTTTACTCAGCAAAACAATAAAAATTTAAATAAAAATAATTGAATTAGAATACAAGCATGAAAATGGTGCTGATTTTCTTTATATTAATTCTATCTACCCATGGATTCGAGCCTGGAAATTGTTCCTTTAACCCATGTTTTTCTCTGTAGTTATGGTACATTACTGAGCTCTGCTTATTTTACCTTCAAAATGAATGTCTAATCTATAGCTTTTCTTTCCATTTCTACTGCCACTATCCCTCCTAAGCTAAGCCATCACTATTCCTCATTTGAAATATAGCTGAATTGTATATCTTTCTACTTTCATTCTTGCTCTCTTTTAATCTATTATTAACATTAACAACCAGAGTGACCTTTGAAGAACCTCCACCAAATTGTGCCACATTCTTGTTTTCTCTTGCATTTGGAAGCAAGCAAATTAAAAGGCCGACAAGTCTTAATAAGACCTTTCATGATCTAGCTCCTATTCTCAAATTCATCTCATTCCACCTGTTGTTTCCTTCCAGCCACACCCATTATTTTCAATTCCCTGGTTTCACCATGTCCTTAGTCCTTGCATGGGCTGGACTAACAGCATGCATTTCTTTCCTCTCCCCACAACTTTTCATTTGACTGAATCTTTATTTTTCAGATTTCAGCCTAATTTTTGCCTTCACAGAGAAATCTTTCTACATTACCCAGCCTAAACTAGGTCTTCCTTATGATTCTCTCCCACTGGGTTTTAGTCTTTTCTTCCTTCCACTTACAGAATTTGCAATTACGCATGTTTACTTGCCTGCTTTATCAAACTGAATTCCACGAGCACCCAGATCTTGTCCCAGCATTATATCCAACAACCAGCTCAGGGTCTGAAGCCTAGTAGATACTTTTACAATATCTGTTGAGTGAATTAACTAATTAGTTGCTGTATTAATAAACAATTAATTCATTGAGTCATAAATTATAGCATATGGTCCGGATATAAATTTTTAAATCTCTTCAATTAAGAAATGTGAGAAGGATCTTAACCACTTTTATGAGACTGTTTAGATTACTTTCCTTCCAAGTATTAAAAATTGTCTTGTGGTCTTACTTATTAACCCTAAAATGATTTTTTGTCTTTCAAATACCAGTGCTCTGTCTTGCCTGATCTACAATGATCAGCAGTCTCCCCTTTATCATAATTGCAGGGAGGGTATTTTAAACTGCTTTTGAAGGGAAATCTCTTTCTGAAGAGACTAAAGAGAAAAGCCATCCATTGTTGAGAGAGATGACCAGGCAAATGCCAATACAAAAATATTAAACTTCAATTCCTTCAGCCTCAGCAGCTTAGAACGTTGAGAGTAATCCAGTTTAACTCTATCATTCTCAGGATCCTACCTGGCTAGAGCTTGATAGAAGCAACTGTTTGGGCAATTTATTCATATTCTATCCAATTAGTGAGGCCTAGTATAAAATGTGAAATTCAAACTGACTGAATGATTCCCAAACCAGCATCTTTTCAATCTATGTAGTGGGAATCACTTAACAGCCAATTGTTGGCTGTTGATTTTCCCATCTTTCTGAACATATCCTTCCCCATTGTTTTGTCAGTTAATGGGACTTTCATTTACCAAATTGCTCAGGTCCAAATCTCAGGAGCTGTTTGTGATTCCTCTCTTTCTCTCATGACTTACACACAATCCATCAGCAAGCACTTTGGGCTCAATATCAAAGCATTTCCTGAACTACACTACTTCTGATTTTTACTCTTAAACACTCAAATTCAAGTTACTATCATCTTTTATATGGACTATTGTAGTAGTTTTCTGACCTCCGTTTTAGTCTCATTTCCCTAAGGTCCATTTCCACAGAGCAACAAATGCATATTTAAAATATATAAACCCTACCATAGCACTCCTTTGCTTAAAACCATACAAAGACTTTCGATTCTTCGTTAGAATAAAATCCAATCTTCTTACCATGGTCTTCAAGGCCCTCCTAATCTGGCCTCCAACTAGCTCTTTGGCATCATTTCCTCCATATATTGCACTTGCTCAATTTTCTTACAATCTCTCTTTTCCTCACACATGACAATTTTTCATTACATCTAAGCCTTTGCACCTGTGGTTCCCTACGTTGGGAACACATTTTTCCTAGATCTTTGCCTTCTAACTCATTCTCATTATTCAGATGTCAGACAATATTATCTCTTCAGGTTTGCCTTCCCTACTACCCTTTCTTAAGGATTCCCCCCTACCCAGTCACTTTCAAGCCCAATTTCACAATCTATTTTCTCTATGACAATGGTCACTATCTGAAATAATTTTATTTTCCATCTCACCTCCCCATTCCCACTCAAATAGACACTCAACAATCTCAAGAATCCTCATTCCCCATTGTATCCCTAATCTGTAGAACAATAAAGGCACATGGTAGAACCTTAAATATTTGTTACAGCTTACTCAATGAATGAGATTTGTGAGTTTGTACTTCTTTGCTCTGTTAACTGGTGCTGGAAAATATGTTAAAAAGGAAAGCATGAAAAGAAGAGCTCATTCTTCAAATGACTCTTTCTACCTTTTCAACAGTTAGAACCACAAAAAATGACAGGTCTTATAGACCTGGCCCTTTTAAGGTTCACCTACAGCTAAAAGGGCATACTTCATTTTGTTTCTACCACATCTACATACTTAACAGTTGGCAACAAGAGCAGAACTTCAAAAACAAAAGACAAGAATAGTTCCTTTTACATTTATTTCTCAACTACTTTTAGAATTGTTGATGATCTGTGTTTCTTTTCTTTGGAGAACAAATTCTTAAAGAGGATTTAATAATTAAAAAAAAACATGAAGATAGATGTCAGTACTAAATACAATCACAGATCCTCTTCTAATCTCTGTTCTCTCTAAGGTTTATATTTCAAATTAATTACATATATGCTCAATGAAGGAAGACTGTTTGGTTTTTCTAGTTTAGATATATTCCCCTCCTCCAACCCCATCACCCCAGGAAAGGAACCAGTTCACACAACTGTTCTATGTTACTATAACTAAAGAGTTTGTATTCACCATAAAGAAGGAAGGCACTTTTGGTCAGTAAAGGAACTGTGAACAATGGTATATAGTTAAGCCTCACATCAAGATATGCTGTCCCCAAGGTTCTGAAAAGTTCATTTTTGAATGTTAAGGATCAAGGACACTATTGATCACAAACAAGACTGAAGAGTGCATACAAATATGACAGTTAACTTTTGTAAATATAAGAGATTAGGCTCGGGTAGACAAAACAGAGCAGAAAATTGATACTGACTAACGAATGCAGACAATATGGACACTGCAGTTTTTCTTAGAACATTTGATATCTTCAAAATCAAATTTTTCAAACTTCTTTGCCTAGGTTTTTGTCTTTGTGTCCAGAAAAGCATAACAATAATAGAATAATAAAAATAATTTTATTATCTGTTTGGAAGATAGTATATTTTCACATGCCTTTACTACCTTGGAGTAACAAAGCAAAGATACAGGAAAAGGTGTATAAAACAAAACTTAAAATCCCCCAAAGAAGAAAAACTGAGGTGGATGATAGATTCATTTATTAAAATTGACTTCTTTTTTTTTAAGATTCCACACATAAGTGACATCATGCAGTATTTGTTCTCTGACTGGATTATGCACTTAGCATAGTGCCCTCTGGGTTTGTTCACGTTATCATAAATGGCACAACTTCCAGAATTTTATTTGTCAATTATACTACAATAAAGCTGAAAAAAAATTTTTTTAAAGATGGAAATAGACCTTACATTGCATTTTAAGG
The DNA here is from genome assembly GCF_005190385.1 of Monodon monoceros. NCBI lineage: Eukaryota > Metazoa > Chordata > Mammalia > Artiodactyla > Monodontidae > Monodon > Monodon monoceros. Next base: position 110,530,284 of record NW_021703774.1, read on the forward strand.
AAAAGGCTTTTAGTTAATAAGTAAACTCATGCTCACAAATCTGTTTTTTTATACATAACTGTTAATGTGTGTTTTTGCATATGAATCACAATATGCACATAGATAGATGCTCCTCATTGTAGAGCAACACAAAAGTTGAAAGCACAAATTACTGACCAGTACTCACTTCCCAACCGAATGACTAAAAGGCAGTGGAATTGTGAAGAGAAGCTTGTGAATTTTAGGTAAAATTTTCGAAATTGTTTAGGCCCTGGGTATGTGCTGATTCTCCTAGCTACCTAAATATCTTTAATGAATTCCACATGCTCTAGTCCCATTCCTGTGTAGAAAGCATATGGGATAGTTTCAAAGATGGTGAGGTGCAGCATCATTGAGGACACAGGTGAGTGATTCCTGAAAGCTGATCTATGGTTGAATGGAGACTGAGAAAGGAAGAAAATTTCAAAAGAATAAAAGAGTTTTAAAGTAGCTTTGTGGAGTCATTGAAGGAACAGCATCTGGAGGCACTTCATTCCAAGGCTTTTGGCCTCTTCCATAAGCCTCACTTTCAGATAGTGACCATTGTCATAGAGAAAATAGATTGTGAGATTGGGCTTGTAGGAGGGAGATGCAAGAAGGAGGGGATATAGGGATATATGTATACGTATAGCTGATTCACTTTGTTTTAAAGAAGAAACTAACACACCATTGTAAAGTAATTATATTCCAATAAAGTTGTTTAAAAAATAATGTAGCATTATTCCAATAAAGTTGTTAAAAAAATAATGTAGCATTGTGAAGACTGATGAGGATAACCAAATACATTAAATAATAAATGTATTAGAATATGACCATAGAAACATGGTTGTTGAGAAGGCACTTGATCTGTAATCTGGATGCTGAGAGAATAACAGTCAAATTGAAACATCTTTAAATCTCCAAATTGAAGAGTCTGGACTCTATAGCTTGTTTGTCTACTATAATAAAAGTCCCATAAGTACTGACATAGGAATTATGAAATCTTTTAAAAAAACATATATAATGTGAATAACTTTTGCTATTTAGTTCTCATTTAATATAATATTTTAGAATATTAAAACTAATCCCTGTAGAAAGAGATTAGAGGTCAATTCAATGACCTGTGTACTATGTGACTTAGGCAGTAAGGGGAAAATCACAAAGTTCTAAAATATATACCAAAGAACTCAAGATCAAAATAGTATTTTGGACTTCTTTAATATATGATCACTCAGCCTGATATATTTCCTTACAAATAAATATAAGCATCTTTTAAAACACCAGTTCTATTCCATACATTTTAAGTTCCTTGAGGCAAGGACTGAGTCTTCACAGTTATATACCCAGTGGGAGAACAGTAGCTGGCACATAAAAGGAGGCTAATAAAAGTTGTGCTATTGAATGACTGAGTGTCTCTGAAACTCTAGGGAGAATATATTTTCTTTGTCTGTATATCTTTTGAGCTAATATTTGATTCCCTTATACCTGGAAGACTTCAATGGATGCCTTTATGTTGATCATAGTCATTAGTAATGACGTATATTGCTAATAAGATATAATATGGCCAATTCTCTAAACAGTAGCTTCTAAAAGAGGAACACTGTGTGACCTTGGACAATTCATTTAACCTCTCAATGACACAGAGTCTCCATCTGTGAAATGAGAATAATAGTACCTATCTTCTGCCTACTTCACAGGGATATTAAGTCCACACCTGAGATAATGGCTATATATCATTTAGAGCTCACTGGAGAAAAGAACTGTTTAATTACAATTGTTATTATTTCCTATAGAGTGTTAATGATGATGGGAGAAGAAGAGATGTTATCCAAATTATATTCAAATGCATCTAGATAGGGGCAAAATAAAAGAAAAAAAAAAAGAAAAAAGTAGCATAACTAAAATTCTTGCCAAGTAAAGCCAACTGAATTATTTCTGTTTTGGATTACAAAAATTATAACATTTTCTTCTGAAGAGGTAAAAAAAAGCTAACATAAAAAGGTGAGACTAAGAAATAGTTTTTTGTGTGATTTTTATCTGAACAGGATAAAGAATTAAAAAAAAGAAAAACAATTAGCAAAAAAGAAAAGTGTTAAGTTTTCTAGTTCACTTTTTAGAGACAAGTGCCTCTTGGTTTTATGTTTGTGGCCTATCCACTTTCTGTACTATCTAGGTTAAATCTGCACCCCTGGGCAGACCCCTTGTCTGCATCTTTCTGGGTCAAGTCCCTCTTTCTGTGCCCTCTCCCCGAGGGAGTTTTTATGTCAAGGAATGCAAACCAATTTTAATATTAGCCTAAGGTAAACATAATTAGAAGGGTAAATTTTCTGCCAAAAGGGGGGAAGTCTACAATGCATTTCAAACTCAAATGTAATTATTTTAAAAACTTATGTCTTATGCTTCTCCAAAATATCATATCAAAGAAGCCCAGTGTTAGATATCATCCCTAAATGATTACCACTTGTCCAATGAGGAGAGTATCTTTGAAACAATATTTTAAAAGTAACTAAACCTGCATTTTCTTGCAAAATAGTCAACAAATCCCCTCCAAATTATCAACAAATTGCAACACCACAGATAAACATATAGAACTCCATAAATATTTAATATCAATAAAATGCATTCCAGGTAAATGAAGAAAATAAAGTAAAATAAAGATATATGGGGAAAAGGTAAATAGGGAGAATAATAATGGGGTAGTTTAATGAATAGGAATAGAATATTGGGCACTGAGAGTACAGGTGTGAGCTACTTGGGGCCAGGAACTGATTGCCTTTTTCATCATTATATTCCTCCAGCAAATAGAGGAAAGGCTCAGTAAATCACTGGAGAATGAAAAGTAGAATAGGATAGGCAAGGAACAGAGCAAGCCTGAAATCCAGACATTAAAAAAAAGTAAAAAGCTGGCAGAAGGTAAAAGTTTTATGAGTAATGAAAACAAATTTAATTTTTGTAAAAATGTTTTCCTTTTGTTTGTTTGTTTTTAGTCCTATAGATAAACTTCAGGTCATTGCTATTTTTATGGTTATTTTCTAGATTTTTTTCTATTTTCTAGTGTTTTCTAGTCAAATTAGTTCTGTTGTGCTCTTCTGCAATTCACATACTTGTATATGTTTTCAGTCTTGAAGTTTATGCCTAGGAAGGATGAACAATTTTCTAATTAGCAACAAAAGGATCACCAATCCAGATGGCAGTGGGGTTCCTAATAAGTGTCCTGCCAAAAAAGGGCAACTGGAGTCTTCACTTCCAGGCTAAGTGCCCTCCTCTGCCCACAGCCTTTTTGTGCCAGAGGATGCTAGACTGGCGGGTAATGAGAAGATGGGTATTCCCAAACAGAAAACCCACCGGACAACAAGAGTGAACAAACACCACACACATCTTAAAATGCTTCCATCCCATATTTTCTCCCATTGGTGTTGGTCTTCTCTTGTATGTAGCTTTCAAACATGGATCCCACTTATGCCACTGGTTAATCTTAAAATACTTATAGTACAGATTTGACTTATTTCCCTTCACCCAAATTTGAGGAGCTCTCCTCTCACTTTCTCTACTGGCTTAGTGCCAAAGAACTTTCTAAGGCAACCTGAGAACAAAGAGAATACTAAGGAATAGTTTTATATTTTACTTTCAGAGCTCACAATTCACCTGTTTTCTAGACAAACTTGAGTGATTTAGAAATAATTTGGCCTAGTGCTCTTTTAAATCAATAGTTTTGATTTAAAAAAAATCTACCCATTTAAGAGAAGGGCTCAGGTGTTTCAGTGACTTGAAGTAGTGAAGCTGGAATCTACGGTATCTCACGTTACAACTTTCTGAGAAATGAGCCTCCATGGGAAGCAGCACAGCTGCACTGCAGCTCTGGATCTCTGGGTGCTTCTTTGGGGGCAGAGAGTAAATTGCATAAGCAGTTTCTTGGGGGAACAAATGATCTCCACAACAAAAAAGTTAAAAAAACCCAGCAACTAAAAATAGGCATAGTCTCCAGTGTGAGAATTCGGTACTGGACCCTTTGACCTTACTCCTCTTACACAAATGGATCTGCGATATTAATGCAGGTTTTATGGATATTAGTCATGGAAAAGAAACCAAGCTACACAGTGAATTCAGGGAATAAGTTGCATATTTCTGTAAGCTTTGAAGACGAGCAAAGTTTGTCAGCAGGCAGATCTTGCCCATCTATGATTATTAATGGCTTTCAAGGTTTCAGAGGTCGAGAGTATATTGTCCCCAACACTTTATATTATTCTGTCTTTGTTTATACCTCCCAGGTAGACACACACTCCACTTTAAATGAGGAGCTCTTTCTAAGAGACAGCTGTAAAGGATTCTATTTATGCACACAGACTTGAAATAAGACATATCCTAACCTTTAATTATGAATTACTACATAAGTTTCAAGGAGTGTGAAAAGGGGTGGAAAAGCAATGAGAAAATCAGGCAGATTTTTTTTTAAGATGACAAAATCTCGAGGTTGATTTAATAGGGACTCTTTGACTTTAAAAGTCGTATGCTGAAAGCTCTTGTGAAAAAAGATCGCACAGGTCACCCTGCCAAGGATAAACAATCATTCTTAAGTCCTTTGTTTCAGGCCACACTGAAACTTAATCCCCGAGGCGTTCCTGTCTGTCCATGCATGCATGTGGTCTCACTATTCCTCTAGTCCTGGTGCTTGCTTTCAAGCACAGAGCTCCTGACTGCAAGGCATTTGATTTCTGGTAATTAATCAGCTCATCATACACACTGTGTTTCTCCCCCAGGCCCAGCTCAAGTGAGTGATACAAATATGGCTTCAGGAAAAAAGAAAGCATTTATGCTCTGAGTGCACAGAATGAAACACTGATAAACAGTTCTTGGTAAAACATTGAATTCTAATGGTATTATTTTTCTTTTCAAGACATAAGTTGTCTCTAAAAAATACACATAGAAAAAACCAAAACAAAAAAACAAAAAATAAAAGTCAAACAAAAATATGTTTGATGCCCTTTAAACAGAAAGCATTTTGTCCTGATAAAAAGAGCTATCAAGATTTGGTGGTGTTTGTGAGTTTGGTGCTGCAGCATTTTAAAGTGTTCGCTTAGAATATTAACGTGCGTTTTTTAAACACCTCGCCGTTTGAATCTTTATCCAGAGCACTTTATCTCAGAATTTCTTGTTTGGCTTGTCTCTATAATAACCTAGTTACTACTAATTTTATCAGTTGTTGTGAACAATCTGAACTTGTATTAATAATTCTTCATGCCTAGAGATTTGGCAATTTTCATTCTTTTCAGTTACTTACTTGTCTGCCTCAACAGCCATTTGTAAAGAAACGTTTTGTTATTAGAACTGGGAGTACCCTCATATATTTGTCTTGCAGGTAATTTTGAGTCCTCTTGTTTTCTATAAATAAAGTAGTCCTGTAATGCGTTCCCTTTTCTTGTCAATTATTCTGCTTAAAACTGAGATTAATCAACCAATCTGTTGTCAAAAGCATTTCTGAATTGTCTGTATTTGATTTATAGAAGCTACGCATGAACTTTAAGCAGGGAAACATGGTGTATCAAAACTATAATAAACTTTAATGATTTTGAAGGCAGCATGAATTTCAAGTAAAGCCAACCCACATAAGTTACTCCAAGTCTGATAATGTTACTCGTTGCCATGATGTAATAATCTTATTTTAAGGAATTATCTCTTCTAGACATCATTACAATGATAGGTTTCATTACAGATTCTCAAGATTTTGTTTCCCAGGAAACTTGGCAAATCTGGAGACAGTTTTGATTGTCACAACTGGGGAGGGGAAATACTACTGGCATCTAATAGGGAGAGGTCAGAAATACTTGTAAGTATTCTACACTGCACAGGACAACACCCTAGAACAAACACCGTAGAGCAAAGAATTATGAGGTCCAATATGTCAGTAGTGCTAAGATTAAGAAATTCTGGGTTACATATATATGTACATATTTATTTTTAATTTAAGTACAGGGATACAGAAAGTGTACACATCATAAATACACAACTTAAACAAATTTCACAAATTTAATACAACCATTTAAGTAACAGCAAGATCAAGTAAAACAAAATGACCAACACCCAGAAGCCCCCTCATGCTCCCTTCCAGCCCATAACCCCTCCAAAGGGGTTATCCTGATTTCTAAAGACATCCAAATGGAATCACAGAGTAAGTTACATATATATGTTACATAAACTCTATAGACACACTTCTCTCTTTCTATTTGATCCTAAGGGCCATTGAATCCTACAAATTGGAGATAGGATTTATTCTGACTCAGGGAAAATTTGAGTTTACAATGCATTTATTGAGGGTTGCTATTTATTATAACTTAAGTAGTGAAAGTAGTTACTTCCAATGTGTATCTGTTTACACACCTTCACCCTATCTCAATTAATATTTGTTGGAATGATGGAAAGACCTACTCTCTGATCAGAGTCAGAACCTTTACCATGATGGAAAAGGGAGACGGAGATTCATAAAAGAAAGCAGACAGGGCTGGTAAATAAAATAAAATGAATAAATGTTCTTTGAGCTTTTGTTTTGTTTTACTTCAAACAAACTTACCTACAAAGACAACCCTTGAAGCCACTAGTAAGTGATGCAGACCCTTAGCCCCAACGGGAAAGTGCCTTCTACGTCATGTCTTGTGCCCTTGGGCTGTTTCCAATTTTTCCTGCTTCTTAGTTCTAAGCATACCATACATATAAGTGAAATAACCACACTGGGCTAAAGCTTAAGTTAAATATCAAAATCACTGCATGCTGACCGTGAAAACTTACTCTTGCTGAACATTTGTGGGTTATCAGGATCAAAGAAGACCTCGATATTTATCAAAAAATTTAGCCCACCACGGTTTAGCCTTCATTAACCTGGTATGTATTTGAAGAATTCAATAGAGTTAATGCAGGCCAAGCCTGAACTGAAAGTTTTTTAACTTAGGAAAACACTTATGCTCTTAAAGGGGTAGGTATCGGTTTTTAAATATTGAGAAAGGGCAGAATAACATAAGGTTCACACATGCTATTTGGTTGTCTGAACGCAATGAGTTCTCGGCAGGACGGAGTTATGCTTTGTACATGAAGAGACACAAGAACAAATCTGTCTTTTATATAATGCTTCTAATAATGATTTGAGGCACTATGGGAAATCATACTGAGTCTAGACAACACAATTTTTCTGGTTTAGACACAAAAAAATGTTAAATGAGGACAAGCTCAGTTGCAAAATCATGAGCTGTTATAGATATCAGGATAAGCAGAGAGACTCCTCCAATAAATTTCATGTACAAATATGTTTTCTGCAGAGAAATCTGGATGATAGGGTGGTCTCTTCTCAGTTAGAGACAAAGAGAAGTTTATCTTAAAACAAAAAACCTACTCTTTTATAGCATCATTGCCTTGCTGCATGCAAAGTGGTTAGAAAGTCCATCATTTTATTTAAAAATTTCAATATTATGATCACTGGTGTGTTTATTGCCACTTACCATTTCAATGTATTTCTTACTTGGAAGCAGGGACATTTCATTCATTGTACCTGTTGGGGGACAGTGCTATTGGCTTTAGGGGGGAAGTGGAGAAAGATCAAAAAGAAAAAAAAAATTGTTTGCATCAAAATGCTAAAGAGATTTTCCAGATGATTTCCTGGTTTAAGGAAAGTGCTCTGAATCAGAAAAAGGCAGACAGAGACAGAGGAAGAAACTCACAAATTGAAATCAAGAATCTAAAACTTTCCAGGAAAATAATTAGCATAGCACCTGTTATTATGTGATTTTACATATGCCATCTTACTTAACATAGAGATAAAACATAATAAAATTTTTTTAAAGAAAGCGTGCTTAGGAAAAATTCATTTGTTTTTGCAGACTTCATGTCTTTTATTAAATGTCCTTTATTTAGATAATTAAAACAGAGATTTGTCATTTTCCCCCTAGATATAGTTATAATTCAGTGCTGCATTGCTTTCAAGGTCAGTTTTCTCCTCTCTACCTCTAAGAAACCCTGCTTTGCTAATAGAGTTGCCCATGCATAATAAGTATGCAATGCTACAATTATTTGAAAATATCATAACTTCTGTAACTATAGAATCAAAGATCAAGGCACAGTTTTAATGTCTTCATACAAGTTACTCCTGTGTCTTTTCTATTGTGCAAGGCATTCCTTGCAAACTAAGGTATACATAGCTGCAAACATTCACAGGAATCCACTGGTGAGAGTTTGCATTTGTCTTAAAACAATGTTACTCTAAGTGTGGTCTGGGGATCACCTGCTTCAAATTCCTTAGGAAGCAACGGCTGTTTGTCAAGACACAGATCCATGGCCCCCACTGTAGTTCTATTAAATCAGAATATCTGAGGTTTGTGACTAACAAGATGCATTTGAATATATTTGTGAGTAATTCTTAGGTAAAACTTGAGCCTCACTGCTCTAGACAATGCTGATATGCTTATATCATCCTCAAAATTACAGTTTCTCCCAGGAAATGAGAAGCATTAAAAAAAAAATCTGTTTGGAAGGCATTCAGAGAGAAACAAATAGCTATGGTGTAAAATATCTAGGTGTGAAATCATTTCAGAAGTAAAATTTTGATGTTTTTTATGTTGTTGAAATTTTACTCTTAATGCATAAACAGATACCTGGATTTAAAAAAATAACTTTTTGTGCATATAGCTAACCTGTCAATATCCATATAGTTAAGCTAACCTTGAAGCAGGGACTATCATTATCCATTTTACATTTGAGGAAACCTAGGCTCAGAGATGTTGTGACTTAGTCAAGCTTACACAGATACTAAATTGTGGAGCTGTCATTTAGTCAGTTTGATGCTACTTTACATAGTGTCTCATGTATTTTTAAAATTTAAATATTATAGGATATTAAATCTGATTTTTACGTCAAAGTCAAAGCTGAAAAGGAAAGATGCTAGATAACTTGTCATTTCAACTCAGCGAGCATTACCAAAGTCTGATTGGCAAGAGTACTGGTATTTGAATTTCCTTTGAGTCTGGAACCATGGAAGATTAACTGAGCTAAAGTAATGTTGCTGGTATCTCACTTAAGATAGGTCACCTGCATATTGGATGTGGAGAGCCCATAGGAGTTTAGGAGTTGAAGAGTTGAACTTGAGCCTGAATCCGAGCCCAGTATTGAGGAAACTCCATGGGCTGCCCAAAGAGCACATTTGCTGCCCACGAAGGTCCACATTCAGACAGTGATGATACAGAAGGCATCGGTGCTAGCCAAAGAAAAAACAACACCCTTGCCCTGTTGCAAAACAAGATGTTTCCCTTCTTCCCCTCATCTTTCTCCCCTAACCCAACATCCAAAATGGAAGTGGAAGACAGGTGTGTAAAATAAAATGGATGCTTCTAGCTCTACTCACATTCCTCATGCCTGGAAGCTGTCTCTGTGGGGAGAGGAAGAATTCTACAAAGCTCTACAAAGATATATGACTGAAGTTTTAAACTAACTTGAACTGTGTTTTAATTGTCAAAAAGCATCCAGAGATCCGAGGACTGTCCTACTCTCATTAGGGGTTGAGGCATTGAAATTTAATACAGCATGACTAATAGCACTGATTGAGGAAAAAACATATTTATACCAATTAAGACCTCTCAATAAGCTGTTTATGTATACTACATATTGCAAGTAGAATTTCTTCATCAGAGTCCTCAAATTTATACTGAGAGTTCATGGTAAGGTCTAGTAAGGACCTCCAGATATTTCCCAAGGGCTAGAATACAGGAACGAGAGCTTGAGTGTATATGTGGGCATATTTAGGAACTCACAGTGGTGTGAAGAACCTGAAGACAGTACTTTGGCTTTAAAACTGGAACAAATATTTACAGATTTTCAAAAAATTAGACCATTTTTATTCCAGTCATCTTCTATCACATACACGTAGGCTTGCAAATAATTATTTACCTCAGAAGATGGGTCCTGGAACCAAAGCCTCTCTCTGGCAGAATTATTTCTTTTAGTCCAGCAATAAATTCTTTATTCCAAGCTAAGGGGTCAAGATTATAATCCATTTTGTGTTGTACAGCTAATAATCTTTATTCACTGGTAAGGTTAATGCAGAATTGACCACACAGAAGAGAAACCCGGCACCAATAGTTTGATTAATAACCAGAAATGAAGGCATCATAGCTTCAGAACCATCTGTTCTGCATGCTTCTCACATAACTCCTCTGTACTTCTGTCTATACCTGCTTGGCTCTCTAGAAGCTTTTTCCAAAAGCATAGGGTTGTTACAGTAAGAACATGAAGATGGGTGTACAAGTGGTGCCACATGAAACGGAAAACATAAAAAGAATACAGTGACTCATTTAGGCTTGGAGTGTGAACAGAGTACAGTTTATCTGTGTATTAATTCAGCTGCTAGTGAGAAAGTTTGTAACATACATGATGGTAGCCAACTAAAGTTTTAATACTCTAGGAAAAAATGATGGACTACTCTGTGAAAGGTGTAGCAAATAGAATGCTTGGTACAACACCAGTTGAAGAGGCTCTGATTTATGTCACAGTAAATACTTTATATACATGTATGGCTAAACTGCAGTTTACATTGTATTCACAGCACAGAGCAGAGTTCCGGTATGAAGAATCAGCAGGCCACCTGTCTTTATTGAAAATGACACATTGGAATGTATCTGCAGTTGTTTGAATTGGGAGAGTGAGCCAAATTATTTTACCAGAAATTCTCTCTTGGGGACGGAATGTTTGCACGTGTATATTGTTACAGCACTCAGGGATTGATAGAACACTTCCCTATTGTTGGGGACCTGTCTCATCATTCAAGGAATGTGTCTGGCCAGCCATCCGGGACATCTCATCACTTCATGGAGGACTTATTCCAAAATGAAACAACAGGTCTGAGCGAGATCTTTACTCACCTCATTTCTTGCTATCTTAGTTTTCTTTGGTATTTTTCATCTAAGAAGTCAGTAGACAGAGTTGTTTACTGTAAGCTTTGATGGGAGAAAAGTTTTGACCTGAAGGCTGTTGGTCATCCACAATGTACTATCAAGATGCAAGTGCCAGGAGATAGAACACAAGTGAGTCATGTACCATCAAGAGACTCAGAATCATTCATCTATTAATTGGGGAGAAATGTAAATATTAATGGAGGTTTTTTGTGAGGTTATCATATAATTAAATACTGTGCACTTATTAAATATGAGGGCATAGGTCAAAAACAACTGCATAGAGATACATCATTATTTATGTATTCAGTAAACTTGGCAAGAGGTAGTGATGACCTTTGTAGACATTTTGGTGTGGCATATTTTTCTGAACATTTTCTGAGGCAAGATGCAAAATTTTACTTCATTATAAAATGCATTTGATATTCTGTCTTTTTAAGAAATACTTCCTTCTACCAAGGGATCTACTAGGCTAGATTTCCATGGGCATATTCATTTAAAAGCAGTTATTCAACATAATCATAGAAGGTCACATGTGTCATACTTGGTGAAACAAGTTATCATCTAGCCAGTCTATGATTTGGTCTCTGATGCTCATCAAGGTATATTTGAGGCTCTTAGAGATGGTTGGCACAATTCACACTCCAAAAAGAATCCCAAGCATTCCTCATTTGCTTAAAATGCTCTTTTATAATTTAGTTACACCACAAGTATATTTAAAATGGTTTTGAACTTGTTTATTTATAAACTCTTTATCTTTTAAAGGTGATGAAATTTTCAATGTCAGGAAGCCTGAAGTTTTCTACAGAACCTCCACAGAGCCCATCTCATACTGGACTCTTCTTTTCTTTCTTGCTGCAAGCTGGCAAGGTTCCTTTTAGTCCATTTTCCTGTCTTTTCAATACTGCTGTAGCCACTCTATCTTCTGGGGTTTTGTTATCTACCAAGAACGAAGGCAGAGGCTTGTGAAGTCTGGCCAGTTTTGACCCTTTATTTACTTACCTTTGACAGAATCACACAGACTTCTTTTGTTTTAAGGATTTTACTGCTAATTCCTCTGGTAAAAATATTGAAGAGATAAAAATAACAAATGTGGGAATGTGATGAAGGTTACAGACACTTAACAATGTTCTTACAGACTTATTCCCTTGGTGGTGGCTTCTTGACTCTCTTCTGAAGACAGGAATTGGAAACTTCCCTTTGAATCCAGTTCTGTAGTTTTATTTATAAGAGCGGGGTTAATCCAAATGTCACTTCTCCTCTGACCCATCTATGGAGCAGGTGTTGTGCAATCTTTTCTCCTTGAGGGCTCCTGGTTCACCGTGGGAAAGACTTGAGGCAGATGCAAACTTTCAGGCGTTCCTCAATTAATCTGGCCTTTATTCACACAGGAGTTACACCTTTCAGACATTTTCTCACAATATGTTACATTTTACTGTCTAAAGTCTTGATTCCTACCCATGCCACATAATGCAAGTTTGTTTTTTTCAAACTTCCAGGTATGTTTCCTTGTTCTAGTGTTTCATATTTCAATCACAGTGTCTCTCAGTCTTAACTATTTTCATTTTTTCACATATAACTAAATCTATCTTCTTAATTTTTATTCTTCTTAAAGGCTTTCTTGGAGTGAGACTTCTAGAAATACAAAATGATTCAGTTTTAGTACAAGGTGAGGTTTTTACATTTAGCAAGCCTGTACTTATCAGCCAATAAGTGCCAGGGACTCTTGTAGGCATTGGGGACACAGCTGTGAACAAAACAAAAGACCTTTGCCCTCATGAAGGTTACATTCTAGTGGGTGCAGACAGACAAAGAAATATAGCATGTAGTGTGTTTAATGGGGGCAAAAGCTATAGAGAATTTAAAGCATGGAACAAGTAGAAATTGCTGGCTTGTAGGGGAGTGTTTACAATTTTAAGTGGACAGCAGGGGAAACTTCACAAAAAAGAGATATTTGAATAAAGACTTAAAAAATGTTAGGGAGACAATTATGTGAATATCCAGAGGAACAAAAATTAAGAGCATCAGCAATCCAGCTGTCTAACAGATAGAAGGAAGAGTCACTGCAAAAATCCAGGAATGGGAACATGCCTGGCATATTGAGGAAGACCAAGAGGTTTAGTGAAGGTGGGTAGAGCAAGTGAGGGGGAGGAAAGCTGAATAAGTCAGAAGAATTAGAGAAATAATTCTCCCCTCACTCTGCTTACTGTTCTTCCTCATATACCCAGTGTTTTGTAGGATATTTTGACAATAGCAGATATAGTGCCATATTTTCAGATATATCTTCAAAGACATCTGTCCAGAGACTTCTTATTATTCAGTCTCTAGCTATCAAAAGTGTTATTTCTGGTTGAACCACTACAACAAGTTATAAAAATACTTAGACATTTGTCCAGTTCTTGAATTCTTTCTGGGAAGTCATACCATAAAACAACAACATAATAAAACAAACACAATAAAACAAAGTAAAACAAAGAAAAAAAAACCCACCTAAACCAAAAATGTTGGCAAATCAGCTAACAGACCTTTTGTGGAGAAGTAACTGTGTAGCAATAAGCTCCAGGGAGCTTAAAATATATGGCACAGACACCTGGTACTAATAGCAACTCACCATGCTAGTGCATTCTCAGGGCTATAAAAGACAAAAACTTTAGCTCACATTCACCTTAGGAAGTTATAGCGATCAGAAATCTATTATGTCTAAGAAATAAAATCCAAATTCAACTGGCTTAAATAATAAAAAGGAATTTATTGGTTCACATACAACTGAAAGGACTGGTGGATGGACTTCCAGGGGTGGCTTAATATAGACATTCATTGATAGCATCAAGAATTTTTTTTGTTATAACTTTTTTTCCATCTGAACACTCAATACACTGGCATGTATTGTGTTGGTTTCATTCTAAGGTGAGCTGTCCTCAAGATAGAAATTTTTTTTCTGGAAGCTTTGAGGACTTCATATTCACATGATACCACCTAGTGTAAGAGAAACAATGTCTTTGTCCCAAAACTCTTAGCAAACTCCTGAGAATCAGTTTGATTGGTAGGATTAATTTATCTACCAATCTCTAAACAGTCATTGTAGCCAGAGGGATGCCATGTGAAGGAAGCCAGGAAATGATGCCAAGTTGTCCTGAAGCTCATAAGCTAAGAGTGAGGAGTAGGACATGGTTTTCCCAAACTAAACTGAGGGAATCGTGCCCGAAGGAAAATGAAGATTCCAGGAAGTAAGAAATACAAATGTCCCCATAGTGATGAAATACAAATAAATTGTGTTCTCGGGGGCTTTGTACTGTCTGGTATATGGTAAGTGCTTATGTTGATTCACCTAATGAAGAAATGTTTACTGAATGAATAAACATTGCTGATTAAGAATATAAGTGACAAAAAAAGGCATAATAATCCTTGCCTTCGTAAATTTTGTGGAAAATCAATGCTAAAATATGTATATTTCAGCTACACTAGTTCCAAAGAGTGAACTTACCTCTCATTTTACCTTTAAAACTCTTAATAGAATAATCTGGAAGATAAAACATGAACCTGGTTTGGAATAGAATTAAAGGACTCTAAGAAGGAAGAAGAATTTCACATCCAGAGAAATGTGGTAAAGTTTAGGTAAATGTTCTTTGCATCTTAAAAAAAATAGAACAACTTTTTATTGTCTTTTCCTCTAAGTCATAAGTCCAGTTAGTTACACTTCCAAGTAAAGTTTTCTCTTTTTATGCTTTGCACATTTCTAGATAGCTTATGCATGTTATATCATCTATTCTCACAAAAGTCTCACAAAGCAGTGTAGAGAAGAGGTTAAGAACCCAGATGTTGGAATCAGACTGCCTGGGTTCAAATCCTTGCCTCTTCACTTGCTAGCTTTGTGACCTGGGGCACGCTATTTTATCCTCTGTGTCTAAAGGCCATCATCTGTACAACGGGGAGATAATATTTACTTCTCAAATTTATTATAAGGAGTAACTGAGTTAAAATATGCACAGTACTAAAAGCATGCCTGGAACATGGGAAGCATTCAATAAGCATTATCTCTTGTGATAATGCTGCTGCTTCTTTTCATATGTGGGAAATTGAGGCTGTTAACTCTTCTGCCATCCCAAAGTTGGAATGTCCTAAAGCCAGATTCGAATGCAGCTGTGTTGGATTTTGACTTCACAGCCTTTTGTATTACACCCTGACCCCTCTAACACTTGTGTTTTTACTGGCATGTACATACAACTCTATTAATATTAAATTCTCATCTAGGTCAAATCAGGACTTTGAGAAGTACCACAGGATCTTTGCACAGGGTTTAACACCCTATAAATACTGCTAATGTGTTCAGGAATATCCTGCAGGGAACCTTTGTTCCCGATTGGCTTTAGAAAAGCCACCAGCACTGGAAGGCCTACTTGAAAATGCACATCTTCACCTTAGGAGGACCAGGCACATTAGCCTTCCTCATAAATAACATGAGGCACATAGCTTTCTCATAAATAACAGGTCACGAAGCAGTTTATCAGATCAATTGCTTGTTAAGGTAGGCAAATTGGAGGAGCATAGAGAATCAGATTAACAGGGCTTAAATAATAAAAGGAAATTTATTTTATTGGTTCATATATGACTAAAAGGACTGGAGAATTCAAGTTTTAGAGGTAGCTTAATACAGCAATTCAATGACGGCATCAAGGATCGTTTTTGTTGTAATTTTTTTTCCAACTGAACACTTAACAGGGCAAGACTAGAAAAGGTATGGCATTGTATGTGACCAGAGACCATAATGGTCACCAGTTCTGGTTAAAGATGGTGCAGAGATAAGGGACAGTTTACATACAGGGCACCAAAACTTCTGCTGAGAGACCTCGAGCTTCCTATAAAAGTGGGGATTCTTGCTCTTCTATCTATTGTGTGCACGTAATAGTTGTAGATAAGGTCATAAAGAAAACTGTTTGTTTTAGGATGCAATGGCTGGAAGAAAGCACACCAAAAAATGTCAACAGTGATGGGGTGGAATATTAGCTATTTTAAATTTTTCTCTCTTTTACATATTTTCTTTTGTAGTATAATTATTAAAACAAATTTGTGTTTAAGAAATACAGTAACATTGAACTTTCTACCCAACTTGAATTGGCTAGAATAAGTTTTAAAAATTTCAATTTAAGAATTCATGTGTATCTTTGTCTATGCTAAGTTGATGGTTTCTGGGGAGCTACACTGGCATGAAACTGCATGAAAAATGATGATATACACCAAGTAGAAACAGTTAAGAAACATAAGATATATATTCAGTGGGGAGAGAGAACACACACACCAAAAGCACCAAACACATCACAAACATAAAAAAACAAAAATTCAACAACTCAGATACCTATGCATTTGCCAAAGCAACTAATTATGTCAATATACTGTGCCTATTATATAGAAAAAAAATTTAGGGCAAGTTGAGTCATCTAACAGGTAAAATGTAGCATATTAAAAACATTATTATACTTTCAGCCTTTTTTTTTTAACATCTTAATTGGAGTATAATTGCTTTACAATGGTGTGTTAGTTTCTGCTTTATAACAAAGTGAATCAGTTATACATATACATATGTTCCCATATCTCTTCCCTCTTGCATCTCCCTCCCTCCCACCCTCCCTATCCCACCCCTCTAGGTGGTCACAAACCACCGAGCTGATCTCCCTGTGCTATGCGGCTGCTTCCCACTAGCTATCTATTTTACATTTGGTAGTATATATATGCCCATGCCACTCTCTCACTTTGTCCCAGCTTACCCTTCCCCCTCCCAGTGTCCTCAAGTCCATTCTCTAGTAGGTCTGTGTCTTTATTTCTATATTACCCCTAGCTTCTTCATGACCTTTTTTTTTTTTCTTAGATTCCATATATATGTGTTAGCATACGGTATTTGTTTCTCTCTTTCTGACTTACTTCACTCTGTATGACAGACTCTAGGTCCATCCACCTCACTACAAATAACTCAATTTTGTTTCTTTTTATGGCTGAGTAATATTCCATTGTATATATGTGCCACATCTTCTTTATCCATTCATCTGTTGATGGACACTTAGGTTGCTTCCATGTCCTGGCTATTGTAAATAGAGCTGCAATGAGCATTGTGGTACATGACTCTTTTTGAATTATGTTTTTCTCAGGGGATATGCCCAGTAGTGGGATTGCTGGTCTTAAGAGGGTTTTTGTTTTTGTTTTTTTTTACCAGAAGAAAAGGTTATTCTGTGTGTGTGTGTGTGTGTACACCTGTGTTATCCAAAGCATATTTAACAACATGCCAGGAAACTGAGAGCTAATTATGTCATAGAGAACAATAGATTTCCCAATACTTGTGTTTTCACTCTCCAATATTTATAAGGAAGTTTAAAGACAAAGACATGTTAAAAGATGCTTCTTGTGTGTACAATTGTCAGAGGAATTCTGCAATTTGTAAGATCTAGAACATTTTGCGGTAAATGATCCAAAAGGCGAAAATCATGTTAGCCCGATCTCTCACTGTGCTAAGCATGATCAAATTAAGCTGCATAACTAACCCAAAATAGCTAGCCAGGGAGATGAGCAACAGGGTAAAAAGTCAGAAAAGAATAAAGAATTTCCAGGAGAAAAAAATATGACCTTTTGTCTTTGGAAGTAGGGCTCCTGCCAAAAAGGAGACTGCTTTTGAGTAGAATCTCATTCAGAGCACTGAGCCCCCTAAAATCCTTTTGTCAGCACTTTAGAGCTTTATACATTTTGTCTATAAAGAAAGAACGGATGGAACATCTGAATGCTTTTCCAACAGTATTCCAATATGTAAGAATTATTTTTACTTATTTTTATTTTGGAAATAATTAACATACTGGATAAAAATAATTTTAAAAAATGCTAAAGCAGATCACAATTTGGTTTAAACCTATTTTCCTTTGTCTTCGGCATTCAAAGATTTACAATAATTCTATTTTTAATTCTCAGGAACTTTGGTCCTTGGTGCATTACTCTTGTACTTCTCATGCTCTAGTGTCTCTTCAGTTTGTATAAATCTTTCTCTAATTCAACTGAAAACAATGAAATCTAATGATATTTATAAATGCTGAGTATTTAGTCAGAGGATATGAAAAACCACAGAGGTTTATAAGAGGAGAAGTCTCACAGGTGCAGCTATGTATCCCAGGCCTTCTTATGGCCATTAGCACAAAATCTCAGGAGCTACTCTGGTTCTTTAGTTGCTGGCACTCTCAGGAAATGGGGATCTCAGAACTTGCACAGAGGAAATGGGTTCCAGTCTGTGTCAACTTTAGCTCAGGTCTTACACTGAAGAAATTTTGGAAAACACAACTATAGATCTTATTTTGAGCCAAATTCCACTTTCTGTTTTATTCTTCAGATTAAATCAGAAGCATGAAACACCTTGAAATGGACTCTCTAAAACCTGAGCCACCTAAGCTGCCTTGGAACTGTACCAAACTATGAATGTTTTCTGCCACAGAGTAATATGGAAAAAACTCAGGTCTGAACTAGAGCCTTACAAGCTGTAAAACTGGTTTGGAATTTAGAGATATAGAACCCATTTTGTCTTGTATGTATTGAAATGGTCTAGAAACTCTCCTTTGTCTTTTGCCCTGAGCCTGGGTTGTCATAATCACGCAACAAGGGTTGCTAGAATGACATGGGAGCTAAATGCACTAAAATACACTAAAATGATAATGATATTCATGTCATTTAAAAATTTTGTTTTGTTTTCAGCCTGGTTAAAACTATGAAGCAAACAGGTAAGCAGGAAGATACACTTACTGTGAACTTGAGTCCTGAATCAATATTAAAAGCTTGCAACTCTCCTATCCAATTCTCAGCTTTGTGTCTCTCCTTTGCATTGTTATAGCTTTATTTATTTAGTTAGTTGTTTACAGCTACTTTATCTTCAGATTTTTCTTATTCAAGACAAATTGTATTTAAATGTACTCAGCTAATCACTAAATGCACTTTGTAGAAAAGAAAGCCCAGGCAGGCACATATGAGGTACTGACAGCAGAATAATCCAATCATTTATTGAAATGAATTAACCTAAATGTTTTTATGCATAAAAAGTTCAATAAGTTATAAATCTCAGAAGTTAGCCTGTGTTTATTGGAATTTTAAAAACCTTTTATCCCTTGCAAAATATTTCTATCTAAATCATGGTCATGACATTCCATTTAAAATAAAAGTAAGTCTCTGAAAAATCCCCACAATTTCCCCATTTGTAATCAGGAATACCGATTAACACAAGTTCAGTTTTCCATTACAGAGTAATACAGTGATAAGATAAAACTTCAATTTCAAGGTTGAAATAATACTGCTTAATTCTACTGTGTTTTCACCTTGAATTTTTGTTTTTAACTGGAGTAGTTATGTTCCAAGTAATTAAGATGCCGCAAGTCTCTTTGAAGCCCAGAGAAATCTAATCACTTGTACAAAAAAGGTTTTATTCCCATAAGTTAGCTGCTGGCAATTGCAGATGTTTTTGAACAACCTTATACTCCAGAGTTCCTCCAGACCTCTTGACTAAAGAACAGGATGAACTTTGCTTCTTAGTGTCATCCACAATTTTGTAAAAGAAAATTGATTCACTTTTAATTTCAACTAGATTTTAGACCCTTTCACCAAAGCAGTACACAATACAGTGATTTTTATTGATTTTTCCATAGAAAGGCAAAGCTTTCTAAACATCAAGTTCCATTTCCTTTGCAAGAAAACAATCAAAATTTATAGTCATCACCACTTAGGCCTGTTGGCATAGCTAATTCTCCATTTACACTTTTCTTTCAAATCCTTCAAAAGACAAGTTACAAAGCAGAGGTCCATGAGCAATTTTTCTTCTAACATTCTGCAGTGCCTACTTAATTTTTTTATTCAAGAATTAGGTTTCTTTATTTATTTTGGGCATAAAGCCAATATTTTGACCTTCTTGAATTTATACAATGGAAGGATTTTCAACTGTGACAAATTGATTGTACGAGTTACAAACCAAAAAGAGCAGAGAATGATTAGAAAGCAGTTTTACAGTTGGCACCTGAGGTGAGTTTGAAACCAAGATGACAGTCAAATTTTACAGTATCTATGAGTATTTCTCACACCTTCCAGAAATAACTGAGGGATACCTTGAGGCAGATCTTGAAGACTGTCTTTTTTTGCAGGAGAGAATTGCCAGAGTCAACAGATTGTGAAACATAATCTTATATCAAAACAGATATTATTCTTATAAGCATTATTTACATTGTATTTATAGTCATGCTGTGACATTTGTCCTCTGGCCATGGCTTGATGCTAGAGAGTTTGAAGAAATTTTGCTACTACCATTCAAAAACATGTACTAGTACATAGATTTGTATTTGACAGCTCAAGCAAATGGGAGGAGATCTGAAACCAAAGTATCTGAAACCTTGTGTGTATGAATATTTAATGTCCTATTGCAATGAATACATGACAAAGTACTATCAGTAATTTAAAGAGCTGATAAAACACTGATGAGCTCAAAAGTGAAATAGTTTGTTTTTGTGGTACAAATAGTTTGTTATTTGTGGTACAATAACCCTCCGATGTGTCATTACAGTGATAAGCAAAAAAAAAAAAAAAAAAAAAACAGAGTCAAGTCAAATTAAAAGCAGTTATTTGATAGAAATAAAATTTAGGACTTCTAAGCCCATAAGAAATTATAAAATTTTTAAAAATTGCAATATTTTTTATAGGTTAACTCTGATTATCTAAAATCTAAGGTAGCAGACAAAAGAAAAAACATAAGCTTGTCATGAAAATTCAGTCTCCTTTTGGAATGAAAGACTCTTCTGTTATCAGAATAGATCAATATGTAATGTATTTGTTGAATGCAAATATATGTGTTGATTGAATGCATGAGTGACTGAATGAATTAGATAACTTACTCATATTCCTATGAACATAATCTATACTATTCAAGCAAGGACAATTTTATTATTCTCAAATGGAAAATCAGAACAATGTTGCCCTAAAACTCCAAGTGGCTAGTCCCCTATGAAATGACTACTTATATAATATTGTGTTTATTCAACTTAATCGAACCCTACAGAAGCCTGTGGAAGCTTTCCTGATTTCTACATAAAGAATGTTGAAAGATTAAATTTGTTGATTATTCTTTACTACGTCTATAGCGATGACCAAGGTGAAAATAAACCCCAGAATTCACCAACCCTAGAATCTGCAGCATTTGACTATCCTTTGGCCTTCATTCTTACATGGATAGTTCAGTTCACAGGGCAGAAGGCAGAAGGGCCAACAACTGGCTGCTTGAACACTGTCTTGGAGACTTTCAGTAAATATTATCTTACAAAAGCAAATGAAGTAGAACACCAGCAAGAAAATAGAGGAGATGGTTGAAATTTACTTTAAAATTCTTAGTTCTTCTAAGAAACTAAAAGAAACTAAATCCACATTTTATCAGAAGAGTTTTGAGAATAACACTGAGGAAAAAAAAATTTATTTTCAACTCTGATCTGTGCAAATGTTTGAAAACAATATTTCAAAGTATATTAGAACTATTAATTGCTCACCACACTATTGATCATTGGCTCTATAATTTTGGATTTGCTGGAAGGACAGATGAGCTGGCTATTTTGGATATGAGTCTGCTTTAGAGAACGGCCTTCACGAGAAGAGGAAGTGTACAGACTGCTTCCGTTGTTTTCTCCATGAATAGCTTTGCTTTGACGCTGGGAGGATGAAGAACAATCCTCAGACTATTGTTCTTCTGTATAATTAGAAATATCTTCCAGACTTTGACCATCATGACCATTAGGTTGTTGAGAGCAGCTGATTTACCAAACACCTCCTGAGTTGGCAAGGAAAGACTCACCCTGAGGTGAAGGTAAGTTAAGCATAAATATTTAGCCTTTAAAATTTTGAACTGATCCCCTTCCAGCCTCAGGGTACATTATAGACATTGTGTCATTCACCCTAATATACCCCCCAATACAGCTCCAGTCAGAAAGAAACAGGGAAAAACTTCTTTCCTTCATTTATTATGTTCAAATTCTAATATCTCTGTCAGCTGGCCTACATAATTTTGATCATAAGTGCCAGAGAATAATTAACTGGATAGATGGAAAATAGATTAAGTTAAGGGTTCACCAAGTTCCATGTCTATTATTGTTGAGGATTCCTTAACCACCAGTTTTCTACTTAAGCATTTTCATTGTGTTAAAAGCCTCCATGCTTTTTTAGTGGATAGCTATCATCTTCCAGGCCCGAGATATCACTATTTCAACCAGAAGAGAGTAAAACATTTCTGAACCAAAGAAACAGTGGAGACTCCCGTGTAATGGATCCCTATTTATTTTTAAAGTAATCAATAATTGTTTGCAAGTAATTGCACAGTATAATCTGTAAGTAAGGTAAGACTGAAAACACACATCTGAGTTAAGAGATGGTCTAATCTGTTCAAATTAGGGGACAAATTACAGATGATCCCTAGACGTCTAGTCTTGGTAAATCATCATTGGCTGGCTTTGTACTATATATTTCAAAGGAAGAGTAAACTTCCTTGAACTACTGAATTACAATACTGATTGAAGTTAAGTACTGCATTTCTATAGAAATCAATGAAGCTAATCACACAAGTACAGTTAGTTCAGTGTTTCCCATTCAGCAATCTTGAAAATACTTGAATATCATAATTGGTCTGCAGCTGAGCACATTTTGGTTTTCATATCTAAGGGGGATGAAGTATCCTTCTCAATTCATCAGGCACATGTGAATAATGAAAGATTTAAACCACAGAGTGTTGTTGTTTTTTGTTAAAGAGACTACTCTTGAAATGGTTGCAGAGGGCTAAATTCTCTTCTTCCTACTCTTTCTAAAATGAATAGTACTGAGCCCTACAAACATGCTAAGTATTTCCAAGCAAACAGTGCATGAAAAACTAAAGCCTTATCTTTCACAGAAAAAGAAATGTCTTTTACCAGTAAAAGGAATTTGGGAATAATAAGTAATGGTTTCAGAGGACATCATAGGTCAAGAAGTAATGCTAAACAACCCAGCGTGTTCTCTGAAAGTAATAGTTATCTTATGAAGAAGGTATTATTGTTGTCTCTGTTTTGCAGGTGAGAAAACTGAGACTTAAGCCACCTATCTAACTGTACAGTCAGGGATGTCTAGATCCTATAAACTTTAGATGTGTAATGCCTACTCTAATCTAGCCAAACCGAATTACCAGTTTGGTAAGTGTTTTGTTTATAGGAGGGCAGGAAAGGTATATCTTTTCTGCAGCACTGCTTACGTGCAAAGCGTGGGCATAAAGTGTGGTGGGCAAAGCAGGAAACATTGATTTTAGTCAGCACCTTGGTCTGATTTATGCCTCAAATTACAGTGGTCCCACTAATGTGAGCAAATCTCCTAAACTTCTTTCCTGTCTTTGTTTTTAATCTAAAAAGTCAAGATGATATCTACCTTCTATATATGCTATAAGCATATTAAGAATATTTTATTTGCATTTAAAGAACATAATGACAAATTGCTTTGACTATTTTGAAACCATTGCTTCTCAAATGGAGTCCAATGCTTCTCCCTGGGACAGTCAGCAGTGATGTCATCAGGGTGTCTGTGGTCATAAAAAGTGGTCATTCACACATGTTTTGAGAGAAGAAAAAGAAGGGACAATGAGGTACTTCTTACAGAATGCAGTATAAGCCTCCTGATTCCAAGTAGCTCCAAGCAATTTTCCAATTATAGCTGCAAAATGTGGATTACTTGGGAGTCCTACTACACCATGAGCAAAATCAGTTCTGCCTGCTGTCTGTCCCCTTAGGGAGAGAACAGCTCTGCCTTACTCAGGATCCTGGGCTTTCTGTCCACAACTGAAGTTCAACGAATGCATTTTTCACAGCTTGTGAAGACTGCCACAAGCGAGTAACTTGTCTTATTTTTTGTATAATAAGTGCAGGTAGTTACAAACACAAGAAGTGTCTGCTTTAATATGCTTTTGTCAATTTCTATTATCTCTACAAGTCAACTCCTTCCTGACTTGTCTAATTCCTGTAGTGGCATTTCTACCTTCCATTCACCAAAGCTCAGTAAATTAATTTATTTCTCAACAAATATTTATTGAATGTCATCATTGTTTCTTCCTTCTCGCTTGCCCCACATATACAATCATTTGCCAGGTCAGCAATCGCCAATCCTTTCTGGAATGAAATTAGGTATAAATAAGTTATAAAACCAAATAGACAACATCAAATAACCAAATCTTGTTGAATCATCCTCTCCAATATTCTGAAGACCCTGTTTGTTTTCTATTCCTATGCTATTACTCTATGTACTGTGTAAATGTGGGAATTATAAAGAAATTATTACAGTTCTCAGAAAACACTTCCTTACAAATTCTCAGTAGATTCTTCTTCTCATCCCATTTGTAATATACCTCTTTGACCACTTTCCATCTCCATGAACCCAATACAATTGAGAATGTGAGTTTTCTTTAAGACATCGCTGTTTCCATGAAGCTTTCCTCAACTTCCCCAACTGAGGTAGTTCTTCCTTCCTCTGAGTGTCAATATCTCTACTTATGTCATGGTGGTTTTGTTTTCCTACTTGTAATAAACTATGCAATTTAACTTACTATTGGCTTTTAAGATTCTTACAGGAAATTTCTATGGAGTCCCAGAGAATATAGTCTACAGACTCATAGGAATTTAATGAATATTTTAAAATTATTTCCATTTAACAATGCTCTATTAAAATTGAAAAGAAAGTAAAATTTCACTAATATATAAATGATTTAAAAAATGGTAGTCTTGGGGCTTCCCTGGTGGCGCAGTGGTTGAGAGTCCGCCTGCCAATGCAGGGGACACAGGTTCGTGCCCCGGCCCAGGAAGATCCCACATGCTGCGGAGCGGCTAGGCCCGTGAGCCATGGCCGCTCAGCCTGCACGTCCGGAGCCTGTGCTCCGCAACGGGAGAGGCCACAACAGTGAGAGGCCTGCGTACCACAAAAAAAAAAAAAAAAAAAAAGAAAAAAAAAATGGTAGTCTTTACAGTAGTGCTTGCATTTTAAAGGAAAACTACAGTGGACATTTCTTCTTTGGCTTCGAAGTATGTATTTTTCTCTCTTGTGATCATGGCATCCAAATTTCCTTGGAGAAATCCCAATTTTCATTGATTATTCCTTTTGAGTGGAGCTCATTCCTATTGTTTTGGTCCCAAGGGTAGTGCATAATGCACAAATATGGTAATTGAGACTTTTTTTTAAAATCCTTTTGTCCTAATGATTAGATCAGAGATGAGCATGTGAAAAAACCAAAGCCAATAGCACCCGCTGAAACTTTTACTGTGGTTGCTAAAGCAGCAGATGGTCTTTAACCACTAGACTCAAATGTGGGAAGATGAGAAGCTGGGTTGTAACAGCCATCTTCCACCACACTTGAGAATTCAGCCAAGATATAAAATGGCAAAGCAGAGAGCTGCACTGAGTTATGTTGACATTGATGTGCTCCTGGATCTATCCTGTCTAAGGTCATACTTATGCCTGGGTGTTTTGGTTATGTCATCCAAGTTCTCTTTACAGCTCAGTGTAGCATAAGCCAATATATTGATTAAAGTTCATTGCAGGAAATGGAAACCACAAGATATTTTAAGCAGAAAAAAATTTAAATAGTGAATTAAATGCTTATAAAATGATTGGAAATCCCAGAGAATTGATCCTCTAGGAAAAAGACTTTCAGAACACAGAAGAATTGTCCTGACAGGGAATCTATAACCTAGGCTATAACCAGAGTTGGAGTTGAGAAGGGTTTCATTCACTTGAAGTCAAAAGATTCTTGATTAATACAGAAGACTTTGGTTAACTTAGGTGAATTTCTAAATGATGGAATTTCAAACAGTGTAACCCAGTGCAAACAATTCTGCAAAATAGAAAAAAAAATTCAGGAATTATCTGGCATTAGTATCCTAAAATACAGTATCAGACACATCATAAGTCCTTGAAAAAATATTTGTTGAGATTGTTCATTGAAAGAGGATGTTCTTATTTCTATGAAATTTTCTTTTTCTCTAGTTATAAATTCAGATATTTCAAAGTTCTGAGTTTTTTTTACCAAATCTCCTAAGGCAAGAAATGTGATGTGTACGTTAAACATTTAGTGTCATTTTTAAAGGTGTTGATTGGTCTATATCATTTTTGTCATACCTTTCCCAATATAACACCTTTTATACCTTAAAAAATTATAATTAGTATTGTTAAAATGTCCATACTACCCAAGGAAATCTATGGATTTAATGCAATCCCTCTCAAAGTACCCATGACATATTTCACAGAACTAGAATGAATAATCCTAAAAGTTATATACAACCATGAAAGACCCTGAATAGCTAAAACAATGCTGAGAAAAAAGAACAAAGCTGGAGATATCATGCTCCCTGACTTAAGACTATACCACCAAGCTACTGTAAGCAAAACAGTATGGTATTGGCACAAAAATAGACACATAGATGAATGGAACAGAGTAGAGAGCTCAGAAGTAAACCCTCACACCTATGGTCAATTAATCTATGACAAAAGAGGAAAGAACATACAATGGAAAAAAGGCAGTCTCTTCAATAAGTGGGAAAAATGACAGTCTCTTCAATAAGTGGGAAAACTGGACAGCTACATGTAAAAGAATGAAATTAATACATTTTCTTACATTTACAAAAATAAACTCAAAATGGACTAAAGACCTAAATTTAAGACCAGAAACCATAAAACTCCTAAAAGAAAACATAGGCAGGACACAATTCGACATAAATTGTAGCTATATATATATGATCTGTCTCCTAAGGCAAAGGAAACTAAAGCAAAAATAAACAGATGGGACCTCATAAAACTTAAAAGCTTTTGCAGAGCAAAAGAAACCATCAACAACAATAGACAACTTAACCTACTGAATGGAAGAAAATATTTGCAAATGATATGATGGATAAAGGGTTAATATCCAAGATATACAAACAGCTCATACAACGCAATATCAAAAAGCAAACAACTTGATTAAAACATGAGCAGAAGGGCTTCCCTGGTGGCGCAGTGGTTGAGAGTCTGCCTGCCGATGCAGGGACACATGTTCGTGCCCCGGTCCAGGAAGATCCCACATGCCACGGAGCGGCTGGGCCCGTGAACCATGGCCGCTGAGCCCGTGCGTCCGGAGCCTGTGCTCCGCAACGGGAGAAGCCACAACAGTGAGGGGCCGCATACAGCAAAAAAAAAAAAAAAAAAAAAAAAAATGAGCAGAAGACCTGAATAGACATTTTTCCAAAGGAGATGTAGACGTCAGTGAGTCAGCAGAGAAATGCAAATCAAAACCACAGTGAGATATCACCTCACACCTGTCAGATGGCTATCATCAAAAAGTATACAAATAACAAATGTTGGTGAGGATGTGGAGAAAAGAATCCTAGTACACTGTTGGTGGGAAAGTAAACTGGTGAAGCCACTATGGGTAACAGTCGGGAAGTTCCTCAAGAAACTAAAAATAGAATTACCATATGATCCAGCAACTTCACTGCTGGGTATACAACCCAAGAAAATGAAAACACTAATTCAAAAAGATACATGCACACGAATAGTCATAGCAGCATTAGTTACAATAGCCAAGATATGGAAGCTACCTGAGTGTCCATCAACAAATGAATGGATAAAAAAGTTTTAAAAATAAAGATGGTTTTATTACATATATATTACTATATATATATATATATATATATATATATATATATATATATATATAT
>NW_021703774.1:110557951-110615330 GCF_005190385.1 Monodon monoceros
TATATATATATATATATATATATATATATATATATATATATATATATGACTATTACTCAGCTATAAGAAAGAATGAAATTCTGCCATTTGCAAAAACATAGATGGACCTAGAGGGTATTATGCTTAGTGAAATATGTCAGACAGAGAAAGACAAATACTGTATGTTATCCTTTATATGTGGAATCTGAAAAATAAAACAAACAAATGAATATAATAAAACAGAAACAGACTCCCAGATATAAGGAATAAACTTGTGATTACCAGTGAGGAGAGGTAAAGAGGGAGAGGCAAGATAGAGGTAGGGGATTAAGAGACACCAACTACTATGTATAAAATAAATAAGCTACAAGGATATATTGTACAGCACAGGGAATATAGCCAAAATTTTATAATAACTTTAACTGAAGTATAATCTATAAAAATATTGAATCACTATGTTGTATATCTGAAACTAATATAAATCGACTATACCTCAATTTAAAAAACTTAGATGCCCATATGATTGCTGTCCTTTTAGTAACATTAGATTGAGAATGTACTATAATAAATACAAAGATAAGTGCAATAACCTTTTTATTCAAGTTTTAAAAAATAAGACATAGCCAAAAAAACCCCACAATAGATGATGTATACATTTTGTATGTAGAAACATACATAGAGAGAAAGAGTGTGAGCAAGAGAGAGAAGTTTGAGGCATTTTATTCAATACAAAGACATCGTCTGGTACACACACAGCATGAAGGATAGAAATCATTAATATATTACTGATTACTGTAAAGGTGTCTCTACAGTATCTTACTTAACTGGATGAGTTAATAAAGTTTTTGAGGGTGTTGAGAAAATTTGGATGGAATCTAAATATTTGGTTCTTGGTACATGGAATTTCACAGAATGTAAGACAATACCTTGTAGAAATATCACCCAATATATTTTGAGTAATTCTATATGCTCTACATTTACAAATATTTCACCAGTTGCATTATCTGCTCTAGATTTAAGACAAAAATAATTTATATATGAGATATTAATGGATATCTGTAAAAATGTTGAACTAACAAGCCTCACGAGTGAAAAATATTTTAGTTGAATGTAAAAGACTAAAGAAATGAGTAATAATGTGCCATTTATGGCTGGCTCGTGCTTTTCCAGATAAAATAAACTGAAAAGCAACAGAAATACAGGAACCAGCTAAGAAAATGTAAACTGCCAAATAAAAGTTGATACCCTGGGATATTTCCTTAGTGAAATCTTAGAACTGCAATTAGATAGCAATGAGGAACTATTTTCCCCACTCTCCTTGAAAATATATCTTAATATGACTGTAATTTGTTTAACCTCTTATTTTTCATACTATTATAATGTTATAAAATGAAAATACAAACCACTTCTGTCACTTATAATCATGTTTGATTAGTGAATAGACACAATCTGATATGACACTTCAACTTAAAGCTGCTTTTCACTGTTAATATGTTACTTAATAAAGTGGAAACAAACAACATTTTATTCATTAGAGGCTTATTTTCAATGGAAAGTAGAATAAGTGGAGCCATGAAACATGCATAAATATGAAAGTCACACTAGATAAATAGCATGCTAGAATCTGTGGAAATAAAATTTATGAGCAAGAGATTGCCTGAAGAATCTGAAGATTCCAGTAAGGTACCACTTAAGTGACTAAGTCTTTTACTTCTTCTCTCCTACAAATTATTTGAGCACCTCCACAGTGATGTTCATTGGTGGGGGAGATCATATTTCCCCTTGGTATCACAGCAGATTGAAAAGGTTTATTTATTTATTCATTTTTCATAATCATAGTGAACATCGTCCATGTGCAGACTCTTATATACACCCAAGATTCTTTGAGATACACGATTCAGTGTTACAGCCATGGTAATTATGATGGGAAATACATTTTTATTTATGTCATAGTGCAAACATAATTAAATTTGAAAAATGTGTGGGGTTTCAAGCATCTGTTAATAAGACTAATTGTTCCAACCTCAATTCTAAACCAATTGAAAAAAAAATAAGACAAAAGAGGAAGGAAAGTGGGAAACAAAAATATCTGCTTTATTATTAATATTACTTTTATTGGCCACTGTGGCTTCTAACGGGATATAGACCAGCTTCCTCATATTAAACCTCAAAGCTCGGTAGAATTTCGAGCAGTCAAAAACTTCCACCATGAAAACAGGATCTTCATGGCTAAGTTGACTATTTGATCATAGCAATTGAGAACCCGTAATCTTTGTGGGTAGGTCTGCTCTTGAAAGAGAAGGAACAGGGCTTGGCTTAGCAGAACCAGTTTTCATTCCAAATGTTTCCATCTGATTAAGAACTCACATGTGAGGAGGAATAAAAGTAAACTGGAGAGGCAAGGAATTTGCATAAGTAGGACTTGTTTCACATAAAACAAACAAACAAACAAAAACCACAGGCACACACAGAAAAACATTAGGATGGGGGGGAATGTTTCCTCTTAACAAAGGATACTAAAAAAATTGTCTACTAAAAATCTAAATAATCGTTTAATCTTCAAATAAGTAGGGTAAAAGTAGATGTATTTCCGGGGTTGAATCTCACTTAAAAACAAACATAAACTTAAACCATTAATTCATGTAGTTAATACGCCTTTATTGAGTGATAACTATGTGTTAGGCACTGTTGATACAAAAGCGAAATTCATGCTTTCTGCTTTCAAGGTATTTATAATCCAGTAGGAAGACAGACTTTCGAGCAAACCATGGAGTATAATGTTTTCAAAGTCAAAATATGTACAATATGAAGTTGAGACTTCAGAGGGGTAATTCCTTAGCCTGAATTGCAAAGTCATGGAAGACTTCTTATTGAAAGCAGTCCTGAGTTGAGACCTGAAAGGTAAGAAGAAATTTGCCAGTTGGATAAGTTAAGAAAAAGTATTTTACACATAAGAATCTGATGTTCAAAGCATAAATGCATGAGAGAGTCTCTTTGGGGGTGGTTGGGTAACTGCAAGTAGTTGGATTGTAAACTAAAGTTAATTAATATGAATATCAATAATATGAACCTTACTTTTGCTGGATAGTTTGCTAAGTGTTTTGTGTGGATCATTTCATTCCTCTCCATCACAACTCTAGGAATTAGTTAATATTTACTATCCTCATTTCACTGATGGGGAACTTGAGGCTTAAAGAAATTAGGTGTCCAAGGTTGGTGGTGGACCTGGGATTCATTCCCAAGTAGCTTGCCTCCAGAGCTGGGAAAGAAGCTATTGGGTTATTCTGCCTGTGAAATGGGGAATTATAAGAGGTGAGAGAAGACAGGTAGATGGAGACTATACCCTAGAACTTTTAGGTCATGATTAGGGATTTAGACTTTATCCTGTAATCAACCTAGATATATTTGCTGTTATAATGGGCAAAATCTTTACAGAAGATAGAAGCTTATCCTATGCAGGCATTTTTCTCTTACTAAACATTTATTTATAAATTAAAACAAAATAGAAACTTGCTCAAGTTAAAAAAGAAAAATAAACTGCAATTCTTATATGCTGCATTAATTGCACCTCTTAATGCAAATGACACCATCCAAGGATTAATTTAAAGATAATGCTATAATTTTAGGCATTGTCTACATTCTTATTCTACGTAAACAAATACAAATTTTAATAGTCTTTAGTTAAAAAAACTCCCAAGTCACTTGATCAACCACATATTGTGCTAAATAATTAATTAATTATTAGTATTTATTGGGTAGCTAATATGTTTCAGACTGTTCTCGACAGGAGCTCTTTGTGGAGCTTACATTCTAGTGGAGCAATACAATACAATACATAAATACATAAAACATGTAAGATGTCAAATGATAAGTGATATGGAGAAAATAAAGTGAATGGGGTAGATTGAGAAGGCTGGAGGGTTATCGTTTTAAATATGGTGATCAGATAATTCCTCATCAAGAAGGTATGATTTGAGCAAAGATCTGAAAGAGATGAGGGAGTGAACAATGTGAGGAACATTCTAGGCAAAAGGAACAGTCAGTGTGAAGGTCATATGGAAGATATGAGGAAGAGGAGCTGGGGTAATTGGTGTCAAGGAGTTCATAAAATCAATGCATGTTAATAATTAATTACAAGGTAGCATAAGAGGAAGTAAAATGTAGTAATCAACGCAGGGTCTGGTGTCCAGTTACCTTGGTTTGAATCCCAGTTCTTCTTCTTATCCATTGTTTTAGCTTGGACAAATCATTTAGCCTTTCTGCTTTATTATCTATAAAATGTGAGTAATAATACTACCAACCATGGTGTTGTTATGGGTTAGGCAGAACAGTGCCTGGCATATTATAAGTAGCCAGGAAATGCTAGTAGTTTAGAAGATAAAACTGCCATCATATGTTATAGTCAAAGAGGACTTTATTATGTCCAAAGTACTTTTTCAGACATGTTTTTATAGGATTTTGAAATTGAGTTATTGAAAGCAGTTAGTAAGCCCATTGTATGAATGAAGAAAAGGAGGACCAGGGGATTTAGTGACTCATTCAAGGTCATATTATTGCTATGTCTCGGGCCTGGAACTAAAACCCAGTCCTTCATCCTAGTTTCCTAGATTTCTCTGTTTTCCACTCAAGCACCCTCTCCCCAGTGGACTCCACTATCCTCAAGAGCTATGTGGATGCGGAAGAATTCTTTCAGAGCAAGTGGAATTTGGAAAGAATTAAGGCAGATGGAGAGGAAAGAGGAGGTCATTTCAAGCAAGGAGAAAGAAATTTGTATTCAAATAACTCATGAGATTTTTACTGGGGGCTGTGGAAATAGGGTCATGAGCTAACAGTGATTAGACCACTTTGAAGCCGAATTATATATAGATGTACAGGGAACCAGGCAAAAACCATAGGCAAGTTGAAGCCAGATGGTAGAGAACTTTGTCAAGCTAAGGCATTTGAACTTTATTTTTGGCATCGAGGAAACCGTTGATGGTTTTTGAAGTAGAGGAGTGATATGGAAAAATGTGCATTTTTAGGAAGAAATCTGATAGAATAGGTAGGAGATAAGAAAGAAATAGAGAAATGGAGATCAATTCAGAGAATATTAGAAGTAGTCCACAGGAAAGATAAAATATTCGGAAAGTGCCATATAAGAATAAATTAATACAGCTAAAATTAAATTCATTTAAAAACAGAAGCCTATTCTGTTAAAGCAAAGCTACACTGTGTTTGGAAGTTTAGTTATTTCCAGGGGCCTCAGGTGGGATGCAAGCACGCACTAGGCTCTTACTGGAACATTTTGCCTATGTGCTGTTCTGTGTTTCAGATGGTGACAGTTTGAGTGTGATATGTTGCACATGCTGCTTTGGAAACATATGAAGAAACATCAGATGCACGTGTCAGGCACTGCGTAGCTTAGAAGACAACTTTTTCCTTCTGCTTAGCCGCTGCAGTTAACACTGTGGAGTTTGGAATGCCCCCGGTATCTCTACCGTTTGCTGTAGTAGCAGCCGCAGGAAAGCACCATAGCAGCTGTTGTGTAATTCCCAAGGTGCATCTAAGGAATGTAAAGTTAGTTGATGGAAAGGGGGAAATGGTCCATTGGGAAGCAACGCATAGGTTAAGAGAGAACCAATAACAGAAGGCAATAATACCTGTGACATCCAAGACTTACCCATATCCCTCTCTCCCTCTGTTTTTTTTTTAGTTTGCTAATAGTTTATAACAAAACAAACAAGCAAACAAAAAACAAAAGAATTACATATTTATGGCCAAGTTAGTAGACTCACCAGCTATTCCTGATAATTTTTTGGTACATGTGTCCTAGCACCAAATAATTAAATGAGGCATTGTTTATAACAGCAACTAGAGAAATAAATTATTACTGGACTCATTTAAAAAATACCTGTTAATTAGCTTGGAAAAAAAATGTATTTTGCAAGCCTGGAGCTATTCCTTGTCACGTTGGAATCTCATTAGTTCTCCTGAGCTAAGTGGGGTCTGACCTCCCAGAGCAGCCCGGGAGAACTCAGAGGCTTCTTCACGGTGTATGGGTGACCAGGTGCAGTCCTTGAGCTCTGTAACCATGAAGGACTCTGAATTGCTGAAGGTACTGGCGTGGGCTCTTTCATTATGAGATTCATTCTGAGGCAAATATCAGCCACAATTCTCTGTGCATGCTGTTTGTTACTTCCTAACACAATATGATCATTCCAATAGAGGCAGATAAATATTTTCTGTCTTGTCTGAGTTTCTTTTGAAGACAAAACTTGACTCAGGTTCATGGCAAGATATTCAGTTTCACCAGAAAGTGGACAGAGAGATTTTTTCCCATAATCAACTGATAAAATTTCAAAAGCTCAGGAGCCACTTCGCTCTCAGATTGAGAGTAAATGGTAGGGCAATGGAGAAATTATCTGGAACATGATTGTTGGATAATCCAATGGACAAATGTGAATTTTTCTGATAGGCTTTTGATATTTTAGGCAGTAAATTCATTTTTTGGAGTAGGGAGACTAAGAAAGAAGAGAGCATCTAGTGGACAGGAAGAAGAAGAGAGAGGGGAGTTATAGCCAAAGAAAGAAATAAAGAGGAAAAAAGTCCAGGAGACAAGAGGAGGTGAAAGAATAGAGGAGAGGAGAGGAAAGGATTATTTCAGGTGGAAACACTGCTTAGTATCCTAGGTGAGCTGACACCTACAATTTCCCGTTCTCAGAGTTTAAGTAGCTTCATGGCTTCCCTCTTATGATAATTAGTGAACAACAAACAGTCATCAAGGTTTATGCATTCTGGATAGCAGAAGTCATTTGGCACTTCCACTGGAGATGATTCAGAACTAGTGGAAAATGGCAGGTTAGAGTGTTTTCAGTTACTTTGATGAATTATTTATAAATAAGGTAGAACACACAAGTCAAATGAAACTCTGCAGTATTTACTTCCATTCCTCTCATAAGTCTCTTCAGCGATTTCATGGGTATAAGGCCTCTCCAAGTCATTAGAACATAACATCAAGATGCCTAAAAGAGAGCTCTGTAGGTGAAATGGTACTTCAGTCCAGTCCAGTCATTCATGGAGTTGCTGCAGTCAATGGAATTGTCCTCAGGATGACAGCCAGAGAACTTGCCTAGGTGAAGATAAATGCATTAGAAAAGAAAAGAGGAATGCAGCTCAATGGGCAGTGAAAATCAATGAGAGCAAATTGGCCCATTTTTGCCTCACTGACTTGTACTGTCCATTAAGCCCTATTTGCTGGTTCATGGTTGTTCACTTCATTTACTTTCTAATCCTTCTTTTGCCAGCCTGGCACATCTCCAGGTTAGTGCCATCCTATTAATTGCCATCGCCTGCTACTGACTAACTGTGACACAGGCCTTATCACCTTGTTACAGGGATTGCACATGAAACTCTACACATGAAACCCAGCATGAGGCTGGCTTCTTTAGGATTGGGACTTAAATCATACATTATCTCACAGCTTCTTGGGAATGGAGATTTTCCATGTCCTCATACCTCCAAAGGATCTGGGATTTGCTTTGGCTTGCTTGACTTTAACAATCTCATTACCACTGTGATCACTGCAGTACTTTAGACAAGAAAGTTGGAAAAGTGGAATATTCTATGATGGGACAGTTCTTAGAATTTTCTTTGCCTGTAGAATCCAGGCCACCTAAGCACTTGATAAGGGCTTAGGGCTAAAGGCTGTGTTAGTGAATTTATTACATTGTGTTATAACCACTGGTTTGTATGTTTTTTGCTAAAGTGGGCCCCGCAAGGACAAGGAAGTTATGTATTTTTACATTTTGTTCCCAGGAGATAGCCCAGTGATAATTTGTTGATTCAGTACACCAAACAGCATTAATGGAGCAACTACCACAAGCTGGCTCATTCTCAAGATAATACTACGGGGCTAAGTACTATTATTTCAATACTCTTGATAATGGAACTAAAGGTCAAAGAGGTTAAACTGCTTATCTGTGATTGGCAAAGCTAGAATGCAAGCTCAGGATGCCTGACCCTAAAGTGCTTAGGTTTTTTTTCCTATGTCATACTAAAATGACTTAACAGACTTGATTTCAAAATGAGAACATGAGAAGTGAATCCCATACATCAAAACATCCTCTGGTAAACTGAAGAAAAATTACAAAGTTTTTGTCTTCATCAAATTGCTGAATATGTCGAAAATTTGAAAAACACATATAAATCTTATTTTATATTTCATTTTTAATGAAGTATCTAACAATGCAAAATCGAAAAAAAATCTGCTCTTTTGAGAACATTTTATTTTAATCCTTCTGTTTTTCCCCTTATATGGTCTGACTGCTTATTCAAAGAGAAATCAGCTTGAGGCTGAACTTGATATTTAGTAAGAAAATTTGATCTCTCAAAAAATATCTGGTGACTTTTATAAGAGAGTCAATGTATAACTTTAGTGCAAATGTATAATTTTGGTGTGCAAAATCTGTGCAAACATGAAAAAAAATGTACTGGCTGTCTTTTTTTCAGTTCAAAACTTCACACATTATGAAAGGAACAAAGTGAGTATTTTGACTATTTAAGCTAAGAAATAATGTCTTATTTTATAAGGGGCAGTCACTATTAGATGACTCTTTAGTTACTGAATAGTGATTGGGACTATTATTGCCGATCTTTTAGCTTCTGAGTCAAAATATAATTGACTACAACATCACCTCCTCTTAAGGAATTACACAAAATGTTGGCTTTTCCTAAGCACTTATACATGTGTGTTTCACTCCGTGATCCCACACGTAGGCTCTGTATATATCTTCTCCAAACTCCACGTGATGAACTCCACATGGCTTCTTTTCCAGCCTTAGTATTTTTGATAGACTCCAATTTGTATAATTATTTTCTATCACCTCAGTTCCCCCTAAAGTTTCAACTGAATACATTCCTCTTCTTCACTTTGTGTCTCAAATTCCTGCGTAGTGTTGTTTCAGTGTTTGATAACTATTTTTATGTGACTTTATTTCTTAGCTTAAATAATCAAAACACTCACTTTGTTCCTTTCATAGTAAGTGTGAAGTTTTGAACTGAAAAAAAGACTCAGCCAGTACATTTTTTTCATGTTTGCCTAGATTTTGTGCTCCAAATTTATACACTTATAAATATATCCTTTTCTTTTGGTTTTCACCTTCCTGCAAACTCACTTTCTAACATATTGTCTTATTCATCATTCAACTCCACAGCAAATTCCCAACTGTTTTTGGGTATTTTTGCATTTTTGAAAATGCAATTATTCTTCGTTTTAATTCTGTTTCTGGCTGCCTTGAGCTGGTTGTGCAAAGTTATGTAAGATGTCTCCACCTTTTTTTTTTTTTTTTTTTTGGTGTCATGGTAAATATCAAACTTCCCAGAGGCAAGATAACAGTTGGCAACATTTATCCTGTCACCCACGATTTTCTGTCAGACTTCCACAATCATTTTCATTTTTGTAGCATGGAATTCAATTGAGAATTTTTGAACAACTTTCTTTTGCCTTTACAAAAATATCAGTTTTATGTACTGAACCTGCACATACAAATCTCCGGTAATCTTTAGCACCTCTGCCTTTGAACAAATAGGAGCTTTGTGAGTCTGTGACTTCTCTCTTTGCTACATTTATCCACCTCTGGGTACTACATCCTTCCAACAGTGAGGGTATTAAGAGAGAGTAGGGACAAGTACCCTGTATAAATCAAACTTTACCTGCTTTGACCCTGAGTATTTATTTGCCCCTTTATTCAACAGAAAAATGTTGAGCACCTACTAATACAGCCTGTCCCCTGGGATTTCTTGGTAAACATTACTTTTTCAGATCACTGATATCTGATTTTTGGTGACTCATTATTTGGTCTAACCTCAGTTACCTCTGAACCAAACCTGAATTTGTGAAGGCTCTTTTCCTGATCTCAATTTTCCCTTAAGACTCTGGTTCTTATGTTCACATGGAAGAATGATTTTCATCTGAATATAATACAAAGGAAAAAATTTAATGATCTACATTATCTGATATACTGGTCTTAGTTTAGATAGCCCACTTTTGCAAGCATTATTGTAATCTGAAGTCACAATACATATATAATGTTTAAGCTAGATCAGGCATTATGAAATGAAATGGAAGCAGGTTCTGTTGCTAAGCAAATGCTGTACTAGAGACCACAAAAACTTTCCCAATAAAATAAAATGAAAAGTTTGAATTCTACTAATTAAATTGTACATTAAGATATAGTAATTCAGGCCTAAGTTCGAATATATGATTTTGTGCTGTTTTAAACAAAAATATTCTACTTAAGTGAGCAACTGGTAAACTGTGATATCAATATACAATAATAAGTATATTTAAATGGCCTAAGAAGAGATATAGGCATGACTTAAGTCTTTAAAATATAATATTTATAAGCAAACGCTTATAATTGTAATCTTTATATGCAGGATGGTCTCTAGAGATATATATGAGAAAATCATTATGAAAAGTAGATGCAGAGTCCGGGGGAAAGAGGAGGGTGGGATGAACTGGGAGATTGGGATTGACACATATACACTACTATATATAAAACAGGTAACTAACGAGAACCTATTCAATGCTCTGTGGTGACCTAAATGGGAAGGAAATCTAAAAAATGTGGGT
Organism: Monodon monoceros; assembly: GCF_005190385.1. NCBI lineage: Eukaryota > Metazoa > Chordata > Mammalia > Artiodactyla > Monodontidae > Monodon > Monodon monoceros. The sequence continues at coordinate 110,568,543 of NW_021703774.1, forward strand.
ATATTTATACGTATAACTGATTCACTTTGCTGTACAGCAGAAACTAACACAGCATTGTAAAGGAACTATACTCCAATAACAATTAATTAAAAAAAATAGATGTAGAAAGTTCCTCAAAGGAAATATTATTATTCCCAGTATGTTTTAGTTCTCAAACATATGTTAAAATGAGAATAATGTTGTGGGAGTTGATTACAAAATAATTTATAAAAATCAATAATATTTAATTTTGATGTAGCTAGAAGAATACTTACTGTTTATTTGATTTCATTTCAGATGACGTAGACACACAGAATATTAGAAAGAGAAATACAAAATAAGGGAATCTAATAAATTATATTCCTCTTATTGTTTTTGAGCAAATTAAGAAAATGGTGTTGGTGTGACCAGACCTGGATATTTTCACACACAAATTCCACTGTTTACTTAATTTTAATGTCAACATCAGAAATCTAATAGTTTAAGTAAGTGTATGACATCTAAACTTAGGGAGTTAAGAAGGTCTCACCCATATGGAAACTTGTGCAATAAGAAAATCTTGATATCACTTAACCAAAAAAATTCTTACGTAAATACAAGGAAATGAAAGATAAAATTAAAATATAAAGACACTGCACTTTCAAGAGTTATTTACTTTTTGCAACTTTAAGATTAAAAAAATTAAAAATTCTAAACACATGCCATTATAATTTTTATAAATGTGCTTATGAATACATTTACAGCTTTAATTACAACATACATAACACAAACAGGTTGCTAAAATCTTTCTTGAGTTCAGTAAATTCAAGAATTAAAATTAAAGCTTAAATCTGTTTCATAGTAATTAATTTGGTTGAATTTAGATATTTTGTACATTGTAATCTTCAAGTAAGGAGTTTATATATTTTAAAATTACTTTTTCAATAGTTGTTAATTGTATTTAGTGAATTTGTTGATTAAGGTTTTTGGTATTTTTTTAAAAATGTGTGCATAAAAGAAACCATTTATGTAAAAACCTACAGTTCAGTATGCATGAGGAAGTTAGGACTAATGAACCATGATATTTTGTGGCATTTCATTAATAAGATTTTTTTCTCTGTTCTTATATAGTTTTGGTATACTTAGCAATTTTCTGCCAAGTTATGATCAACTAGTGACTAATTTTCCCTATCATTTCTTTACTCAATAAATGTGAAATGTCTTCGAGTTATAATCATAAATGGACTTTGGGTGAGTTCCTTAACTATACTTAGTTTCTACATTATTGGGGGAGAAGCAGGACAAAAATATCCTGGACAAATTGGTCTAAATATTTTGAAACAATATCTTGTGGGATGACACTAAAATCTAAGGAGCCAAATACATACAATCTCCAATCAATCAAGAGGAGTATAATCTACACTGTTTAAGAACCTACTTGACAATGTTGTAGCTAAAAAAAAATTATCTTAAGAACTTAAGTTCTTCAAATCTTGGAGATGTTAGTCAAAATTTGGATAATCTGTACTTAAAGTTATTGGGAACCATTAACAGCTATTTCATCTTATGAAATTACCTCTCAATCTTAATTTGTAGATGCTAACATTTCTTATTTTACTACAGTAGAATCAAACTACTGATTCTGAGGGTTCTTTTTTTCCACTTGTTTTCATATTTTCTAGTAGTGAATTTTATAATGCCTTGTTCAATATAAGCACTTGATGAAAATTTCACTAGTTCATCATGGTTGCATTGAAGAAGCAATTTTTCCTGTTTACTTCTCATTTTTAAAAGGAAATAATATGTTAAAAGTTGGTGTTGAGGAATGTATCAAGTACAGGATAATGCTAAAAGTTAAAATTGGTGTTTCCAGTGAATTTTTAGACAAACCCAAATTGAATAATGCAGGTTGCTGCACTTCTGACTGTGAGAATCAAATAATCTGGACCAGCCTTAATAATCCACCAGAACACACCTGTCTAGGTCCTGCAGATGGTTAGAGCACCCTGATAATGAAGCAGAGACCTGTTTTGATTGAGCACTTCTGGTGCTCTATTAAATGTAAATGTGTTTTGAAGATCAGTTCTGTGTGTAATGGACTAGATGAACAAGAAAGACATTAAAGGTCTGTAGGTAGGAAGAGAAATGGTTAGAGGCAGAAAGGGAAAATAAAATGACATTTTCCTAGTACCTACTATGTGTCCATTCCTGCTCAGGACTTTTTTACATCTTCACATAATCTCCATTATAAAGAGAAGATATTGAAGCTCAGGGTTCAAGATGAAATAAAATAACAGAAGTAAAATGCCTAGATCATCCCTTCTGCTACTCATAATCATTCAAAAATTTTTACAGATTCATAAACCTGTGCTTCCTGAAGTGGAATCTGTTTAAGCCTTTAAGCCATTTTTTGCTAAATGCCAGTGATTTACACATATGTACTGTGTATTGCAATCAAAGAGTGACTTTCTAGAGGGCAGTATAGATTGTTAGAGTGGGAACTTGGCTTTTTGATTACATAGTGTAACCTTTTGTCTTTCGAGAAGCCATGAAGTCATGCAACAGGAAATTGCATGACTTTCTCAATCCTGGTATTAGCAAAGTCAGAATTACAAATTTGAACGTACCAATATCTATTCCTGTGACTTTACACTGGTCCACATTGCTACTAAATTGGAAGAGTGTAAGCTACTAGAAATTGAGAGCACATTTTCCTGGCATTAATTCTTTACTGTCAAAATATGCTCAATACAAATGCGACATTTGATTACTATTTGGTTGACTCATTCATTCAATAAATATTTTTAAAACTCTTTTTATATAATAGATACTGTGTTGGAAAAATGGAAATTTAAAAAATGATGCCTGGTATTGGGGTTACATAATATTAGGTGAAATAGACAAGGAGAGAAATACTTATTAGAACGTGTGGGAAGAATGGCAGTGAAAGAGGATGTGTGAGCTAACGCAGAGAGACTGGGTTTAAATTTTAGTTCTGTGCATGTAACTGTATGCTTTGCACAAGTTACTCAGTTTCACTGAATGCCTATTTCCTCATCTGTAAAACATAGATCCTACCTAATAAGCTTGTCATAAGGATTTGGTCCTCACTAGGCACACAGGACTTGATGTTATTATGGAATATATTATTATTATTATTATATACAAATTGCTATAATTGTGAGGAGTGGATCAGGAGAGACACTATTAAAATGGAGATATTGGAAAGGATTTTGAAGTATGAACAGGGAAGTACCAAATGAACAAAGAAGTAGTATAAGTGCAGTGAATGATCAGTACAAATATAGGCTCACTTTATTAAGCATGAAATTGTTAAATTACACATTTAGGTGGGTAGCAACTTTGCTAGTCCCGTAAAATAGCATAAACTCAATGACTCACTCACTGACTTACCCTGACTAGAGGAAAGTCTGTGTGTCTGTGTGTGTGTGTGTGTGTAGCACTTTGAACTTGTTTAAACTTGGTCTTCTTCAGGAAAATAGGAAGATTGTTCTTCATAATCTAGAGGTTATATTCTTTCACAGGTGCATTACAGCACAGAGTGAAGCCGTTCTCAGGTAACAGGCAGCTACAGCAGACATTTTGCTGCACATGCACCAAAACATTAAACTTCCTTAAATTTTAACATTTTATGGATATCTTGAGTAACAAATTAGGAAAAGTACTTAATGGTGCCAGAAAAATTCAACTGATAGACCTTCATACCTAAGATCAATATTTGATAATGTGCAGATAGACATGGTGAAATTTTGGCAATGAGTCTCTCAATTCTGATCCAGAATAGTGAACTTTCAGAAACATGATGTCATGGGACATGGCTGGGATTCAGCAGATTCAGAAAAACTAAAGAAAAAAGACTTGGCTGGACTAGGATTAGTCATGTCACACTATGGGGAAGGTAATATAATCATCTCTACTTTATTGAGTAAGGATATGAAACATGGGCCATTAAATAACTTGCCCAAAATCACAGCTAGTAAGTGGAAGAATCACGCTCTAGAAGGCACATTCTTAACTACCACATAGCATAAGTTCAGTTTGCAGCACATTGCATTTGATATCTTGTTATAGATATCCAGATATACTGAGATATAGAGAGCTAGAAATCTGTCTCTTAGGATAGATATATTATCTGGATATAGATTTGGAAGCATGAGTGTGGATGAGCTCTCACAAAAAACTGTCTAGAAGGTTACACTTTTGACTGAAATAAGACACACCAGAGGAAAAAAATGGTGTCTTTAGTATTACAGATGACACCCATGGTAGGAGATGGAACAGCTCAGGGGGATAACCAAATGCAGAAGAATTGAAATTTAACAGTCAGGTTGAGATGGAAATGAAAAGGATGAAAAAAGTTAAATGGAACAATTTGAGAGGTAGGAAGAAAACCAGAAAAATGAATGTTTTAGAAGTCAATTCAGGAAAGAATATTGAGGAGTATAGGGTGGTTGACTTGTTCAATATAGCCAAAAGCAATGAGGTCTAAAACGAGGCCATTGGAATTTAATAATTAGTTGTCATTGGTAAGCTTTGGTGGAGTGGAAAAGACTGAAGTCAGATTACAATTGGTTGAAGAGTGAAAGGAAGTAAGTAGAGATATTAAATTGTGGTTCCCTGGAGGTCCAGTGGTTATAGGACTTGGCACTTTCACTGACTTGGGCCCGGGCTCGATCCCTGGTTGGGGAACTGAGACCTGCAAGTCACGAGGCACGGCCAAAAAAAAAGATATTAAATAAAAACAGACTTGATTCACCTGTCTGGTACTTGTAACGTCACCCAGCAATGTTTTCATTGCTTATTTCGATATTAAGACAAAAACCTCATGTCAGCCTGGTAATGACCCCCAATGGGCATCAGCCTATTGTTGCTTATAGGTTCTAAGACTTGGGAAAGAGCCAGCTGAGGTGGTTTAGAGTAGAAACCAAGGTGGTCCACAGTTCTCTCATCTCAGTCCCTCTAAATATCCCAACAGAGAGTCGATGGAAATTGCTTTACTGGGTGGAGGGAGGTGCAGGCAACTCTGAGTTTGAATCTAGCCTTGTGACTTAAAACCTCTGTGGTCTTGGGGATGTTTCTTAAGCTAAGTCTCAGGCTTCTGACCTATAAAATGGAGGTAGTGATAGTGCTTATTTCACAAGTTGTTCAGATAATCAAACGAGCTATTGCAAGCAAAGTATTTATCATTGTGTCTCACATCATTAAGTGCTTAATTAATAGCAGCTGCTCTAATTATTTATTATTATTATCATCTGTACTTTCACTAATTCCTTATGATTATGCATAGTGACTTGTCGTCTGGGAAACTGACTGATTTCCTTCATGGATGTACAATAATTTAGCCGTAAATAGAGATCACTGTTGTCATCCAGCATAGACATACACACACACAGAGTTGCAGTAATGGAAAGAGCATGGGATTTGGAGTACGACAGATAAAATCTTGAGTCTGGTTACATTGCTTTCTAGCTGTTTCATCCCTGGAAAATGTCTTATCCTCCCTGGTATGTAATTTCCACATCTGTATAATTGGAAAAATAACACTCTTCTTATAGGACCATTATAAAAATTGTATGAGGCAACGTTTATTTGAAGGGTTTTGTACTGGCACTTATTAAGTTCAACACAAAGATACGTTTGCATTCATTTATCTTCAGGATTAAACATGAAAAATGGGATCTTAAGTCATTTCCTTTTTTTTTTTTTCAGTTGACACTTTTTTGGTTGAAGATATTTTGTCCTTTCTATATATATATTTTTCCCTGTGAAAAGTCACTCACTAGACCCAGGGGTCAATATCTGTAGAGAGCCAGACTGTCTTATGAAAATATATAAGTGCAAACAACAAAATCACTTTCAAGAAGCTTTTATGTTGGGTGTGGGAAAAGATAACAGCTCTAAATAGATGAGCCCTGTGCTTACCATCAGTGTTGGCACTGCTACTGGGATCTCCTGGGATCTGGTGGATTCAACATGTTGTTACATATTGCTCTTATTTTCACACTGTTTAAACCAGAACAAAATTTCCACTTCGGTCTTTTAATAATCTCATTTACCTAGTGGAAAAACTGCTGTATACCCAATGTGCTAGGTTCCCGTCAATAGTCTCATTTTATTGCTCTGGAACTTGATAGAATTTTAGTTTTAAATAAAATGGTTAGTAATTCCTCTGGTGTATTTGAGATTTTTAAAAGTATTTTTTTCAATCTAGTTTAATCTGTGTTTAATTTAATATATTAAGTCTTAATTTAATATTTTATAATTTGAACTAATATATTTAAAATGCATTACATCTTAATTTTATATATTCAATCACAGTTTAATAAAGTTTCCTTTTAACATCTTGATTAAAAGGACTGTTGCACAGTAGTCATTCTTTTCAATTAAACTCCAAGCACTGTTGTCTCAGTGGGCTTCAGTATTCCTTCAAGGGCTAGAAGCTGAAGTCCAGACAAGGAGGAAGAACATCAGTAGAAAAATGTAGAAATATTATTGGCATATCTTTCTGACCCTAATGACATCTGTATTATTAAGAGCAATGCTAGTTGCTGTAACAGGCACATTCTGAAATTTCAGTGTCTTAAAACAATGGACATTATTTGCCTAATCTACCAAAATAGTGTTCCTGGTGTATATGTGGTTCTCCTCCAAATGGTGATTCCAGTACCCAATATTCCATCTTGTTGAGCTACCATCTTCAATATTTGTCACAAGATCTTCCAGAAGGTGAAAGAATGCTGAGGATCTCATGGGATGGGTTTTTATGAGCCAGATCTAGAAGTGGCACATGTTATGTTTCTTCCTATTCAGTTGATCAGACATGACCACGCCTAACTCCAAGGGGTGACTGGGAGTGTAGTTGAGCTGTGTGCAAGGCAGAGAAAGGAAACAGGAAGTTCATATTTAAGATGCTATTATTTGTATCCCAAAGTACATATAACATTAATTAGATATTTTATTTCTAGAATCATTTCTTTGCACCTAGCATGAAATTTAATATCTCTGCAGAAGTTAAAAATCCCTGACTAAAAAAAAAAACACACTGTTTGAGAAAGAAAGCCAACAAAGTACATGTGAAATGTTGTTATTACTTCTGTGTGTCTGAGAAACATAGCTGCTTCCAATCAGTAATCTCTGAGCACCAAGGTAAACAAACAGAAACAAGATGTAACCACCATACAAAATACTTTGAGGGAAATGTTCAAGGTTTTCTATGTTTGAATAACTATACTTTTGAAGGAATCAAACAGAAGGGTGTTCCAGCTTTTCAACCATTCAGTAGAGAGGCAAGTACAGAAAATACAGACCTCTTAACCCACCCATCCCCCAAAAGATAGGGTATTGTGACACAGAACTATAGATTTTCATTATGAAAGGAGCATTGAAATTTTGCTAACGAGAATATTTTGAGTGATTTGTTAAGAGCTCATGATATACAGATGACAAGCGTGTGAAAAACTCTCAACATTATTAGTCACTAGTGAATTGCAAACTGAAACCACAATAAGATATCACTACACACCGTTTAGAATGGATAAAATTAAAAAGTCTGACCCTACTAAGTTCTGGTGAGGAAATGAACAAACTGGACATCTCATCCAATGCTAGTGAATGTAAAATGGCACAACCACTTTGGAAAAATGTTGGGGAATTTATTAAAGAGTACACCTACCATATGATTCAGTTATCTTGTGCCAAAGTATTTTCTCAAGTGAAATAAAAGCATATGTCCACACAAAGACATGTGCATGAATGTTCACAGCAGCTTTATTTGTAATAGTCAAAAAATAGAAACAACCCAAATGTCCATCAACAGTGCCAACAACTGTGGTATACAATGCAATAGAATACTCCTTAAAAATAAAAAAGGAATAAATATTGATACATGCTACAACATGGATGAATCTCAAAATAATTATGCCAAGTGAAAGAAGCCAGGCAAAAATAATGCATACTGTATGATTCCATTTATATACAATGAAAATACAAACTAATTTACAGTGACAGAAAGCAAATCACTTGTTGTCTGGGGATGGGAGAGGAAGTTTAGAATAAAGCATGACAAAAGGCTTCAGCATTCTTTTGGGAAAGTTACAGATATGTTTATCTTGATTGTGGTAACGGTGTATACATAGGTCAAATCTTATCAAATTGTATACTTTAAATATGAACAGTTTATTGCTTGTCAATTATACCTCAATAAAGATGTTTTTTTAAAAAGTAATATTTGATGTAAAGAATTCATCATATTCAGATATTCCTGTCAAAACTCATAACCAGAATTTAGGCCTAAATTGAAGGGCATTCTACAAAATAACAGATCTGTAATCTTTAAGAGTGTCAAAGTCCTAAAAGTCTAAGAAAGAGTGAAGAAATGTTGCTGAATGAAGGAGAGTAAAGAGAAATGACAATTATTTGCAACATAGATTCTGAACTGGATTTTTATAAGGCTTTATAAGTCATTATTGGAACAATTGGCAAAAGTTGACTGGGTCTGACTATTAAATCATAATAATGTATAAATATTAATTTCTTGATTTGATGGTGGTATTGTGGATGCATAGGATAATACCATGTTTGTAGGAAATGAGGGAAGTAAAGAGAACATAGTAGGAGGTGATGGGACATCAGGATGACAAATTACTCTCGAATGGTTGAGAATAACCATGTCTTTGTATATTTCTTTAAAGTTTGTTTAAATTTGTAATTATTTCAACAATAAAACATTTAAAACCATCTTTCAATAATAAGAAAACAAAACATTCAAATAAAAAAGGGCAAAAGACTTGGACAGATACTTCACCAAAAATAATATATAGATAGCAAATAGGCATATGACCAGATATTCAACATCATTAGTCATTAGGTAAATGGAAAGAAAATCCACATGGAAATATCAGAAAACACATATTAAAATGGAATCTGACAATGTCAAGTGTTTAGTGAGAAAGTACAGAAAGTAGAACTCCCATACAGTGCTTTTGAGAATATGATATAGTAAAACCACTTTGGAAAACAGTTTTGCAGTTTCTTAAAGAGTTAAGTATATACCCACCATATGATCTAGTCATTCCAATTGTAGGTATTTATACAAAATCAATGAAAATATGTTCATACAAAGACTTGTACACAAAATCCATAGAAGATTTATTAGTAATATAAAAAACTGGAAACAATTCACATGTTCATCAACAGGTGATTGCATATGTGTATATGTATATATATGTGTACATAGGATGTATTCAATTAATGGAATACTATTCAGCAATAAAAAGGAATCAACCACTGATACACACAATAACATGGATAAATCTCAAAATAATTATGCTTAGTGAAAGAAGTCAGACAAAAAAATGTACATACTTTTGTTTCTCTTTATGTAAAATTCTAGACAATGTGAACAAATCTATAGTGACAGAAATCATTCATTGTCTGAGGATGGGAGAGGGGAGAGCCAGAGGGAGGGATGAAAAAGGGACACCAGGAAACTTTTGGGGATGATGGATACGTTCATTCTGTGATTGCGCTCATGGTTTCACCGGTGTTTATGTAAGTCAAGTTACATCAAATTGGATATTTTCAATATGTACATTTATTGTATGTAAATTTCACATCTCAGAAAAGCTGGTAAAGAAGGGAAGTCAGAAGAAAAAAGGCTTAGCTGGGTGCTTGATAACTTTAAGAAGCAGTGAGCTCAAGCCTATATTCCTGGTGAGTGCCTGCCCTGTCCAGCTCACTGTTACCAGTTGAAGGTAGACATATCTTCCTAACAGACAGTGAAGCTGAGATTATGGTTAATATTTTTTGGTGAAATCTGAGGAAGCTAACAGAATGCTTGGGAGTGGGCCAGTTGGATTCCCTTGAGCAAAACCAAGGCACAACTCAGAAATATTTTTTCAATGTGCCCCACCTTCTAAATGAATGATTATGAATAGTTTTGGATTCCTGGTGTGGAAGTATTTCATGAAGAAACGGAAGTCCAAGGATACCAGGAAAGTGCCAGATAAATGCAGTTCAGGAAATCTTAGAGACATGGCGAAACTAAATGCTTGGACTCTACTGGAATTAGGATATATGCTGGGGCAAGTCAGTTCATAGAGTTACTGTTGTGCAAGTGTCCGCAAGGAGACTAATACCAGCACCAGCTTGTCTTCTAACTAATCAGAGTCAAAGGCAGAAATGCAATGTGCTGCTTTCCCTCTCCTTCCTCAGCTCAGCGGCCTTTTGTCTTCTAACCTTCCCTCAAGGACTGATTCCTCAGGCTGAGTTGCTAGAAGAAACGAGATATCGGAAGCTCAATGGAGCAGTCCATAAAAAAACTTAAGGAAGACCAGTTGTGAAGTGATGGTAACCATTCTGATGTTTATCAACACATTTCTGATTCCTCTTCCTTTAGGAGACTTGTAGAATTGTATTTCCTGCACCTGGCACAAACCCTCCCTCCCTGCCCTTTAGGGCCATGTGATTCCTTCTGACCAATAAGTTGTGAGTGTGTCATTTCTGAGCTAGAACACTTTAATTGCCCCTTGCAAAGCTCTTTTCCCATTAGCTCAGGAACTGGCAGCGAGGGAAATGGTGGCTTCTCATTCAGTCTGATCCCATAATGATTAACGAGCAGGACACCCCTTGCCTGCTTTCAGTGGACATACAGCATTAGCAAGAATGAAGCTTATCTTGCTTGGAGACACTGAGATTTTAGAGTTTTTTGTTACCACTGCACAATCCTAGCTATCCTGGCTCTTTGTTTCAAAAGAACTTGAATTTGGTAAGTTACAGACACTGATTTTCTTGCTTTAAGGTCCTCTGTGGTAAGACATGGACTGAAGTAGAAGTAATTGTTGCTAGAACAAATTGATCCGAAGTCCACAGTCAGCGTCTAGGATTTTCCCCATTAATTGGCTTAGAATATGGAAAATGACTTCCTTAATACAGGAAATAGTCCACAATTTTTCCATTACAATATTTGCATTGAATTCTACATATTCAGCCACAGAAATAATAAATCACTTTCTTCTATACCTAAAATTTGGTCAAGAAACATGTAGCAACAACGATGACGTGGGCTGCTAAACATTAAATGTGCAAAGTTTACATGAACTGACATGAACTGAATTACCTGTGGCTAAATTTAAAACAAAGGTGGTACCTCCTAAAGAAGATAAAGTGAATGCTTGGTTATTTGGACTCAGTCTTAAGAATAAGGTAGCCTGTCTTAAGATAAGAAGAAGACTGCTATGACAGTTGCCCAAGCAAATCACAGCACATCTTTTAAATTTTTGGCTCACCCAAATGTAGTAGTTAATTCTAAATACATGGAATATTTCATAAAGATACCTGAGTTTTTTGATTCTATCCCTCACTGAGGCATGATATTGCAAATGTTCCTTTCAATAATTTGATAGACTCAAGCTTTGAGCCAGAGAGAGCATCTGTTGGAAAACATGGTAATATTTTTCCTATTTATGACTCTTTTCAGTCTAAACCACAACCTCATTTCTGTTGTGAACACCCATCCTTTGAAAGCACAGAAATCACAATAATGATATTTTGCCAAAAAGGAATTGTGGAAATCACTCAACACTTCCCAGCAATGGGAAATATTTCCCTCTATCCACTAAATCCAGAAACTTTTTTCATAAACAGTTCTATGGATTTGGCCCCCACCGCGGCTCCTCCAAAGGAGGAGACTGAGACACCAAGCCAGAAATGAACTTAAAGAACACACATGAGTCACTGCATTTAGAGAGCATTTTAATACCAGGGAAGTTATTGACTGAACCAAAACCATTAAGTGTTCCACCTCAGAAAGATTAATAACTGACAACAAAAGTGATGTTCCAGAAATTAGACTAGACATGTATGATAAGGACAGAAAACTAAATAGAAGACCATGCATGTTTCTAATCCTCTTAATGTTGCTCAGCTACCAGCATCCAATAACTTGGGGAAAAAAAAAATCAGAAAAAAATAGATTTTTTGCTTTTTCATAGCTTGAAAGAATTTCCACGTTTATGAAGTTCTCATCACTTACAGTTTAAGAACTTACAATAACTAAGCCAGAAAGAGACAAAACAAAATACTTCTGCCTATTATCTAAAATTATGGGATCATAGATATGCTTATGAGTATCATTCATCTGGATATCAGGGTCTGGTAACTCTGAGTGCAATGACTACATGCCATGGTATCTTCACCAGAGGAGAATTCTTCACATTCCTCTACATAGGGGGCCAGAAGTGGAGCTCTGAATGTTTGCAGGAAGTATAAGTGACTTCATATCTTAGATAAAGGGGAAGAGAGACAAATAAATAAGGGAGATACAAATTGTGAACGGCTAAGAAGAAGAGTGAGTGGCCAAAGAGTTTAGATGATGTCATATTTTTTCTATATGGAAATGTCTAAAGTCAGTGATCCAGGCTGTAAACTATTATGGTCTCTTAATTGATTCCCTGCTTTCACTCTTTTCTACCCTATCATCCACTACTTCATACCCTGACCCAAAATATTGACACCTTCTACAATCAACAACCAAAGTAATCTCCTAAAATTACATGTTATATCACATTACTTTTTAGCTGAAAACCTTCCAGTGACTCCCTACTAAAAATAAAACAGAACTGACCTTATAATACTCTAGGATACTGAAATTAATTTGACCCCTGGATATTGGGCCTTCCTCAATTTCTATTACTCTTTCCTTTGTTCATTAAGCTCCCATTACAATGACTTCTTTCCAATCCTAGAACACACCAAACTGGTCCTTTTTATGGACTGTTGTCCTTGATGGTTATTGTAGCTTAGTTTTCCTCCAAATGTTCACAGTCATTATTTCGTCTTTCTCATAAAGGAGTTCTCAGTTCAAATCTTATCTCTTCAGAAAGAGCTCTCTACATGTTATATTCCCCCTAATCATTCTCTGTCACAGAAACATTTCTATATTTTTTGTCATAATTATCACTATTTTAATTCTTATTTGTTTATTTTTTTTGCCTGTTTTAATCTGTCCTCACTCCAGGTCTAAAATAAATGCTCCATGACAGTACAAATCTGGATTGTCTTTTACCATTACCCAGCTCATAGGAAAGTGCCTCTCACACCATAGATACACAATAATTTTTTTGAATTAATCTAAACATCTTTTGTTCAAGTTGTGTTCAGGGAAAACTACTGAAATCTAGCTCAGCATAAAATGAGTTGAGAAATTAATGAAACAGCAAACTAAGGAAATAGAACATTTCATTAGGGAAAAGTAATTGTCTTTCTTGTTTCAGCTTGGTTACATGTAGGAATTTCTGTTGTATGTTTTCTACATTTGAGAATCAAAAAAATTAAATACATATACAATAAAACAAATTGGCAATTTTTTAAAACACTGCCTTTGTAGAGAGTGACAAGCTGAAGAAAAAGGGTATTCTTATACCCACGCAGAATTATAACTCACATTTGTGAAGAGTTTTCACTCTGTGTTTTTCTAAGAAAGACTTACCAGCCTCATCATAAATGCCACTGATTCATTTAAGCCAATTGTATGTAATGATCATACTGGAAGCAGAAAACTTGAAGTTTGGGTATTAGTGAGGCCACAGTTGGAGTCTCATTTAATTTCATCTACAGCAAAACCTATTTGTCTGACCATTGGCCTGGCTCTTGAATTTTGGCCAACTGTGTACGAAAGGCATCTCCTTTCTCACAGAAAAGGGATCATGCCAAGGAAGGCAGACAAGTTTCTAGTGATCCATAACACTGACATAGACATCCTGCTGATAAATTAGTATGTTCTTGGACAAAAGTCAGCATTTGTGTTATTGTAAAGACAAATACCTGTTACTTTACATAGTAGATATAGAGGTCTTAAAAGAAAACACATTTTGGAAATAATGCTGTCTTTTAAAAATATTAAAGAAGACAATTACTTACAAGAAAATTTTAGGGAATTCTTTCCTAAAAGAAATAGGTATTTTGTAAAATGGACAGGGTTGTTTAAATGATCCTTGACTGGATCAGGTTTGCTCAGAAATTAGGTGAGGTTGATTATACTGGAATCAGCGCCTGCAGCTTAACAAAAATGAGAAGAGCAGATAGTCTTAAAACATGATCTGTTAGAATCTTTTTAATGATTAGATTCTATTACTGACATACATAAATATGTGAAAATACACTTTGTTATAGATGTAATTTATGCTTATACATTCTAAAGTTTATTTTGACTTAGCATAATGAGAGAGGGATAGAGAGGGTACCCAATCCCATGCCATATATTTAAAGGGCCCCACTTTGGCCCTCATCTGGCTATGTTCCTCCCCATAGGTGAGGGGTCCTAGGTTCCAAAGGTATGTGCTCATCCATAACCCATGTACTCCCTTCTAGATCATTCTACACATTCTGGGGTCCCTAAATTTCCAGCCCAAATGCCACTGAGATTGTTTCCAAGGCCTGTGTGAGTCTTCTTCCAAAGTCTGCCTTCCTAAAGGCAGAACAAGTGATTGCTGGTGAATTCCACCCTAGATATTGAGGATGTAGATAAACATGGAATGGCTGGCTGGAATATCCTGATGTATGGGTGTAAGGTCTCTTTGAGTGTGACAGACAGCTGGAGGTGAAAAGAAAAAGCCCATCAAAGTGGGCCTGGATCCTGGGATTGGGCAGATTCATTCTACTCTGTCATGTTCTGATGAGGAACTAGCCTTCCCCTTCCCAGTTTTAATAAAGATTTGTTTGTCAAGGTGGAATGCTAGAGTATATTTTATACAATAGTTTCATAACATGTCATAACTTTTAAATACTTAGACATATGATATGGGAGCCTCCATGTATATTCTTGCCTCAGGGCTTGCAAATGTTAGGAGGAGGTCTGTCAGAATATTTACTATGTTCAGAACTGTATTAGAAACTGAGCTTTAAGAGTATTTGTATATCTGACATTAGGTTGCTGTGTATCTCCTCCCAGAGCTGGAAGTCTGCACTCTGGTGTATCTAGGCTGATGTAACTGAGGGCAGACTTAGTGTTCTGCTCACCTTTCCTTGGTATAGAGATACTTGTGGAAAGTGCATGTGGCTGCCTGAGAGGGAAATGGATATGCCAGAGAGTGACCTGGAGGCCCCAAAGAAGCCTGTGTGTTGGGATAGATTCCATTATTTAAAAATATTTACTGTTCCTCCTTGGTAGAACATTGTAGTTCTGCAACCATTGAAATCAGACTTGGCCCTGTGACTTCCTCTGGTCAATGTGGAAGTAATATGAGCACTTTCTGGCAGAATCTTTATGATCCATTATGTGGCTCCACGATCTCTCTACTACAAGATCAACTAAGTCCTTGATAGGAGCCACTCCTTCAGGCTATCCTGTAATAAAGACTGACACTGAGTGGAACTGCTATGACCTTCAATGAATACGCAACCCAAAGAAGAAATAAATCTTTGTTGTTATAAGTTATTGTGACTTGGGTATTATCTGTTACTGTTGCATAACTCAGCCAGAAATAAAGGTGGGTATAATGAAGACACACTATGTGAACTTCTTAACTGGAGGCCACAAGGATCATGGGTGTCAGCAGCAGACGCCAGTGCACAATGATGGGTATGAGATTAACATGTTATACAACAGTGGAGAACAGCAAGAAAAGAGGACAACATGTGGGCATGTGAACCAGACATCCCTGACCTGATTCCTGGACTGTAATTGAGCATCAGAGATGAGCAACTGCAAAAGCAACAGGTGTAAAAACTTTAACTGAGTCAAAATTCTGAACTGAATTCATTTTAAAACCAGATGTGACTGTTACCTTGAACTGATAAGAAATTTGCCAATAGCTTGCTTAAAGGCTGCAGAGCTATGTAACTTTAATTTTTTAAGGAAATAAATACTACATTTTTGCAAATCTAACTTTGAGACTGCAAATTTGAACCCATTACAATAATAGTCTATAGGTAACCTTTCTGAGCACTTAGAAGTCGCAACACCTGACGAAGAGGTTCTATCATCATCTCAGTTTCATCGAGGAGTAAAATGAGGTGCATGTGACTGTTCCTTTGCCCAGTCTCACAGCCCAAGCCCACAAGCCCAATAATATCATGTCTCCTACCTACCCATCATGTCTATGTCCTAATCTACTGAACCCTGAGCATAGCCTGTGTGAGGCCTAGCAGGAGGCATATAATGTCACTGCCATCCAGTTGGCTGAATTTTTCATGTGGGGATGCAAGATAGAGGTGGAGAGAGAACATAATAATCACCCCTTACATTTGTGTAATGCTTTCATCTTGTCTCATTTATAATAATGCACATTTATGAGGTAAGCAAGGTAGAGGTTACTGCTTACATTTGATAAATTAGGAAATACATTAAACAGCCTACTCAGAACCAACTACTTCTGCTAGGGGCTGAGGACCGGAGCACAGAACATGTTCCTAAGAATCACATAATCACCAAAGCTCACAGTGATTTGAGAAAAGAGTCGTATTTTCTCTATTTTAAGATCACAAACAAAGATATTACAATATTCACAGAACTAAGAGAGATTATGTAATTTCCATTTTAAATAGCAGTTAAAAATCCTATGAGGAAAGTGTGTGAACAACTCTGTAATAAATGTTTGACTGAAAAAATTTTATGAAATACTGAATCAAGGCTTGGAAGTAAGTAGGTTGGTATAGATTGAACAGGACCATTGTTGAGATTACTCCTGAATCTAACTGCTAGCCACCTCTCTCTAGAGCTTCAGGTCTGCGTTTCCAAAAGTTTTCCCCGTAACTCTACCTGGATACCTTGTCAGCCCTTCAAATAAATTCATCCCATCTTCTTCCCACAACCTGCTCCTGGTCCCGACTTCCTCGGTTCTATAATATTAGCAGAATTCTCTCAGCTACACATTACAAGTGCCTCAGGGTTATCTTTAAATCTTCACAGCATTTAGGTACTTGTCTTTAGATTCTATCATTTCCATTTGTACAAAAAGCCATTTCTTTCTTTCCAATCTTACTGACACCAGACTAGTTCAAGCCTTCATTAATTCTCTTCTGGATCATTAAAATAATCTCTTGGCAGATCTGGACAGCTATAATTCCTTACTTTAGAAATGCATATTTATTATTACTGGGCTAATTATGTTTCTTACTACAACTGTAACACTACCATGCTCTTTTTCAAACCTAATCAGATTTCCATTGTTTGTGGAATTAAATATCAATTTTTGTTTCCAAATTTAAATTCAAGAATGGGAATAATACTTCTTTAACATAATGGTAAAGTCTCTTTTTCTGCACTGCCTGTATTATCATCTCTAGTAAAAGTGAACTACTTAGTTTATAAGATGCCCTATACTTTCCCACTTCTCCTCCTTTTGTTCTTGCTTCTATAATTGGAAATCCTTTTTCCATGTCTACCATAAATTATTCCACCTTCATGAAGGTATCCCTGCTCGTCTCAGGAAGACTTAATATTATCTTCTGGTAATATGAGAGATTTACCTTCATAAGTCATTGCTGATACAATCACAATTGATATTATCCTCATATAATCATGATTGACATATAAGAAGTTTACTTTTAAATCAATCATGTGAAATTTAGCTATAAATATAAATAGCATGCATTCTAACTTTGTTTTATCATTTAGGCCTAAAGCCCACATAATACTGTTAGGTCCTAGAGAAGAGAGGATTTTTTTTCACCATTTTATTCTATGTAATATTTTATACCTAGATTTTATGTGAGAGACACTTAAAAACTATTTATTGAGGTGAATTAAAAAACATTAACCTAAAATTGTGGTATGATTTCTAACTGCCCCAGATATAATTGAAGCTATTATGTTACCCACTGCCAATAAAAACATGAAGTAAAGAGACTGGGACTACTGAGAAATAAAACTGCACTACTTCATTATTTTTAAATTATATATTCTGCATTAATAATGAAAAGACAATATTGATTTTGGATATAATCTTATAAGGAGGATGATTAAGAATTACAGAAACCTTTTGTTCTTGTTGGTTTCCTATGACTCTCATGAAAATTTGAAACTGTGTTTTATTATCCTCAAATCATTTATAGAGGCTTACATAAATTTTAAGGCTGGAGCCCTGCCCAGCATAGCACCAAGATCAAAGACTTATTTTCTAGTAAATTAGAATCCAAATCTTTATATCACAAGTTTACAAATTTATGGAAGTATTAGCCATGAAATAATCTGTCATCTGGTCATTAGGTTTCAACACTGAAAAACTTAAACTGGGTAAAAAATAAAGTTAATTAGGGTATCAGAAAATAGATCTATGAGTGACATTCCCATTACATTTAGACTTTGGATATGTTTATAGAGTGAACTGTAACTGTCCACAGAGCTCTGTTTAAGAAAGCAGTGTATTCTTAGGTTATATCTTAGTTCAAAAGTCACAATATTTAGTGAATATGTTGTCAAAATTGATCAACGTTTAAAATGCACTTATACTACAACTGAAAGTAAAAAGATACTATGGGTATAAGTCAGCCATCAGAAGGATATAACTGATTGGGGATGAGAAGTAAGAGGCTTATGTAACACGGAGCTCCTGTAGGAAGAAAGATCAAAATTCAATGGCTGCACTGAGGACATAAAAGAGCAGGCAGGTCAGGGACAGTTCAAATAAGGACATGAGCTGAAGTCCATCCTGGGGAAGTGCTCTGTACAACACAGCACCAGTTACTGTACAGTGATTGTGGTGATTGTTCTACATGATAATCTGTGTTGCCTTCTGTAGTATTCTTTAAATATTTTAATTCCTTCAAGAAATCCACTGAAAATTCTACAATTAGAAAATGTTCCATTAACACAAAACAGCCGAGAAACACTGCCTTAGTCACTTATGTAACTGCCAATAAAATATTTCATAATCAGATTTTAAATCATTGCAGAAAGAAGAGCCTGTAGACCTTATCTGGTTGGTTTTTCAGGTTTGCCTTTGGACATAAACTGCTAAGTATGCTTAAAGAAAAATTTGGTATAGACATAAAATCTTTAGATGTTCTTACTATTTGCTGAAATATTAAAATATTACAGTAAAATATTTTATTTTATTAGAAAAGGTGGTTTTGTGGAAATTGTAATTTTCAAATGCTTGCTCTATAATAAGAAATAAATGTGTTATTTAGCATTGTGCAAATTAGGATACACAAATTTTTTAACTGTTGAGATTATTAAAAAATAGTTGAGTGCTTCTTAGTGAAAACTATCTTAAAATTGTTTTCTGGTGTTAATAATTGTCTGTCAATAGAGAGTAAGACTCTTTTGGAGGTGCTGAGAGATAAGATACAGGGAACAGAGAGGGGGAGGTATATTTGGCTATTTGTATGTGGCAAAAATAAACACCGGTATATTTTTCTGTGAGGTATTTGCCCTCATCAGAAGAGTTAAAGCTGTTTCTAGGCTATGTTGATAAAAACACTAATTCAATTCAATACAGCACAATCTTGAATACAGAACTATATAACCACTTCAGTATAGGATCTTGGTGAAACTGAATACAAGTTGTTTTAATGCTCCTGAGGCAAACAACAGAATTCAAGGAGAATGATTCATTTAAGTAAAAGTCCATAGTAACGTAAAAATATAATGTCATTTAAAAGTTGAATACCAGTGATACACATCCTTCAAACCCCATCTTCTCAATAAAGACTTCCACCACTATATGGGTCCTCAAAGACTATATGAGATGAAAAATATTATTCTAAACCAAGATGTCAATAGCTGCAAGTAACTTCTTACTAATAACAAAAATCAGGAAAGCTTAAAAATGATATACTTTAAGAAGAAAAAAAATATTTGGGGAGATTCAAATTTATTTTTGTACTCATAATGCTCTCATTCACTAATATGTGGAGAACTTTATACATTTATGTATATATACATATATATATACATATATATATACACACACACATATATATAAACTTAATGAATGTGAAAGTTTTAGTGAGTGAATTAGGAATTGTGTATCATCCACAATATTTACTCATTGGAATGTCCAGCCTGGTGAAATCACTGTGTTTCGTGAAAAGAAGCTGAGAAATGCTGGTATAGACAGTTTTTGTTTGTGAAGGTAAGCTATCTATTTTTCAACTAAACTGTAAATTCTTCCAGGGAAAGATCAATGACTTTGATTTATTTCAATATCAAGTATAATGTTAAGCACATAGCAGTCTTTTAAGAAACACAATAGAACCAGATCAGCTAATACAGTTACTTGTTAATTACTTGTAGAATTACTACTTGTTAATTCTACTACTACTACTACTAGAAAAGCTGAATTACAAATAACTTATTTTACAAGCCTGAAGGGGAAAACATGGTTATATAAATACTGGAAAATAACAGGAGGTGCTAAAATCTGAGAAAAGTTTCTGGGACCTTATGAAAAAATTAGAAATGTAAATCTGATGAATAATTGTAAAATGAAATTGGTAAATGTAAGTTGCCTGAAAAAAAGTTCCCAGAGAACATTTAGACTAAAAATTAAGCTTTTTAAGTTGAGAGTAATGGTGATTATTTGCAATTATATATATGCTTATCCAATATAATTAAAAAATACCTATTCATGTGATAAAACAGAAATTGATGGGCTGAAACTATATGAAGCAGCAGAGTATAGTCGTTAAGGACACAAATTCTAAAGCCCAATAGCCAGGGTGTGAAAACCAGTGCCACTTCCTATCTCTGTGACTATAGGGTGAGCTATGCTAAAACACTCCATCTCTTTGTGACTCATTTCTCCTCATTAGTAAAGTGGTGGTAGCAATCGTATTTAGCTCACTGATGTGTTGTGAGGTTCACATTAGTTGATAAATAGGAAAGCATATAGAAGAGAGCTAGGCACATAAGCTCTGTATAATGTTTGCTGTTATGAATATCATTTTGCGTCATTCTTCACTTAGCATTATACCAGTGACTGAAAGAAGTACTTAACAAGTGGATACACATATGTGCACACACACACACACACATTAACTATAGTGTTTTAATTAGGAGAAATGACATTATCAATGTAAAGTATACATTTTAAGATCTTATCTAAAAAGTCAATCCTAATAAGATATATATAGAGAGCATTGAGTTTTCTTTCACTTGATGCATAGTATGTGTGTCAAAATTTTGTAAGAAAATAAAATATTCATCTAGTGAATATCATTTGATTGAATATTATTTTGACTATACATTTTTAAAAATTTTAGAGATATACTCTTCCTTAAAATGTGTTTTTGAAAATAACATTGTTCTATTTTCTTTTTACCTTAACAATCACCTTTTTTAATCAATATATGGTCTAACACATATATCTTTCTTTTTTTTAATTGATTTTTATTGGAGTATGGTTGTGTTAGTTTCTGCTATGCAGCAAAGTGAATCAGTTATACGTATACATATATACACTCTTTCTTAGATTTCCTTTCCATTTAGGTCACCACAGAGCATTGAGTAGAGTTCCCTGTGCTATACAGTAGCTTCTCATTAGTTATCTATTTTATACATAGTAGTGTATATAACATACATCTTTCTTTTATTCCAAATCATCTCTGAGGGAAATTGATAATTGTTAACATGTGTGTATGTGTGTTTATATTTACTTGAAAATATGCATTTTTACACATGTTACCTTAGGACAAACACCAAAATATTAGCAGAGGTTAACTCTGAAAGAAGAGATTAAACATGATTTTTCCTGTTTTGGAGTTCTTTTGTGTTTTTCTTACATTCCAAAATATGTATTATAATCTTGGATTTCTTCCATAATATAAAAAAATGTTATGTTTTAGAAAATAGTAGTTGTCAAACCCATAGTTCATTCAGTCTAAGGTTTTCAGAAAACAGATATGACTGCAAAGCTTGATCAACATCAAAGAGGAATATTTTCTCAAAGTCTTAATTTCATTTATTATGTTTTCTTTTATCATACATTTATTTAAACATACGGGAAATGATATATTTTTTGAGCCTTACTTCAAATTATTGGCAATGTCAATCTATGAAAAAGACAGGTATTTTTTTTCCCCCATGAAGTGAGATCGTTTTCAATCTGCCATAACATGTGCCCACACATCTTCACTCTGAAAATGTAGTATTCAAGTTAAATCAGGGCAGATTATTCCTTTTTGACTTTTACAACTGTTATGCTGCTGCCAGAAGTCTTCTCGGCATTTGCTTTGAATTCTGTCTTCAGTGCATCTCTCACTGCTTTTGCACAGATCTGGGAGCACCCGAGGTAGCTGAGTCCAACCTGTCGCCAATATGCCACAGTGATGTTGTGAGTGGAGTCCCTCCCACCGAATCGCAAAGATGAGGTCAGTGCCGGCTCAGTGTGCAGCCTACCTTGGGAAATGATATTGTTAGCTTGCAGTAATACTTGAATATATAAAATAAAGGCTATAAAGCACTTGGGGAAATTTAGTATGTTAATTTCATGTTATACTTTTTTATTGTTTAATATTAGTAATGAATTCCATTAGTTTCATAAGTATGCTGCCGATCGGGTCAAGAGATCTAGTTTGAAACTTAACTCACATTTTTACCCTTTATGTTTTCATATTCCAAGATTTGGTGATGTTAGAGAAGATAGGTATTAGCCCCTCATAGACAATTTCCTTTTAGATGGAGAGTGCCCAATCTGTTTATTAATTGGCCCACTTGGCTGCTAATTCTCAGGGGGGCTGGAACTATATTTTGTTCACTCTTATATACCTGTCAGTTGGTCCTGTGCAAGGCATTTAGCACTGACTTGATAGAATGGAAGTTTCTATGTGTTGGCTTTCTTGATGTTTGCCCACCAAAACCTGATCCGTCCAAAGTCATCCACATCTCAATTAATAACATCTCTATCCTGCTGTACTCTCTTGGGTTATAACCTGTGGATTTATCCTTAATTCCGATCTTTCCCCATATCCTATCCATCTCTATATCCAAAGTGTATTCAGAATCCAACTTCTCATTGCATTCACTATGGTCTCAGACTTCTCCACTCATTTGGAGTATTACAATAGCCTCATGACTTCCTGCTTCCATCCCTCTACGCTTGAATTCTATTTAGTCTAGTGCAGCCAGAATCATTTTCTTAAAATGGAAATTAGTCCACATCCTCCTTTTTCAAAATAATTAACAGCTCCTATTTCACTGAGTAAAAAGCCAATGGCACACAAAGTTCTACCCAATCTTGCCCTGAACCTCTCTGACTTTTCCAACTACTATTCTCCCCAACTCCCTCCTCTCCAGCCATCTGGTCTCTTTGCTCTCAGTGAAGGCTGCCTTAGAAACTTTGCACTCTATCTAATATCCATAAGACTGAATCCCTCACCTCAAGATTTTACTCACCTGTCATTTTTTCATTGGGGCTTACCTTACCATCCTATTCAAAATTTCAACCTCCAACTCCTTGCTTGCCCCCTTGGTTCCCTTTTTCTTGTTCAATTTTTTTTCCCTACAGAATTTGTGACCTTCTAGAATACTGTATCTCTATATCTACCTATCTCTCATCTACCTATCTATCTCATTTAATTAGCCTCAGTCTATTAAAATATAAACTTCAAATCAGGTTGTTCTTCCCCCCACCCCTCTGATTTATCTCAAGTGTCTAGTACAGTGACTGAAATATATTTGATGAATGAATGAATGAATTGTATTGTCTTGTGTAAAAGTGTAAAGTGTTTGTTTCTGCTATTAAGGTGTAATTGCCACCTTATTTCATATATGCTAGTATTTTATTTTAGTGCAAGATGTCATTGACCTTATTTGTTTATTGAATATTTATGCACCCACACTGACTGTATCCTTTGCTTCATAACAAGGAATACACTGGTTAGGAGAATCAGAAGGATATGAATGTTGACGCAAAGCTCAGATAGTGGAAGCAGTAGTTGAATATATTATAAAATAGTTCTGATAGCAATGTGTTTAATAATCTAGTGACTGTCTAACTGATAAAATGTGATTCTAGGTTCTTAACACTTCATTGAAGGAAACTACTTTTAAGGTTAACAAATAGGACAAGAGTTAGTGAAACTATTTAAAATTCATTTTTTGCAGGCTTGAAACACATAGTCTCTCACAAAAATAAACTGTTTTATCATTAAAGTTAATTTAATTTATAAATATAACCCTAAACAAGGTAAATATTCATAATGGTTGACCTGTATAAACAAGTAAACAAGTACATAAAATAATAAATGTATGTTTTTATATAAAGGGCACATTCATGTTAGATGGTGATAACACGTGCTTTTGCTGATTATAATGTAACAGAGATGTTAAATAGTCATGTTAACTAACTTTAACAAAAAGTATAGTGTAGGTATTATTCCATTTTCAGGTGAGGAAATTAAGGATTTCAGTCAATTCCCTAATGAACGAACAGGTGAAACCTGCATGCCCTTTGTTCCCTCTTTATTCTTTCACCAATATTTTTCAACAACTATCTTCTATTATCCATACCTTCCTCTTACAAGATCGTTTATTTCCATTTTCCATATTTTCTGATTTTTCAGCTGTAATTCCACTTCACCTGATGACTTCTGTCTTCACAGGACTTCAAAAAACGTATTTGTCTTCTTTGGTCTAAACCTTATCATGCTTTCTACAGATATAGCATTTAAAGCTAATAATTAACTGACACTGTGAATATAGAGTTTCTTTTTAAATTATAGTTTTACTGAAGTATAATTGATATGCATTAAAATGCACATATATAAAGCATTAGCTGATAAATTTTGACATATGTATATACATGTAAAACCACCACCACAATCACCATAATAACATATTCATCAAACTCAAAAATTTATTTGTGCCCTCTGTTTCCTTTGTGCGTCCCCTTCCCTGTCCCCCTACCTAAGACAACCATTGATCTGTGACTGTAGAGTAATTTGCATTTTCTAGAACTTTATATAAATTGAATCAGGCAGTACTTATTCTCTTTTTTATTTTGGCCTCGTTCTTTATCTCAACATAATCACTGTGAGATTCATCTGGGCTGTCTCACATATCAATAGTTAACTCTATTTTATTGCTGAGTGTTATTTCAGTGTACAGATACATGACAATTTGTTTTCCATTCACCTGTTGATGGACATTTAGTTGGTTTCAGTTTTTGGCTATTATAAATGAAGCTGCAGTGAACATTTATGTATAAGTCTTTGTGTAGACATATGTTTTCACTTTTCCAGTGAATACAGAGCCTGGGTCAGACCATTGGGTAGGTTTCAAGTTTTAAGAAACTGCTAAATTGTTTCCCCAAGTGTTTGTGCCATTTCATATTCCTACTATCAGTTCATGAAATTTCCAGTTGCATCACTTTTATGATCAGACTTTTTAATGTTAGCCATGCTAGTGGATGTACAGTGACATCTTAACGGTTTGCATTTGCATTTCCCTAATGACAATGAGACTGATCATCTTTTCATGTGTTATTTACCAATTGTACATATTTTTTGTGAAGTTTCTGCTAACAATTTTGCTCATTGTGTTATTTTTATTGAAGAGTAGCATTCTTTATATATTCTAGTTGGAAATCTTACATTGGATATGTGTTTTGCAAACATTTTCTAGTCTTTGGCTTGTCTTTTCCTTTGGTTAAGAAGAAGAAGAAAAAAGATTAGAATGGAGAAAAATAAAGTACAGAATAGAAAAGCAATAGAGAAAAATCACCAAAGTAAAGTTTGGTTCTTCAAGCAATAAAATTGACCACATTTTAGCTAGGCTGACAATGAAAAATAGAAACAATGTAAACTAACTTAAATAAGAAATGAATGCAGGGACATTAGTACTGACCTTACAGAAATAAAAGGATTATGATATAATACAATGAACAATTGTACACAAACAAATTAGTTAAACGAGGTGAAATGGACAAATTCCTAGATTATGCAAATTGAGGCTGAAATGCTAGAATTCTCTTGGTCTACTGCAGAGCAGGGTCAGTAAACTATGGCTCATGTGCCAAATTCAGCCCTCAGCCAGTTTCCAGTTTTTTCTTTCTTTATTTTTTTTCAGCCATCAAGATAAGAATAGTTTTTAAACGTTTAGAGAATTTTAAAATAAATAAATAAGAATGCAAGACAGGCACTGTACTGGGCTGCAAAGCCCAACATATTTGCTCTCTGGCTCCTTACAGAAGATTTCATATCCAGCTATAGAGGAAACGGTCCGAAGGCTTTGGGATATATGAACTTTGGAGTGGATTTATTATGTGAATATTTTCATCTACCCCAAACCATGTTTTGCCAGGAGGAACCAGAGAACACTCCCTTACCAGAGTTTAAAAAAATAAAAAAGGAATTGGAGAAGGAAGCACCAGCATCCTTTAATAACCTTTGGGGGCTGTCTCCTAGAGGCCAGCTATAATGGTGGGAGATGCATCCTAAAGGAGAGGGACCATATGGTGGCCCTTATTTGGCAGAGACAAGAAGACAGAGGGATACAATAAGAACCTGGGTTTCTGACCCCCAGGATCTGTGGTGGTATCTAATTGATCACAGAGTTTATAGGAGTTAAATGTGTGC
This sequence comes from Monodon monoceros, assembly GCF_005190385.1. Classification (NCBI taxonomy): domain Eukaryota; kingdom Metazoa; phylum Chordata; class Mammalia; order Artiodactyla; family Monodontidae; genus Monodon; species Monodon monoceros. The sequence goes on from NW_021703774.1 coordinate 110,595,039, forward strand.
CACATACTGTCTATTTTTGGTAGGCTGAAATATCTTTTGTTTTGTTGCTTTGAAAATGTTTCCAATTATTCTGAACCTTCACAAACACTGTCATCATATTATAAAATATTTGTCAATTTGATAGATATGAAATTGTTCTTCATTATTATTTTACTTTGCCTATTCCTAATTAGCAGTGTGATTGATGTTCTGTTTATTGACCATTAAATTTTCTGTTTCTGTGAATTGCCTGTTCATATTTTGAAGCTATTTTTTAAATGAACCTTTTTCTTACCAATATACAGAAGTTTAAAAATTTATTTTGAGCAATGATATTCTATTTATTTGACAGGATCCAAATATTTCTCCCATTCCATTGCTCACCTCTTATTTTTGTGAAATTTTGTTCTTTTGAAATGTAGTCAAGTCTACTATTCTTCCCATTTATTTACTTTTTTACCTCATTTTACTCATTTTATTAGTCTTTATATTTTTGTATTGAAGAAGAAATTCTTCCATACATTCATGGCACAGAGATATTCTAGATTTCTTCTCATGTGTTTAATATTTCTTTCCCCCATTTAATACTTTAATGTATTTGAAGTTATTTTTGTTTCTGTTTTGAGGGGAATAATTTCATTATTTTTAAATATGAAAAAAATTGCCCAACCATCTTTCCCTCAAAGATTTTTGATTGCCCATGTAAGGTTCCATATATATTTGGCTCTGTTTCTTGACTCGATTTTGCCTCGTTTATTGTTTCTCTAACTCTACATAAATGTGACATTGTCTTAATTATTATAGCTTTATAAAAATATTTATATCAAGTAATGACAATCCTCCCTTTTGCATGTTTTACATATTCTTCATGGCTATTCTTCACACTTTATATTGTATATGATTTTTAGGATCCATTTTTTAAGTTTCACAAAAAAACTTTTAGTGGATTTCTATTAGAACTACAGGGAATTTATAGATTAGTTTGGTAAAATTTAACATATCTTCAATATTATGTCTTCCCTTTCATAAATTAATATCTGGCATCTTTCTCTGTTCCAGATATTAATAGAAATTCTACTAGAGTTTTCTATTAAATATGACATAGTCTGGTTTTGTGGTTAGAATAAACTCCTTTTATTCCTTTTTTTTTAAAAGTTATTTTTCCCTCATTAATTAGTTAATATTTAAAATTTTTATGTAGATAAATTCTATGTTCTGTTTCTTTAAGGTAAATTGCATGAATACATTTATGAAGTTTAAATATTCTTTCATTTCTGGGATAAACCCCGGTGGTCAAGATTCAGTATTAACACTACTATTCTTTTTTAATTTATGACTTTATTTCCTATAAATCTAATCTAGGATTTTAGGCCTATATACATATGAGTGATTGGTTTATAATTTTAATATTTTTGTCCAGTTGAGTTTCAAGTTTATCATCACTTCCTTAAATGGATTGATTTTCCTATTTTCTCTTTCTTTTGAAACACTTCTTATTCCTTGGAATTAGACAAAACATTTTTTCAGGGCAATTTAAACTTTACTGTTGTTGAAAGTTAACTATTGATGTTTGATTACTAATATACTATCTTTAATGATTAATGATTAATACTGGTTTTCTAATTATTCTCTGTCAATTCTCAAATTCATGTCTCATACAAAATTTCTAGTTCATCCCTGTTTTCATTTTTAGCATAATTTAAATGCAATTTTTCTATGATACTGTATGTTTGTGGTTATGTTTCTTCCTATATTCCTAATAGCATTATTTGTGCCTTCTCTCTATTTCATAAAATCAATTTTGCTAGCAGTTAATCTATTTTATGGTTCTTCCAAGAAGCAAATTTGGTTTTATTCATAATCTCTATTTATCTCTGTTTTCTATTTTATTTAATTTCTGATGTTAGCTTTATTACTTATTCTTTCACCTTTCTATGGGTCAAATATATTGTATTTTTCCTAGACTTTGGAGTTAACCATATTTATTTTTAGGCTTTATTTTGGGGGGGATAGCAAACTAAATTTCCAATTTTCTTATATCATCTTAGCTTCACCTTATGAGTTTTAGTATATAATACATTCTGTGTTGCCCAGGTCTGAATATTTTACAATTTCCAGACATATGGCTTCTTTGTATTATCTTTTGATTATTGATTTCAAATGTAATTTTATTGTGGTCAGAAGATGTGGTGTTTATAATATTGATCTTGGAACTTTTTGAGACTTGTTTTGTGACCTACTAAGTGGTCAAATTTTGTAAATTTTTTTTTTTTTTTTTTGCAGTACGCGGGCCTCTCACTGTTGTGGCCTCTCCTGCTGTGGAGCACAGGCTCTGGACGCACAGGCTCAGCGGCCATGTTTCACGGGCCCAGCCGCTCCACGGCATGTGGGATCTTCCCAGGCCGGGACACGAACCTGCGTCCCCTGCATCGGCAGGTGGACTCTCAACCACTGGGCCACCAGGGAAGCCCTGTAAATATTTTATTAATGCTTAAAATATCTGCTTGATGCAGCAGTTTCTGATATAGGTTTGTTAAAATCTCCAAGTGTAGTGATGGATTTGTCAATATTTACTTTAAAATCACTAAGTTGTTATATTGTGTCTTTAAAGAATATCTTTTAATGAATATTCACATTCATGCTTGTTATTTGTCGCTGATGGATTGCTGTGGTTTTTAATATTTAACATCTCACTTTGTTTCTGATAGTGTTTTTACCCTAAAATTATGTTTTGTCTGATATGAACACTGCAGTGTAGACTAGCTTTTCTTTGATTAATATTTCCACCAGGAAGTTTTCCATCCCTTTATTTTCTGTGCTGCTCTAATGCAGGATATAACTTGATTAAACACACATACACACAAACTAATCTCTGCATTTTTGTGTATAAATTTACTGTATATACATTTACTGTGGTTACTTAGTTCTATCATCTTAGTGCTTTTTAATTTGCTTCAGTGGGCTTTGTTTTCTCCTTTCTTTCCTTTGATTCTATTGCTAATGCTTATTTTATTCTCATTTCCTTCTACTTTTTTAGAAAAATAATGACTCATTTTTAACATACATATTTATCTATATACAATTTTCATAAAATTGAAAACAGAAATGATTCTTCTCTTAACTTCCTTGTTATTATAATCTAGAAGAATATTCAAATAATTTTTGAATAAACTAAATTCATTTATTCCTATCAGTCAATGATATATTTAACAAAATATTTTACTGATAACTGAGCTCACTACTGTTTCATACATCCTAATTTTTAAAATCTAGATTTACTCTTTTTTTCCTTACTGCTTATATACAGTGGAGTACTATATGTTGTCAGCTATTAGAATTCTTCCATTAGTACTACTATTATTTATTTGGAGAAAATATGTATTATTTTTGATAGCTTTGAATTTATTTTTATTTACTAGTCAAAATTTGTCATGCCCTTTAATTTGAATCTGTTTTTCTATAGGTCTAAAAACATTTCAACCTTCATATTTCAAATATGACTCATCTGTTATTCTATTTATTTTCTACTTCTAAACTTGCCATAAAATAATACCTACTGCTATTGCATGTTTAATATTTGCCAAATTTTTTCTAAGCATTTAAAATATTCCAACTCATTTAATCTCATGATAATAACCCTTTAAAATTGGAGCTATTATTTTCATTATTTTACACATAAAGAACCTGAGATAGAGATGCCTAAAACAGCTGAGACAACAGGAAGCAGAACTTAGCTCCTGATCTCTCATCTTAACTGTGAGTCTATTAGACTCATTGTAGAGTGTGTTACATTACTTTCTGTTGATTTCTACTTACTTTTCATATTTTTTAACTCTGCTACATTCTGTGTTTATTCCTTCATATTACCTTCCATTAACTTTCTCCTTAGCTGCATATATGTAGACTTTATTGAATTTTCTTTTAAATGTTTTTTTAATTCTTTTTCTCTCTAGATACAGTATGGATAATCTTGATCTATTTTAAAGTACACCGATTCTTCCTTCTACAATGTTTTACAACACACATGATGCCACATCGGAAGGAAATTTCTATGTAGTCTCACTGCACTTCTATTTTCTGTTTACCTCTGTTATTTTTTATCTCAACTATAAATATTCTAAATGACCTCTAAATGACCAAATATGAAAACATTAAGACATCAATCTTTCTGATGAATAGTTTATTTCATGCCACTTCCTTGTCCAACACCCTCCAGTGATTTTCTATTATCCACCAAATTATTTATCAACTTTTTAGCCTTGTGTTAAATGTCCTGCACAGTCTGGTCCCAATTTATAGTATTCTGGATTATCTCCTATTATATATATTCATCATATGTTCCTTGAGCACTTACAAAATGTCAAGCATTATGCTAGGTACTGAGGAGGAAATGACACATAAGATCAAATATAGTTTCTTCTCAAAAATGGCATAAATTCTGGTGGTTGAACCATATATTAATATAATGATCACAATAAAAAAATTATAAAATTACAACTGTAATTTTAACAGAAGAGTTTCATGGTGCAACAAAATAATATATTATTTAATTATTGTTATCTTGCAAATTGAAACTTTACTCATTAAAGAATAACTCTTCACTTACCTCTTTCTTGTCCCCTGACAACTATCATTCTACTTTCTGTCTCTATGAAGTTAACTACTCTAGGTATCTCATAAAAGTGGAATCATACCATATTTGTCCTTTTGTGACTGGCTTATTTCACTTAGCTAAATGTCTTCAAGATTCATCCATGTTGTTGCATGTTTCAGCATTTTCTTCCTTTTTAAGAATACATAATATTCCATTATATCTATATTTTATGTACTCATTCATCTGTTGATGAACACTTGGGTTGCTTCCACTTTTTGACTATTGTGAATAATGCTGCTATGAACATGGGTGTATAAATATCTGTTATGGTCTCGGCTTTCAGTTCTTCAGGGTATAAACCCAGAAGTAAAATTGCTGGATCATGTGGTGATTTTATTTTTAATTTGTTGAAGAATCACCATATTGTTTACCATGGAAGTTGCACCATTTTACATTCTCACCAGCAATGCAAAAAGTCCCAATTTTTCTGCATCCTTGCCGCCATTGTTATTTTCTGTTTTTGTTTCATTTTGGTTTTTATAGAACAGTCATGCTAGTTTTGTAAAGTGACATCTCACTGTAGTTTTCATTTGCATTTTCCTGAGGATTAGTGATGCTGAACATCTTTTCATATGTTTACTGGCCATTAGTATATCTTCTTGGAGAAATAACTATTTTAAGTTCTTTGCCCATTCTTAATCAGGTTGTTTGGTTTTCTTTGTTACTGAGTTGTAGTAATTTTTTATGTATTAGAGATATTAACCCCTTTTCAGATATATTAGCTTCAAAGACTTTTCAAGTAACTTTCAAGGATAAAAAAATATGTTTGGAGGATACCTTCAAGATGGCGGAGGAGCGAGATGTGGAGATCACCTTCCCCCCCACAAAATATATCAGAAATACATCTACATGTGAAACAACTCCTAAAGGACACCTACTGAATGCTGGCAGAAGACCTCAGACTTCCCAAAAGGCAAGAAACTCTCCACGTACCTGGGTAGAGCAAAAGAAAAAAGAAAAAAACAGAGACAAAAAAATAGGGATGGGACCTCTGAGAGGGAGCTGTGAAGGAGAAAACGTTTCCACACACTAGGAAACCACTTTGCGGATGGAGACGGGGTTGGCAGGGGGGAAGCTTTGGAGCCAAGGAGGAGAGTGCAGCAACAGGGGTGCAGAGGGCAAAGCAGAGAGATTCTCGCACAGAGGATCAGCGCAGACACCAAAAACAATGGGAACTACGAACATGCAGCCTGCAAAACGGAGACTCCAAACACGGTAAGTTAAGCAAAATTAGAAGACAGAGAAACACACAGCAGATGAAATAGCAAGCTAAAAACCCACCAGACAAAACAAATGAAGAAGACATAGGTAGGCTACCTGAAAAAGAATTCAGAGTAATGATAGTAAAGGTGATCCAAAATCTTGGAAATAGAATGGAGAAAATACAAGAAACATTTAACAATGACCTAGAAGAACTAAAGAGCAAACAAACAATGATGAAAAACACAATAAATGAAATTAAAAATTCTCTAGAAAGAATCAATAGAAGAATAACTGAGGCAGAAGAACGGATAAGTGACCAGGAAGATAAAATAGTGGAAATAACTACCACAGAGCAGAATAAAGAAAAAAAGAAAGAAAAGAGTTGAGGACAGTCTTAGAGACCTCTGACACAACATTAAATGCACCAACATTCGAATTATAGGGTCCCAGAAGAAGAAGAGAAAAGGAAAGGAATGAGAAAATATTTGAAAAGATTATAGTTAAATAGTTCCTTAAAAGGGGAAAGGAAATAGTCAATCAAGTCCAGGAAGCACAGAGAGTCCCATACAGCATAAGTCCAAGGAGAAACATGCCAAGATACATATTAATCAAACTAGCAAAAATAAAATAAAAAGAAAAAATATTTAAAGCAGCAAGGGAAAAACAACAAATAAAATAAAAAACCCATAAGGTTAAAAGCTGATCTTTCAGCAGAAACTCTGCAAGCCAGAAAGGAGTGACAGGACATATTTAAAGTGATGAAAGGAAAAAACCTACAAAGAAGATTACTCTATCCAGCAAGGATCTCATTCAGATTTGATGGAGAAATTAAAACCTTCACAGACAAGCAAAAGCTAAGAGAAATCAGCACCACCAAACTAGCTTTACAACAAATGTTACAGGAACTTCTCGAGGCAGGAAACACAAGAGAAGGAAAAGAACTACAATAGCAAACCCAGAACAATTAAGAAAATGGTAATAGGAACATACATATCAATAACTACCTTAAATGTAAATGGCTTAAATGCTCCAACCAAAAGACATAGGCTGGCTGAATGGATACATAAACAAGACCCGTATATATGCTGCCTACGAGAGACTCACTTCAGAGCTAGGGACACATACAGACTGAAAGCAAGGGGATGGAAAAAATATTCCATGCAAATGGAAATCAAAAGCAAGCTGGAGTAGCAATTCTCATATAAGACAAAATAGACTTTAAAATAAAGACTATTAAAAGAGATGAAGGAAGACACTACATAATGATCAAGGGATGAATCCAAGAGGAGGTATAAAAATTGTAAATACTTATGCACCCAACATAAGAACACCTCAATACATAAAGCAAGTGCTAACAACCACAAAAGGGGAAACCAACCATACTAAAATCATAGTAGGGGACTTTAACACCCCACTTTCACCAACGGACAGATCATCCAAAATGAAAATAAATAAGGAAACACAACTTTAAATAATACATTAAAGAAGATGGACTTAATTGATATTGATAGGACATTCCATCCAAAAACAACAGAATACACTTTCTTCTCAAGTGCTCATGGAACATTCTCCAGAATAGATCGTATCTTGTGTCACAAATCAAGCCTTGATAAATGTAAGAAAATTGAAATCATATCAAGTATCTTTTCTGACCAAAAAACTATGATACTACATATCAACTACAGGAAAAAATGTGTAAAAAATGCAAACACATGGAGGCTGAACAATACACTGCTAAATAACCAAGAGATCACTGATGAAATCAAAGAGGAAATTAAAAAAATACCTAGAAACAAATGACAATGAAAACACGATGACCTAAAACCTATGAGATGCAGCAAAAGCAGTTCTAAGAGGAAAGTTTATAGCAATAAAATCCTACCTCAAGAAACAAGAAACATCTCCAATAAACAACGTAGCCTTACACCTAAAGCAATTAGAGAAAGAAGAACAAAAAACCCCCAAAGTTCACAGAAGGAAAGAAATCATAAAAATCAGACCAGAAATAAATGAAAAAGAAATAAAGGAAACAATAGCAAAGATCAATAAATTAAAAGGTGGTTCTTTGAGAAGATAAACAAAATTGATAAACCATTAGCCAGACTCATCAAGAAATAAAGGGAGAAGACTCAAATCAATAGAATTAGAAATGCAAAAGAAGAAGTAACAACTGACACTGCAGAAATACAAAGGATCATGAGAGATTACTACAAGCAAGTATATGCCAATAAAATGGACAACTTGGAAGAAATGCACATATTCCTAGAAAAGCAAAACCTTCCAAGACTGAACCAGGAAGAAATAGAAAATATAAACAGACCAATCACAAGCACTGAAATTGAAACTGTGATTAAAAATTATCCAACAAACAAAAATACAGGATAAGATGGCTTCACATGCAAATTCTATCAAACACTTAAGAGAAGAGATAACACCTACCCTTCTCAAACTCTTCCAAAATATAGCAGAGGGAAGAACACTCCCAAGCTCATTATATGAGGCCACCATCACCCTGATACAAAAACCAGACAAAGATGTCACAAAGAAAGAAAACTACAGGACAGCATCCCTGATGAACATAGATGCAAAAATCCTAAACAAAATACTAGCAAACAGAATCCAAGAGTGCATTAAAAGGATCAGAAACCATGACCAAGTGAGGTTTATCCCAGAAGTGCAAGGATTCTTCAATACATGCAAATCAATCAATGTGATAAACCAAATTAACAAACTGAAGGAGAAAACCAAATGATCATCTCAATAGATGCATAAAAATCTTTTGACAAAATTCAACACCATTTATGATTAAAAACCCTCCAGAAAGTAGGCATAGAGGGAATGTACCTCAACATAATAAAGGCCATATATGACAAACCCACAGCCAAGATTGTTCTCAATGGTGAAAAGCAAAAACCATTTCGTCTAAGATCAGGAAAAAGACGAGGTTGTCTACTCTCACCACTATTACTCAACATAGATTTGGAAGTTTTAACCACAGCCATCAGAGAAGAAAAAGAAATAAAAAGAATCCAAATCAGAAAAGGAGAAGTAGAACTGTCACTGTTTGCAGATGACATGATTCTGTACATAGAGAGTCCTAAAGATGCTACCAGAAAACTACCAGAGTTAATCAATGAATTTGGTAAAGTAGCATGATCCAAAATTAATGAACAGAAATCTCTTTCATTCCTATACACTAATGATGAAAACTCTGAAAGAGAAATTAAGGAAACACTCCCATTTACCATTGCAAGAAAAAGAATGAAATACCTAGGAATAAACCTACCTAAGGAAACAAAAGACCTGTATGCAGAAAACTATAAGACACTGATAAAAGAAATGAAAGATGATGCAAACAGATGGAGAGATAAACCATGTTATTGGATTGGAAGAATCAACATTGTGAAAATGACCATACTACCCAAAGCAACCTACAGATTCAATGCAATCCCTATGAAATTACTAATGGCATTTTTCACAGGACTAGAAAAAAAAAAAATTCACAATTTGTATGGGAACACAAAAGACCCCGAATAGCTAAAGTAATCTTGACAAAGAAAAACAGAGCTGGAGGAATCAGCCTCCTGGACTTCAGACTATACTACAAAGCTAAAGTAATCAAGACGGTATGGTACTGGCACAAAAACAGAAATATCGATCAATGGAACAGGATAGAAAGCACAGAGATAAACCCAACACATATAGTCACCTTATTTTTGATAAGGGAGGAAAGAATATACAGTGGAGGAAAGACAGCCTCTTCAATATATGATGCTGGGAAAACTAGACAACTACATGTAAAAGATTGAAATTAGAACACTCCCTAACACCATACACAAAAATAAACTCAATATGGATGAAAGAGCTAAATGTAAGGCCAGACACTATAAACCTCTTATTGGAAAACATAGGCAGAACACTATATGACATAAATCACAGCAAGGTCCTTTTTGACCCTCTTCCTAGAGAAATGGCAATAAAAACAAAAATAAACAAATGGGACCTAATGAAACGTAAAAGCTTTTGCACAGCAAAGGAAACCATAAATAAAACAAAAAGACAACCCTCAGAATGGGAGAAATTATTTGCAAATGAAGTAACTGACAAAGGATTAATCTCAAAAATTTACAAGCAGCTCATGCAGCTCAATATCAATAAAACAAACAACCCAATCCAAAAATGGGCAGAAGACCTAAATAGACATTTCTCCAAAGAAGATATACAGATTGCCAACAAATACATGAAAGATGCTCAACATCATTAATCATTAGAGAAATGCAAATCAAAACTACAATGAGGTATCATCTCACACCAGTCAGAATGGCCATCATCAAAAAATTTAGAAACAATAAATGCTGGAGAGGGTGTGGAGGAAAGGGAACACTCTTGCACTGCTGGTGGGAATGTGAATTGGTACCGCCTCTATGGAGAACAGTATGAAGGTTCCTTAAAAAACTACAAGTAGAACTACCATATGACCCAGCAATCCCACTACTGGGCATATACCCTGAGAAAACCATAATTCAAACAGAGTCATGTACCACAATGTTCATTGCAGCTCTATTTACAATAGCCAGGACATGGACGCAACCTAAGTGTCCATCAACAGATGAATGGATAAAGAAGATGTGACACATATATACAATGGAATATTACTCAGCCATAAAAAGAAACGCAACTGAGTTATTTGTAGTGAGATGGATGGACCTAGAGACTGTCATACAGAGTGAAGTAAGTTAGAAAGAGAGAAACAAATACCATATGCTAACACATATATATGGAATCAAAAAAACAATGGTTTGAAGAACCTAGGGGCAGGACAGGAAGAAAGATGCAGATGTTGACAATGAACTTGAGGACATGGGGAGGGGGAAGGGTAAGCTGGGAGGAAGTGAGAGAGTGGCATTACATATATACAGTACCTAATGTAAAATAGATAGCTAATGGTTAGCAGCTGCCTAGCACAGGGAGCTCAGCTCGGTGTTTTGTGACCACCTAGAGGGGTGGGATAGGTAGGGTAGGAGGGAGATTCAAGAGGGAGGACATATGGGGATATATGTATACGTACAGCTGATTCACTTTGTTATGAAGCAGTAACTAACACACCATTGTAAAGCAATTATACTCCAATAAGGATGTTAAAAAAAATTATGTTTGCCTAATTCTACAGACACTTAATACACTAGAAAATCAAGTAAAATACCCAAGACACTCTAGGAAAGAATGTGTCAGCCAAGGATTTTTAACCTGTCAAGATGCCTTCAAATACATAAGTATAGAAAAACCAGTGCTAAACTTGAGAGAATTCAGAAAATATTGTTTCCACAAAAATGTCTTTAAGAATCTACCAATGTATTCGCTTCAGCCAGCCAAAGTATGTGGTGAGCACCGACTATGTTTACTTGTACAATCAAGGTTAAAACAAATGTGAACATAGAATAAAAGAGAGAGGTAATGCTATCGGTTATTTCAAAGCAGAAATGATATATCTTATAAAAAATTAAAAATTAGTGGTAAAAATGGTAGGAAAGATGTTATACCGATGACATCATTTGTAAGTCTCAGTAGTCATAGGACATAATTGCAAGCTGACAAATCATGTTCAAAAAAGTATAATTATATTTAATTGTAAAAAATAAAAAAAAGTTAGTTAATACTTTCAGAGGAGTGCTATAAATTAATTAACACTTTAATGTCCATTGTATGCTTATTTATATGGAAATCCAAAGACTGTGTTAATACTAGGAATACAGAGATTGCAAGAAAAGAGAAAAAATGTAGGCATTTAAGTAAAAACAACAAAATGTCATTTAGAATGTAAGTGGATTTAGTGGTAAAGCATAGTGAGGGAGAGAAAATAATCCTGAGGGCTTTCAATGGGGAGTTGGTAAAAGAATGGTGATGCTTTCTGAGTTAAGGAAGATTAACATAAAGGGAGAATTGAGAAGAAAAGTGAATATTTTTGCTTTTCTATGTTGATGTTGATTTAGCTGAATTAGCACCTGATCTTCTGGCTATGCCAATTCTGATTCCAAGTGACTCAGAGTAAGAATGCAGTACTCAATTGAAAGGACAAATTCAAGGGACAGATATCGATCAACTTTGTCTTCTGTTTACTCATGGAAAGAAACATCATAGAAAATTCTCAGGAAAATAAAGACAACTACAGGAAATCCAGAACAATGGGGTGCATGGTAGGTGTGGATAGAGTTAACAGATGTCAGAAGGGTAAAGCAAGGCTAATTAGGTGGAACTCAGTCTTGATACTTGTAATTCTGAAAAGCCTGTAGGAGGTTGGAGCTGCAAGGGGACTTCACATATCTATTAAGAAGTATAGATTCTCTCTTTTTTCAACACTAAAATAAAGAGTATATTCCAAAGGAGATATATCACAACACAGCAAGAAATGTTTTTAAGTTATGAGAATGAAATTAACCCAACTAATAATGTGTTGTAAAATAAGTATGAAATAATATAAGGAAATATGGTTGAGGAAGGTAGAAATGAGAGTTGCGATTAACATTTACTCAAAATGAAGTGTGTATGACAAAACATTAAACAGGAATATGTATACATATAATTCTCAATATATAATAACAACTAAAACATGATGAGGAAGAACAGGGATATAATCTGCTTGCAGTGTTTTTATTAAATAAGAAAAGTGCATCCAGACTTAACATGTGCATTTTGGGGGCTATTATAAAGGTAGACAAATTTAAAGAAGGTAAGTAGCTCTTTTATAAGACTAGGATAAAAAGGATTTTGAGAAAAGAGGAATAACTTACAGAAGGATATAAACTACTGGCACAACAATGAGTAGCTATTCTTCCTATCTACTGAAAAAAAAACAAGAGAAAATATGCTTACATTGTAGCGTAAGGGATTTAAATGTTGCATAAGGTAAAACTCCCTAACTAAAAAAGTTTTGAGATACTGGTTGGATATCTTTTTTAGTTTTGTTTTGAAAACTATTAAGTCAGATTCCCATTTGTGCTTTTAGTAATGTCAAAATTACGTAAGGTTGAACACTGTATAGGCTTGCTTGTCACATAACTAATATAAAGACTTCTTATGCCAAGAACGCTTACCAGCTTATCTATATCAATTTTACACAAGGGAGCAAATGACCTTTAATTGTATGAGGAGATTTTGGTTAACTACAGAGAAGAATTTCCTGCTGGAGAGGAATGTTAAACCTCAAAATGAAATCCTATGGGACCAGGTAATAATGAGTAGAACACAGGGAGATGAAGTACATCTGGACATTGATTTAGTAGGAATTTCACTGCTGAGCTTGTCAGCCAGGTGTGCCCAGAGAGTCTGGTTTGAACTCCAAGTACCACTGGAGCAGAGGGCCAAAGAAAGAGTGGAGCCTTGTGGTATTGAGGCTATTAGAGGAATGGTTTGGGGATCACTTCGAATCTTTCAAGCCCAGCTAGATTATCTTGAACCAGTCAAGGGCTAAAATGCTATTGTGCTCACTTTGTACAAATCTCCCTCCAAACCAGAAAGAACTTCTAGAATAGTGAGTATGGAGTGAAAGATCCTCATGATTGACCTCACTATTACTTAAATGCTAGGTGCTTTTTTTAAAAAACAACTTTACGTGTATTACCTTATTTAGTCATTATAAGGAATCCGATAAGGAAAGTGAAAAAGGTATTATTTCAATTTGCATTTTACAGAAGTTATTAAGACTTTGGATATTACACCTTTACCCAAAATCTTGTAGCAAGTGAAGCAGGTCAGTCTTACTCTAGAGACCATATTTTTACAGATTCCCAATCATTATTCTATATATTGATTCAATTGCACTTTGAAAATGCAGCAGGCTTCAGTAAATATGGATTTAAACAAGACTAATCTCTTATACTATGTTAATTTACTTACTGAGTTGTTGATTTATTTAGAAAATTATAAATGTTTAGAAAAATGTGCTTTGTCATTAATAAATTATTATATTTAGTTACTGATAAAATGTTTAATTTCTTTTTTATGTTATGCTAATTTCAGATTTTTAAAAACCTTATTAAAATGCATCTGTTATTTTCTGGAGTTGAAAGATAGTCATTCCCCCTTATGCGTGAGAAAATGGACTAATCCTCCTTTCTGATAATTTTTGAAGAAACTGTGCTCTGGTGGAAAAATAAATTTCAATCATATAAGATTTGCCTTTCAGTAACACATTTATGTCCTTTATTTGGCCTCCAGTAAAATATGATTACATTAGATCATATTGCTTTAGATATATACAAATTAGGCATATTGCACAATGGTTAGGAATTATTTTCCTAATGTTTCACAATAGCTTGAATTAATTGAAATCCTTTAGGGTATATGAGGCCAGAAGTATGTCATGTTCATGATATAGTAGGAAATAATTAGATCTGTAGTGAAGAGACATTCTCAATTAAATCTTTATGGGAAAATGATTCTGAAATTAGCTTTAAGGAAATTGAATGGAAGCATATCATAGGCAAAATATAATACTCATGCATAGTATTAACAAGAATATTTTTTATCTGAGCATGGAACTATGTTATCTCCCTTAGAGTCGGGATATAATTTGTGTGACATATTAGAGAAAGTTTGGTCTATATAAGATGAATTAAAACGAGCATGGAAAACATATTTTTGTCACAATAGGAAGTAACATTTATAGCAACAGCCAAAGTCTTACAAAATCATATGTAAATCTTAATAGGAGAAACTACGAATGCAAGCTAGCTAATACCATAGAGTTCATATAAGACACAGACTGATACAGACAAAAATACTGAGGTATAATTGACGTACAGCAGTGTATAAGTTTACATGTACAGCAAAATGACTTTACTTACATATATTGTGAAATGAGTACCATAATCAACTTATTTTACATCAGAAAAATCTTAATTGTTATATTCTAGACCTGTTTCCAAATCTCTCTGTTATTAAATTTATTTAGTTGATATACTGTTTGCTGGACCACATGGAAAATACTATATAAGATCTTATATTTCTAAATTGATAAAATTTATACAATAAATCTGCCTTGAATTCAACTGAAACAGGATAACTTTTTTTTTTTTTTTTTTTTTTTTGCGGTATGCGGGCCTCTCGCTGTTGTGGCCTCTCCCATTGCGGAGCACAGGCTCCGGACGCGCAGGCTCAGCGGCCATGGCTCACGGGCCTAGCCGCTCCCCGGATCGGGGCACGAACCCGCGTCACCTGCATCGGGAGGCGGACTCTCAACCACTGCGCCACCAGGGAAGCCCAGGATAAATTTTTTTAAAGTCTGAAGGAAATATATGTGTTTGAATACCCCAATTCTTGTTTTATTGCCTTATCTTGGAAGTTTTAATACAAAAACTTTTTTTTTTCTTTTATTTCCAACAACGTTTAAATAATATTGTTTCAGAGTATAAAATGTTTATATAATTCTTGGTGTAATTGAAGCATTCTAGATTGGGTGATGGGGAAGGGTTTTTTTCCAATTTTATAAAAAAGAAAAAGATTCAGAGACGTTAAATAACTGGCCAAATTCAAAAAGCCTGGTTGCTAGTTAGTGACACCTTTGCAACTAGAATTGAATTCCATACTTTTAATGTTAAGTTTCTAGTTTGTACATGGAACCAAAATGCTTCTAATGGGTAGCTGCTTACTTGTAATCATCCATCCTTGGACAAGTGTTCAGTGTACGATGAATAGAAACACCTTTTAAAAGTTAAATTTGCGGACATTTATCCTCATGTTGAGGTGAGGCTTTAAATGTTTTCCTGGATCATTATTGACATTCAATTATCTTGTGGAACGTTTGCGGCCTCCAGGTTTTTGTCATAATATTCCAATTATAATTTACATAGTGCTTCCAGTGGTTGGCAAGGAGACTTCAGTGTTATTCATATGTAGAATTTTAGTCCTCCATGAGTAAGCTATTATGTATAAAAAAAGCATTTTAAGCAAATTGATTTTTTTGTGTAGAGCTTTAGCCCAAAAGGACTTCTCTGTACAAAAATCAAGGTCAATAGTTCTAAACAAAGATAAACTGAATCATGTCACTGCTTCAATTTTATAATAGTTTTAATGTAAGATAAATAATAAATGTGTTTTGGAATCTTTCTTGTTGGTTGTCCTAATTTCAATAACAATCAGTGTATATTTCATTACACCTCTTGCTGTTGACACCAGAACCTTAAGTAGAATTTACAATGGGGGAAGCACATGTCACCAAAGGCAATATACCTGACATGCCTTGTCATCTATTTAACCAAAACACTGGTAAAACTCAACTCTATTATGATAACTAAACTCTGATTTTATGGATGTCATGTGAAAGAATGAAAATGAACAAAGTAATTCCTGCTCCTATGGAGCAGTTGAGGACAATGTTTGGCTAGCTCTATGTTAATGCATTAAATTATGACTAATAGTATTTTTAATGTAGAAGTTGTACGATTTCCAAAGAGAAAGGGCTATTAGGGAATTTAAATGATCATTCTGACAATTCAAGCTTAAAATGCATATTTTTTCCAGTAACAGAAACATTTGGGGAGAGAGTGACTGTTGTAAATAATTAGCTGGAAGAAGGAAAGGGAAGTAGCACTTGCTGGGTACCCTCTGTGGCAAGACAGTGTACACCTATTATCCTGCACATTTATCAGACTAAGAAAACAAGTATTTTTTTTTTTTTTTTTTTTTTAGAAAACAAGTATTTTTAAACTCCTACTCTGCTAGATATTGGAGATTTAATGATGGGCAAGAAAGATATAGTTTATGCTACCATGGAGCTTACAGTAACCTTGCAATGGACATCTCAGTAGCCCAGTTTATGATTAAGAAAACAATGGCTCAGAGAAGTGAAATAGCAAGTTCAAAGTCACCCTTTTAGGAAGTGGCAACAGTAGGATCCAAAACGAGGTCTGTCTTCAAAGCCTGACATGTTTCACGCCGTAGGGTCATGAACAAATTCATGTGACTAGCAAGTATGTGCTCAAGTATATAATAACAAACATGCCCATGTCTATTTACTTGGCAGATTCCTAGTCTTCTGGATTTCTTGGGGTTAAAAATAAAGTGTGGTTCATTTTTCAAATCTTGGCAGGTGCTTATGTCTGGGCCTGAGTACATTTCATTACATTTCATTGTCACATATAAAAGCTTTTTATAAAACTATAATTTGCACATATTTTTGAAAATTAATTTAATAAAGTATGCACTGAAAACAAAGATTAATTACTCCAGGTTTGTCAGCCAACACAACCGAAAGATGACTGTGGTTTTCTTTTTTGAAACAGTTGTTACTCAGACACAAATTATTATGAGTTTTTGGAAGCAGATAATTCCTAAATTCATATTAACTGCTTCATAAATCATAGGCCAACTGAAAAATTAATGAAAACGCTCTGACATGTAGGTATGTGTAAAAGTGGGCAAATCTGAGGCTAAAAATCTAATACAACTCTCAAGCTTTTTATTTCTTCAAAAATTAGTCAACTCTACCATTTATTCCATTAGGAAATAAATTTTTAGTAAGAAATTTCTGAAATATTTAGTATTTTTAGTCAAAAGAAGTTGTACAATTATCTCCTTTTTAAGAAACTAGTTTCAAGATATTTAAGCATGTAGAAATAACTGAAATATTTAGTATTATTGCTCATAGAAAATTGTATAACTAACTCTCCCTTTTTAAAACTACTTTAAAAATATTTTTAGCATGTAGGTTATGTTGAATTTAGGTTTGAAAGATGAATGTTTTAAGGGTATTTGAGTGACATAATCTATACATATAGTCCCTGATCACTTCAACTGCAAAGATTAATTTCCTCCCTGCAGTACTTGATCCTGATCAACAAATTTTCACAGCTATTTATTGGCCTTTGTACCAGGAATTATTTCAGGTGCTTGGGACATATTAATGAACAAAACAGGAAAAAAAATACTTGCCCTCATAATACTTACTTACTCCTATTCTTCCCAGGTTTCTGAAAATTTACTATTTCCTGATTCCTTTCAATTACTCCTTAAATGCTTATGTTCTCTGAGGCTTTATGAACTTTCTTCCCTCCATATACTATTTCCTTGTGTAACATCCCGGGCTTCAACTATCTCCTATATGTTGCTCCAAAATCTGTATGTTCCTACCTTTGACCTTGCTCTTGTGTTCCAGTTCCATGAGTCCAAGTGCTTACACAAGTCCATCTGGAAATCTCATAGTCATTTCACACATAACCTGTCCTGATCGAAAGCACTACTTCCCTCAACTTCCCTTCAAAGGAAACTTTTTCTTTCCTTAGTGCCCCCTTTCTCCTCTATTAAGATCATCACTGACCAGGAACTCACCCAATGCAAATGTCTATAGCCTAAGTGATTAATAGCTCAGATTTCTAGACTCAGGCAGCCTGTGTTGCTACCCCAACTTTGTCAGTTACTAGCTTAGTAATACTGGCAATTGACTTAACCTATTGGAACCCTACTTTGCTTATCTGCAACTTGGGAATTAAGGGTGATTGGAAGATTGACGGAGGTGATGTGCATACAGGTCCAGCACCTAGTAAGACCTAAATAAAAAGTAGCTTTTGGTATTAGTTTTCTTTTCATTATCATACATTTATAACTACCACTACTCAGTCATTTCAGAGTGTGCTTGTGAAGTCCTTGGATGTTGCAAAGCTTTGTGGGGCTTCTTTTGCTTGAATGGGTCTGAGCACGTGCTTCCAATTGCCCTCTATGGTAACTTCAGCCAGAGCCCCCCTGATGTTGGGTGATTTATTTAATGTAGTTAAGTTTTGCCTTTTGATTGAAATGGATTCTATTACTGAATACAGTTTTACAAACCAATGATGTACTCCTAGGGATGCTCCTTTGTTATTCTATTCAAATCTACTTTTACAAATCATACACTTGAAGAGCCAAACTTTCCACTTGTCCCTGAAAGTTTCCTTAGTTCAATCCTTTAAGTATGTGATTTGGCTCAGAACCCTTATCCTGAAGGATGAATTCTCCTGAGAAAATGTCGTGAAAGATAGACATGCCATGGGATATAAAAGTGGTGACATTGATGGCTCTCCCTGGTACTGATCTTGTTAGA
Source organism: Monodon monoceros (assembly GCF_005190385.1). Taxonomy (NCBI): domain Eukaryota; kingdom Metazoa; phylum Chordata; class Mammalia; order Artiodactyla; family Monodontidae; genus Monodon; species Monodon monoceros. The sequence continues at coordinate 110,613,947 of NW_021703774.1, forward strand.
TCAAGTTAGAGCCACGCCATTAATTATAAGGAGTCTTCCTTCATCTTTAATGCATTACACACATTTGCAAAGCAACTGGTCTTCAACTGCAAAACACACTAAAAAAAAAACAAATAAAATTAAATTAAAGAAAATAAAAATAAAACCGCCTGTGTGAAGAACCAGCCAAGAATAATAATTAGCTTTTTGACATATCAGTTTCTAATGAATGTGTTATTTATTTAGAAATGCTAGTGGCATGTCTATTAAATTAAAACCTCCAACTTTGTTTCTAGTATGCTTGTACTATCTCTCTTTGCAAAAATAGTATATACAAAGCCAAAACTTACATAGCATATTGAACATGAATTCATAGATAAGTTTAATAGTTGAAATGCCTTATAGACAATGAGTAACTGATGTCATATAAATATCAGGTACAAATTTCAATAGTAAAAATGTAAATGTGCAAAATTGAACTTTCATTGTTTTTCTATTGCTCAACATAATTTATAACTTGAGCCCCTATTTTCAACTCATTCAAGTTTCCACCAAGTAAACCTAAAATTAGTGTTACTTAGTCACTTCTGGTTTTTACTTTCTCACTCTTCCTCAGATTACATCTATATTAGAAGGTTTGGGTGTAATCCACATGGTTCAGATGGGTTATGGATGGTGAAAATGCAGGTACCTTCCTGATGATGAGCAACTTTTGTCTTGTTCTAGACTTTGCAGAGATGTAAATTATGATGTCAGGTCTTTGATCACTGGTTTCTTTTCCTAGAGCATCAACTTACTTCCATTCACAGTTGACTTTGGCTCTGGCTTCTATAATCCATACACTGACTGTGTCCCCCAGTCACCACAAAGAGGCTTTGTCTTGTCTGGCATCCCTCTCTCAGCTACTTTGGTCTCAGTTGGCTCTTTAACAGGCTTGTAAAACAGAAAAATTATAGATATTTTTCTGGAACGTGGGAAAATGTTTCAGGTCCTTTTTTCCTAGACACATTCCCTCTCATTTTCCATTTTTTCCAACAAATCATGATGATACAGGGACTTTCTCTCTCTCTCTCTGACTCTCTTGCTTTTATTATTCCTCAGGTGCAGAGAATTGAGTTTATTGTACCCTAGTCTGTGACATATGATCATTATTGGTCCATGCAAAACTTTTCTGTGTATTATTGATTTTTCTCTCTTATTTCTGATCCTCACTCCTATTTCTTCCCTTAGCAGTAACCCCATTAACTATTTGGCATGTATCCTTATTTATACGTCTATCCTGGTAAGATATGTACTATATCCTTATGTATGTGTTTTTAATTAATATATATGGCATTATGCTATAAATCTCCTCCTGTATATATATATATATATATATATATATATATATATATATATATATATA